>NW_012148052.1:4218911-4229866 GCF_000956105.1 Propithecus coquereli | reverse complement strand
GAGTTGAGCTGTCTGGGTTTGAATCCTGGCTCCATAACTTACTAGCTGTATAACCGTGGAAAAGTCACTTAACCTTTCTAGGCCTTAGCTTCCTCATCTGTAAAATGGGGATTTACTATCTACTTCATAGTATTGTTATGAGGATTAAACGAGATAATTCACATAAAACACTTAGCACATTTCCCAACATGTAGTAACTGTGTGGCACCTGATAGCTATTGTAATCATTACAATCATAATGAACATCATATCACAAGAGTGGTTTACAGTCATTATTTCTTGTGATTCCCACCTTAGCCCTGGGAGGTAAGCAGGATGACAACAATAGTCTTATAGAGAGATAAGTAAAGTTGGGCTCATAAAGTATTTTACTGGACTAAGGCCATGTAGCAAGGAAGTGGCAGAACAAAGTATATGTTTTTCCACCACCCATAAAAGGGACATGATCAGAAATAAAGCAACTTTTACGTAGAGATCTAGTTCCTGGGTCAGTGTTCCTTTACTGAGAAACGTGTCTGTCTTCAGTCTTCCTGACAGAGATGGTTCACTGTTCTCTACCTTTAACAAAAAGGGAAACTATGGTACAGAGAGTCAGAGTCCCATGGAGGCAGACCAAAAATCAGAGCAAGACCAGGAATAGACACCAGATGTCCCTTTCAGAACTGAATTTCACAGAATCAGAAAGAACTGCCATGGGCTCATCAGAACATTTCTTCAGTAATTACAAAAGCCTTCAATGTGCAATAGTAAATTCATGCAACACCACCTCCTGGCCATGTAGACCGAATGGAGCGCTGTAGGTATGAACTGCTACAAGTGTGGAAAGCTTTCTATCACTCCAGGCTTCAGAAAAGATAAAAGGCTGAGCTGAAATGAACATAAAGATGGCTGTTTAAATTCATTAAGGAGCAGTTACACATTCTCTGAAAAGAGAGTTATTAGGTACCTACCATGGGCAAGACGTGTTAGACGTGCAGATATAAAGATAGTAATCTTTGAGAAGTTTCAAAACAGAGGGGAAAATGGAAATAAGAAAGAACTACAATTTAAGGCAGCAAGTATTAAGTGCCTTAACGGTTTCTTAGGAAATTTTTATCAAGCTGTTCTTATCAATGAAGGCAGGATCCTTAAGTTCCTCTAAAACAATGTCCCCTTGGTTACTCTTGACCTAAAACCTGCCTGGTGGATTGAGCCTCTCTGGACTGAGCCCTCGGTATGCAAAACTTCTTCCACATCTCCAAGACCTACAGGGAAACACAGCCTTCCTGGTGTAAAAATGGGATGGATGGCGAAGCTATAAATTTATGTGGATTTACGACTTGGCTGTCTCCCTCACTTCTATCTGTGCCAAATCATACAGGGACGCGCTTGATTAATCATCTGTGGAAAAGGTACATCTCTGCAAGGTGCGTGTTCTCACTCAAGTGCTTTCAACAAGACCCTGGGAACTTAGCGAGAGCTTTCAAGAAAGGAGCTGCACAGAGGGCATCCCATATCTTGCCTTTCCTGTATCCCGCTGCTGTCCAAAACTGGAATGAAAAGAAATGCTTTCAGGAACAGGGAGAATAGAAATGGTACGCAGGCTTGAGTCTAAGCCTCAGTGTGGGTCTGGGCAGCTGTCAACCAAGCCACCTGAATGGGTGACTCTGGGGTGGGCCATCATCTTGCCTGCCCTAAGAGATTTTAACCTGCCACTGGAGGCAGCCTGATGTAGTGGAGAGAGACAGGCTTTGGAGAAACACTGGTTCAAATTCTCGTTCAAATTCACACTGAATGTGTGAACCTGAACGTGGTTTCAGTTTCCTTTTCTAGAAAAGAAGAGAACGCCTGTTAGAGAGTGGTTGTGGTAGGGAGCTTCTAAACAGGCTTCCAGCAATCCCACCTGCTGGTATTCACGCCCTTATCTAATCTCCCTCCACCCTGAGTGGGAGCTGGACCTAACTTCTCCCCTCTAATGGAAAGAATTCGGCAGACGCGATGAGATGTTGCTTTGGAGACTATGTTACAGACCATGACTTCCGTCTTATTTGCACTCTCTCTCTAGTTCTTTTCCCTTGCTGCTCTGACAAAACAGGCTACCTGGCCGTGGGCTGCCTGACGAAGAGGTCCATGTGGCCAGGAACTGAGCACAGGTTCCAGCCAACAGCTAGTAAGGAACTGAGGCCCTCGGCCCAACAGCCCACACAGAGCTGAATCCTGCCAACAGCCTGCGAAGCAGCTGGGGAGCAAATCCTCTCCCGAGTCAAGCCTTAAGATGACAGTGGTTTGGCCAATACCTTGATTGTAGCTTATGGGAGACTCTGAGTCAGATGACCTGGTTAAGCTGCGTGTAGATTCCTGAGTCACAGAAACTCCAAGATAATAAATGGTTAATGTTTTAAACCACTAAGTTTGGGGGTAATTTGTTATGCAGCAATAGATAACTAATGTAGTCGTATTAAAGATTTAATGAGGTACCATGTACAGCAGCCAGCCATAAGCGGTAGCTTCTATCACTAGCAGGAGATGGACTAACCGCCTCTCAATCCATTCGTACACAGATGATGGCAGGATGCTGAGAAAGGGAAGGAGAGGGCATGTTCCAGGAAATTGTGAACTAAACAAAAACTCAAAAGAGAAATACAGCCAAATGCCAAATATTCTGTGACATATGATCATCTCCCTTCTCCATAGTCCCAAAATATTTCACTTGTGCCACGATGATAGCACCAGCACTGCAGGCCAGATGCTGTGCAGCTGTCCCCTTCTCCCTTCTCCTGTCCTCCAAGGCAGGGCCATGACTTCATTTTCTGAATCCGTCACGGTGTCAAACACCATCCTTTGCAAATGATAACGATGAGAAGAGCCTATAATTGTTCTTTCTCCCATTTGAAAAATCGTGGTGAGTTTTTTATTCCTATTCTTTTCCTATGAAATCCTCCTCATCTCAAAGTCCAGTTCACAGATGTCCTTCTCTACACGGTCTTCGTGACTTGTAGCTCTCCTTTGGGATTATTCACACCTATGCATCTCTGCAAATTAACACTCCAGTCATCTGGCTCTTTAGCATGTTGTAGGCATCTTTCCCGCAGATGGAAGCCTCCAGAACCGCAGAGGCAGTCTGTCCTATTCACCTTTGCGAGCTACAGTGCCCACCCCAAGTTTGTAGTAGGTTCTCAGAACCACTGACTGGAGGAGAAAATTTCAAATAATTCTCTGAGATTTGAATAAACAAACCTCCGAGAACAAAATGAGGTGGAAAACTTCAGAGGACAGGTCACAAATTGTAATAGATTTCCCTGTTGTAACATACGTCCCTCTCCAACCCAACCAAGTTGGCAGAGCTTGTGGGATCCTGCAGGTTTCTTTCCCAGCATGTTGTGGGTCCCTGCTGGCACTATTCCCAAGTCACAGAAAATGGAGCTGTTAACATTGCACGTACAATGAAAGGAAGACCAGGTAAGATAATGCAGATGTATATTGTTAGAAACATAATTCAAGAAGATAACAACAAACAAGTACTTCTGGAATTCATTACCGAAGTCAAAGGCCAACCCATGTCCCTCTGACCCACCCCTACCCCCACCCCCTGGCTCCAAACTACCATTAATAAGGACCCTGGTCCGATGGGAATTGCACCTCCACACAGAACATGGTTTTGTGTTAAAAAGAACAAAACTAGTGATTTCATGTTTCTCCAAGCTTCCTTCTTTTGCACCAGGACAGGAGCAGTCAAAGATGCAACAAACAGGTAGGACTGGAGAGTGCCAATGACCAGGCCTGACAACATTAAGGCCATTGATGAAGATGAAGTGGGGTAATAACTCACTCACCAGAATGCCTGTTGCCTTGACAACCCCTCCTCCCTGAGGGTGATCTCAATTAACAGTTGGCCATGCTCTGGGCTGAAGGACGACCAAGCCCCTCCACCCCTAGCATTCCCAGTTCCTGGACACAGGACGTAGGCCTGCCCTGGAGGCACCCAATGAGCCACAGGCAGGCCTGAGCCCAGGCCTTGCTGCTTCAGGTGCCCTCACCTTGAAGGCATTGGCCAGCATCCACCTGTGGTGGTGACTGGTCATCACCTGCCTGCTTGGCTATGGTTGCTCAGCTCCCACCTGCTGGATGGTGGTTGGCCAACATTTGTCTGCCTGATGGTGACTGGTGAGGACCTACCTACTTGGCAGTGGGAGGTCAGGACCTGTCTGCCTGGTGGTTAGCACTTGTCTGCTTGACCCAATTGCCCAGTGCTGTCCATGAGCAGGCCACTGAATTAAGTGAGCACACTTATCGAGGAAGCCTGGCTCTGGAAAAAGTGTGGGTCAAAAAAAGAAAGGAACATCCATCCCGGTAAACTTCATAGTTTACAGGATATCTTATCATCTTTTCTTTCTTTTGATCTTTACCACACCCCTGTGAGATATATGCAATCAGCCCAATTTTACAAAGGTATTAATTTGTTTACTTAACAGACATTTGTGGAACATCTATTGTGGGCCCAACTTCGGGGAAGTTCTGGGGATAGAGACATGAATAAAATGCCACACTTGTTCTCAAAGTGCACAAACTCCAGTGGAGGAAACAAGGACATCATTATGCTCATCCTAATAACAGCTAACATTACTGGTCACTTCTACATGTAGGAGACTATTCTGAGCATTTCATGGGCAGTATCTCACTCAATCCTCACAAAAATTCTTTGAGGTAGATACCATTATCCCCATTTTACAGATATGAAAATTGAGGCCCAGAAAGGTTAACTAAATTCCCCAAGTTCTCACAGCTAGCAAATGGCAATGGTAGGGTTTGAACCCAAGTAGTCTGGCTTTAAAGCCTACACCCTTAAACACTATACTCCAGTATCTATATCTAGCCACCTAGATCATCATCATAATATTAATTTGACATGTTAAGTGCCAACTTAGAAATGCCCACCTTGCTATTGTAGTGAAGAGAAATGGATATGGGAGAAGAGAGGAGAGTCTGGGCCAGGGGGTAATTTAAACAGGGCCTCTCCAAGCCCAGAAGGCCCACCTGACTTCCCTTTTTAAGGATTTGCTATGTTAAAATAAATACATGAAGTCAAACTTATAAAATGTTGGTGTATCTTAAATGTTATATTTAACAAATGATTTTAATGCATATGTGATATAATGCAATGTAATTGTGCTATTCACATATTCACAAGAAAATTTCAAGATTATAAAAACACATTGACTGATTGTGCATTTCAGGTGGGATGGTCCTGTAGCAAGACTCATGACACTTTCAAGAAAACATCATCCTCTTTCATTCCTGGCGCTGTATCTCTCTGAGATTGTGTGAACGTTTTCACTTGGAGGTAATGTCAAAAATTTACATCTGTTGCCCCATGTGACTGACGGTCTGGGAGCCAAATGGCCGTTCCATGTCTCCTGCGACTGGACTTGAATTTCAGCAATGTCTTAAAGTCCGAGAGGCAATGCAGTGTGGTGGCTAAAAAGGGCACTGTATAGCCACCTTGCATGGGTTCATGTGTCAGTTCTGCTGCTTACCAGCTGTGTGATCTTGAGCAAGTCATTTGAATGATCTTGGCCTCAGTTTCCCCATCCACAAAATAGAAATAATAATAGTATCTACCTCCTAGGTTTGCTATGAGTATTAAATATGCATATACTATAGCCAGGATCCATGCCTGGCCTGAGGAGGTACAAAAACAAATAAGACAAGAGTCAGCCCAGGGGCAACGGTGCGGTCAATGGTGGGAAGTCAGACTCTGCAAGGTGTTACTTTAGAGCAGCCGATCCTAGCCCTACCTGTGGGACTATCTGTCAGATGGCAGAATCTGGGCCCTGGTCAAGACAGCTGGAAAAGAATGGGTAGTAGCCATGTGGGGAGGGTCACCACACCATGTGATATATCACGTGACTCAGGCCCTAGGGGAAGCCACCCTGACACCTCCTAATCGTACCAAAAGCTTGATGCATTTGGCTTACAAACTGCACTCATTCCTTAAAATTATATACAAGCCCATATTCTACCTTGGAAATTAAATTTTACTTAGTGAATTTTTTAAAGGCACACTTTTTATTAATTGCAGGAAATTTGGGGAGGGAAAAACCAAAAGGAGAAAATCAAAATCACCCATCACCCCACCACCCAGAGGCAACCACTGTTCACTTCCTTCCAATCCTTTCTATATACATTTTTAACACAGTTGAGATCATACTGTATAATCAATTTTGTATCTTGCTTTTCAGAAATGTGAATTTAAAAGTCAAGCACCCAAGAACCCCAGCTATCTCATCAACACTTCAGATGCCTCAGAAACGCATCGGAATTTTTAAAAATTGATTCTACGACTCTCCCCCCTCCACTTCTCTTCTGACCACGTGGGGTTCGCAGCAGAATACACACGATATAGACACGTCCCCTGAAGTGTAATAGATTTGAATTGCACACAAGTTGGAGAATGAATGTCTAAATAATTAGGAGGTTAATTAATCTAAAATATAGGAGGATGAGAGAAATTTGAAGCTACAGATTCAACAGAGAGGTCTGAATGACTGTCTTGCTTATGGAAATGGGTGGGGTGGCAGGGACTGAGGCAATCGTGGATGGTTACACAGCCAGCTGGCCACACTCTGTGGGCATCAGCCTCTTCCAGACCTGTCGACTTGACTATATGGTTCTCGTGGTCAAGAGGCCTCATGGCAAATCAAGCAAAAACATAACAGTGAAGTTAAGTATGCACATGCTAAAGCCAGACAGTCTGGGTTCAAATTCAGTAACTTTTTGACGTTGGGCAAATTATTTCATCTCCCTGAGCCTTAGTCTTCTCATCTATAAATAGGGATGATGTTAATTGTGCCTACCTCGTAGTGCTATGGTAATGATTAATTCAGCCCATATTCATAAAACATGTAAAACATTCCAAACACAAAGTAACATCTCGGTAAATGTTAGTTCTTACTACCTGGGAAGCTGTGTCCTAGAGCAGTGGTTTTGTTGTATGTTTTGACTGTGACCACAGTAAGAAATACCTTTTACATCATGACGCAGTGCATACAGACATAGATTGGATGTTATAGTTATGTATGTGTATACACATGTGTACACAAACACACATATACATATTTCATTAAATGCTAGTCATCCTTGCCCAGGTCATGCAGTCATATTTTCTATCCTATTTCTATTCTATTTTTTGGTTTGTTTTTGTTTTTTGAAAGAACATGCTCATGCTCAGATCTATTTTATTTTGGGAAATACTGGTTGCAACTCACTAACCTGATTGCATGACGCATTACTGGGTTTCATTTAGCACTTTGAAAAACACTGGCCTCATGACAGCATGTAAGAAAAACCTGGGCTCAATTCTCAGCTCTGCCACTTATAGCATGTGCAGCCACAGGTAAAGTTTTGTTGTCTGTTTGTGTAATCTGATTTTCAGTTTCCTCATCTGTAAAATGAAGATAGAGCCTGTCTTACGGGTTTATACTATGCCCCCGGACCTGGCACTTAGTAGGTACTCGGGAAGCCATAGCTTCTGTGATTTATACGCTTTGCCATGCGAACAGGACTCCGAGACAATCTTGCCTCCATTACCAGTGCCTCTGGGACCTCCAAATGCAATTACCACGAGGCTTTGTCTCAGGACTCGCTACGGAAGCAGCTTCCGAGGTCTGTGATACCCTTGCTTAACAGCGTGCTTCCAAATCCTGGTACTTGGCTTTGATTTTTTAAAGTACTTCCTTTATTTTAATTCAGACCCCAGGGACCTGGAAAGTACACCGCTACTTTTTTCCCAATAAAAATCAGACGAGCAATAAGCATATTGCGTCTGAAACGGTGGAGCTGGGCACGCCTTGAAAGGACGTGCATTAGTACTTGGCTCACTCCCAGCCGGGGTTGGAGCGTCAATTTCCCTGGAGGAAACGGGAAGTCCTGCCACAGTCTCGCAGGCTGGTGGGCTGAAAGAAACCTGGCTGCAAGCAACTCCTTTAGGACGGCACCAGTGACACACTCAGAGGACAGAGAAATCGTCTGAGGCACCCAGCACATGAGTGGCAAATTGCAACTCACACCCTACAACTCATGCCCTGTCCTGGAAACCCTGAGCAAGAAGGGATTATCCAGCCCTCTTGGTCCCCCAAGCCTGACCATATGACAGCTGTTTTTCGCTCAACAGCTCTCAGTTATCAGAGGCACTGTAATTCTTGGGGAGGATGCTTTCAAGATTGCTATACTTACAAAAAACAATTTTAGTAGTAAACAGTTTTTTTTTAGTATATAGTATTTACTGGATGCTAGACATCATTTTAACTGCTTTACATATCTTCACTCATTTAATTTTCTCAGCCCTGAGATAGATCTTCTTCTTATTATTATTATTATTGTTATCCCCATTCTAAGGAACAAAAAATCTGAAGCACAAGGGGATTAAATGATTTGCCCAAATTCCCAAAGCTAGGAAGTGGCAGATCTGAGATTTGAATGCAGGTCCTCTGGCTCCAGGGTCTGTGTCCTTAACTACCAGGGTCCTTTGGGAATGACATGAATAACGACCAGTCCCCAAGCCCTTTATATGTGTGAACTCATTTAATCCTCACAATCACCTTATGAGGTAGATAGACGTTGTCATTACTTACAGCCATTTGGAAGAAGAGGAACCTAAGGTTCCTGGCTAAAATGGCTCTGCAGCACTCTCCCTGTGCCCAGAGCTGCCTCTTCTGGAAGCTTTGAGGACAGCAAACTGCGGAGGACCCCTCACTCTGAAACAGCATGAGGGCCAAATCACCTGGGAGGAAAGAAAGGTTATGTTTGTCGGTGGCGCCCTACGACATGACAGAGAGGTCGTGGCTACTGACTCATTTATCAAACATGCATTTTCTGAAGACTATGCCAGGCACGTGCTGGGCTCTGAGGACTGAAAGAGGCACACGATCCCTGCCCTCAAGTAGGTGACAACCTAAGAACACAAAGGTCAATAGCTACCATTTTTAAGCTCTTATTGTGTGTCAGACATGATGTTCAGGGCTTCCCACACACAACAGCGTTGTCTCTTCCTAGTGAGCTTGGCATTTGCTATGGTTTGAACTCATGTTGATATTTAATTGCTATTGTGATGGCATTAAGAGATGGGACCTTTAAGAGGTGACTAGGTCATGAGGGCTTCCTCCTCGTAAACGGATTAATGCCGTTACCACAGGGGTGGGTTAGTTATGGAGGGAGATCAGACCCTTTTCTCTCTTGTGTGTGCTCTTTCACCGTGTCATGACGCAACAAGAAGGCCCTTACCAGACATGGCCCCTTGATCTTGGATTTCTCAGCCCCCAGTACTGTGAGCCAAACAAATTCTATTCTTTATGAATTATCCAGTCTATGGTATTCTATTATGGCAGCAGAAAACTGAGTAAGGTAGTATTATTACCCCAATTTTGGAAATTAAAGTCAGAGTTGGGTAAAACCAGGATTTAAACCTACGTTTGCCTGACTCGAAAGCCCATATTCTCAACCATTAAATCATGCTCAATCCCCACTGCAGGGTACAAAACCAAGTTCAGTGGACATTGTGGTTATTACTCCAACATCCAGTCCACCCATCCTCCATGGTGAAATAGCCTATGACACGGCTCCAGGGTTATTGGCCTAATCTGGATTAAGTCATCCCCTTCCGTGTTGATTGGCTCACAAATAAGATTTAAGCCAATCAGTACATGGCATGCACACATGCACAAAGATTGGTTTAGAGTGATCCAATCAGAGAGAAGCTCTGTACTCTTCTGATCCTTATGGTAAGCGTTATTCTTTCTTCCTTGTAAATGTAAATGACAAGCACGAAGCCCTGGTCGCTGTTGGCTGCCATCTTGCAATCAGGAAGAAAGCCCAGCTGAGGAGGCAGCCAGCTCTAAGAAGAGTACAGACGTGAGACAAGAGCTGAGAAGCAGAGGCAGAGCTCTGAGCACCACTGCCTGAAACCTACACAACCTACCTCTCTATTTATTTATGTAAGTCAAGGTATCCTCTTTAATGTTTAAGTCAATTTACTTACTCGCAAATGAGAACATACTAACTAACACATAAGGCGTTTGGGAGAGATTGAGATTTATAAAGTTCACAGTTATCATCCTTAACTTCTTATCTATTTGCCAAGTAAATGGTAGAAAACTCCCAAACAATTTATAAATGAACAAAAATATAGATTTGGCTAATAAAATCCTTTAAAAGAATTTAAATTCTCCAAAACACAATATAAATATCATTCAAGAACATGCAATAAGACAGAAAAATATTTGCTACCCATTTGACAATTAAGAAGTGTGTCTCCCCTAAACATCTGTACCTCCATAATATGCTGAAATAAAAAAAAAGAAGTGTATCTCCATAAATTTGTATAAATTAATAAGAAAAAGAAGAGCACCTTTATAGAAAAGAAATGAGCTAGGGACATGAGCAAGCAATTCTTGAACTGGAAGAAAAAGAAATGGTATTATAATAAACAAAAATTTATTCCAACCGTGTGACATCTTGATGTTTACTTATTAGATGGGTGAGGGATAAAAGGGATGATAACACTCAGGGTTGGAGAAGATGTATAAAAACTCACACTCTCATGCCCTTAGGGTTAGGTATAAATCTATACCACCTCTCTGGGGGACAATTTAGCATTACATATCATAATTTTTAAAATACGCATATTATTTAAATCACCTGCTTCTCTTCTTGAAATTTGCTCTATGGAAATAATCCAAATAGTATGCAAAGTTATATATTCAAGGATGTTCATTGTACTTTTCTGATAATGATTAAAATTAGGAACATTCAAAATATTTAACATTAGATTGTTGGTAAAATAAACTGTGGCAGTCCCATATAAGAGTGCAGCTATTTAAAAAGATAATACATGTACGGCCGGGCACGGTGGCTCACGCCTGTAATCCTAGCACTCTGGGAGGCCGAGGCTGGCGGATTGTTAGAGCTCAGGAGTTCGAAAC
>NW_012148052.1:4157429-4218586 GCF_000956105.1 Propithecus coquereli | reverse complement strand
TGAAATCCGAAATGCTCCAAAATCTGAAACTTTTTGAGCACCAACATGATATCACAAGTGGAAAATTCCATAACTGACCTCATGGGATGAGTGATAGTCAAAACATAGTCAAAACTGTGTTTTATGCCCAAAATATTAAAAATATTGTATAAAATTATTTTCAGGCTATGGGTATAAAGTGTACATGAAAGCACAAATGAATTTCATGTTTAGATTTGGATCCAATCCCCAAGATATCGCATATGTATAAGAAAATATTCCAAAATTCGAAATAATCTGGAATCTGAAATCCAAAACACTTCTGGTCCCAAGCATTTCAGATAAGGGATACTTAACCTGCATATATTGTATATATAATATAGATATAGATATTTAGAAATGATAAAAGATATCGTGTCATATATTTACATTTTGAAGCACCTAAAAACCGGAAGCATTATTCTAAAAAGCATTTTTTTTACAATTTTTATGATCCACTCCTGCTATAACAAACAAGTTAGGTGGTGCTGGTGAGGTCTGTACTTGCTAACCAAGATGACCAAGATCCTACATGGGATACCAAATGACCCTGTCAGAGAACATTCCATGTGGTGAGAATCTCATCTCATGGGAGGAAGTCCACCCACCACCACTGGAGGTGCTCCCAGTGTGCCCAGCAAAAGCCAATTTGGAAGGGAAAGTGCAGTAAGAGCAAGGAGTGTCACCTATGGAGCCTTTCAAAAGAGTTGCAGTTTCTCAAATGTTGTTACAACAAATCCTGATGATAAATGATTTTCGCCATAACTCTCTATTTAGATCAGGAAAGACTTCCTGACAACCAAAAATTCAATATGCATTTTTGTAATTACATAATGCTTTGTAAAATATTTTGCTAATTCTGATTTTCAGTCTGAAAGTTCATAAGGAAAATGCAATATTGTGTTTACATCACTATATAGGTTTTATGTGGATTTTTTTTCCATTTTCAGTTAAAAGGAGACATTATCGACAAATACAATATGATGACATTTGTAATCTATACTTTAATAGATTCACAGGACATATTTACGTTAAATACATAACTTTTTACATTTCATTATATCTTACCACATACTACCTACCATAGCTTCCATTCTAATGTATTTTTCCATCACTGTGCTCCTTCGGAGTTAAAAATCTAAATCCCAGAAATATTGTTAATGTAAAATAAGTCAGAATCTAGACTGAGGTATCATGTGTGTATGTGTGTGTGTGTGTGTGTGTGTGTGTGTGTGTCAAAATATTAGCAGTGGCTGTGGGTGGTTGGATTATGGGTAATTTAAATTATTTTTTTCTTGTGTTGACTTGCTAGCATTTTCTAATATATTTTTTTACACTGAGCATATGAGTAGGATAAATTCTGATCAACAAACCCAGCTCTTTAAGAAATGTTACTTTCTTAATTTTCCTGTAGATGGGTTTAATTCCTACTTCCAGCCTTTCTTACTCTTTGTGGCAGAAACATAATCTTCTTCAAATCAGGGTCTCCACTCTCATTTTCCCCAGGTCACTGGGGGTTGACAAAGTGCCAAGATGTCAGAGGACCAGAGTCCTCTGGTTTACCCATGCTGGTCACTTCTGCATGCCCCTCGCCTGGACTACACGGCCCCTCCAGGACTGGCTCCCTGCAGTGTCTTCCACGATGCCCTGCTGGACCAGGACCAGCTCTGCGGGGCTCTCTCTGGCCCCCACACTGTCTCCTTGTACCACCACCTGTCCTCAGCTGCTCCCCCCCATGCAGGAAAATTCTGAACAACTAGCCTCCCCCCAGGTTCTGCCCAGATACAAGGCCAGAGTCCTCTATGTCCTTGAATCCCCTCAGCCAATCAGAAGTTGTCACCCCCGCTGCTCCCAGCCCTTGGTCTGGGTGGGATGAAGGGTAGGGCACTGAGTGCCTTCCACCCCCAGATCACTTAACCCTTTCGCTTTTTCTCATTTTATCTAGTCCTGGAGAAGTGCCTGTGCAGGGATTTAAAAAACAAAAAACAAACAAACAAACGAACACCCTGACTCTGATCAATCACATAGGCTTCTAAATCTTTTATTGTTTTTGTAAGTAAAATCTCAAGAATTTGACTCTTTTGTTCTCCAGTTATGCTGTGTCACATGTCCTATTACATACATATTTAGTTATTTAATTTAAATAAATAAACAAGCAAATCAAAGCAGAAAAAAATAACTTTCATTCTTGCTCTACTTTTGTCTTGCACAATATTGTGAGACTCAAATAATAGAACAAACGTGAGCGATAATGTAATACTGCTCTTGTTACATGTTAGGTAACGTTCTTGATGTTTCCTGGTTTTTTACCTGTATTATTTCTTCTGGTCTTCAGAACAACCCTTAAAGCAGGTGCTATTACTATTCTTACTTTATAAATGGGGAAACTGGAGAGAGAGCGATTATGCAACCTGCCCAAGGTCACACAGCTTATTATTAGTACCAGAGTCGGGGTTCAAACCCAGGAGAGGGGCTACATTGTCTGTTCATCTCCAGACACTGCTCAATTTAACCTGATCATGATGTCATGCGCTAGTGAGGGGTGAAGCATCTTGCCAGAGGTCACTGAACTAGTTTAAAAGATTCATACCTGGGACTAGAACCTGGGTCTTCTGATTCCAAATCCCGTATTTTTCTTTTGCATCTCTAATTTTTGAGATTGACAAAGCTAATTTTGCAAACCAAGGCCAGTGTGAAACTACCTGTCACTCTCACACAGGATGTCTGGGAGAGCTTTGCTCTGATTTGTGAGCCTAATCCAGAGTGGGACTGTCATTGCTTAAGATTCTTAAAAGACATAAATGTCAGGTCCAGCTCTCAGGTTCGAAAGGAAAACTGCTCAAGAACAAGACAGGGAAGGAGAGACTTAGCAGATACAACCAATGAGAAAATTCCCAGTGGGAATTTTTGCTGGCTTGGAGCTGAGGATGAGTCAGCATTCTAGACGTGGGTTTCTCAGATGCTCTTGGGCTTTATTGATACAAGTTTCCTGGTATCCTAAACAAAGGATGGGAGGTATCCTGTTCTTACCTGTCACCTGAGCCTAGGCTCATTTCTGGACCCCGTACTTCAAAGAAGGCACAACCAGCGTTAGCCCCTGGGGAGGGCTGCAAGTTTGATGGGCAGGGTGTTGGAAGCCACATCAGAGGAAGAAGAGAAGGATCTGAATTGGGGCTCTTACAGATGGAAAAGTGCATAGCTCAGGGGACGTGATAGCTACTTTTGAAACTTGGAAGGGCTGTACGGGAAAAAGTGAGATCTGGCCTATGGGGTTTAAAAGCACAAACCTAGAGCCAAGAGGTGGAAAAGAGAGTGAGAGTAAGAATGGGCATTGAGAGAGAACCCAAATAAGGTACGTAGAGCCCAAGCTTGGGAGTTAGACAACCTGGCTTTGAGTCATCGCTTAGCTGTTACTTACAACTAAGCATCTGAACCCTTGTCTATAAAATAGGAAGAATAATAGCACTTACCTCCTAGAGTTATTGAGAGAATTAAATGAGATAACCCATGCAAAGTGCTTAGCGCTTGCCATACAGAAGTGCTCTATAAATGGTCTCATAATATTTATTATCATCGTAGTGTTACTGTTACTTTTATTGCCAGGGCTGGTCAGCAATGGGATGTGTGCAGATGGTAGCAAGCGCCCCATCCCAGATGTGTATAAGCAGGGGTTCAAAGACTTACCACTGGTGAAGATGCTGTGAAGTAGATTCAAGCCTCGGGGTGCAGGGAGGGCTCAAGAATCTCCAGGGGCCCTGAATTCTGCCTCTTTCTGCCACAAGCCAGAAGCACCCTTCAGAGGAACACCCCTACCCCTATTTCTGGAATCTGGGAAGCAACCTTATGTGCCTGATACTCCTGTTTCCGACAGGTGTCCCCAAGCCCATCACCAGAAGCAGCCTGGCCCTGGTCCAGCACAGATGAGCAGAGACTGCTCATTCCTTGGCAGTGACCACCAAAGGTGACGAGAACAAAGTGCTCAGGGAGGGCCGTAGCTCTGCCACACAAAGTGTGACAATGAGCCAATAAGCACCTCTGGAGTGCAAGGATACAGACGCAGACAGCAAGAATCAAGCAGAGTGATGTGACCGCCAAAGGCCCTGCTGGCATGGGGTTCCTGTGTCCCCTGTGTGCCTATGGAAAGCTCCGGCTTAGCACAAGTCTGATGTTGGCGAAGCTCCTTGCAGCATCCTGGCGAGGGTGGATTAACAAGGAGAGGGGTTGGGCTGGACGGGGACGTGTGCACCCTGAGTGGAGGGGACTGGGAAGGACTGTGTGCCCAGCCAGCCCTCATCCATGCCGGTCTGAGTCCTAGAGAGACGGGCAGCAGAAAGAAGCTGGAATATGGTTTGCAGAGAGGGTCTCAGTGAGATCCTGCTGCCTTGGGGCAGCCCTCTGCGGGCTTGTCACATACCGAATGCAGCTGGCTGCACATGGCTGTGTGCCAGGGGACTCTGCAGGAAGAAATATTCTCCCCACTTTCTCAGGGCAGCTTCTCCACGGTGTGAGGTTGGCCCAGGACGATTGCAGGGCCATCAGTGAAAGCCTGCGCCTACAGCGATGAGCTAAATGCAGCGATAATGCTTTACTCATTAATCCATTAATGAGTTAATGAATTAAGTGATAGTTTACTGATTACTTAGTGTGATGGTTAATTTTATGTGTCAACTTGACTGGGCTGCAAGGTGCCCAGGTATTTGGCCAAACATTATTCTGGGAGTGTGTGTGAGGGTGTTTCTAGATGAGATTAACATTTAGATTGATAGGCTGAGAAAGCAGTTTTTCCTCCCTAACGTGGGCAGGCCTCATCCAATTGCTTGAAAATGTGAACAGAGCAAAAAGGCTGAGTGAGAAGAAACTTTGCCCACCTGACTACTTGGGCTGGGATATTGTTCTTCTCCTGCCCTTGGACTGGAATTCACACCATCAGCTCTCCTGGATCCCAGGCCCTTGGACTCAGACTGGAACTGTATATACCACTGTTACTCCTTGGTCTCCAGCTTGCCAACTTGGGCCTTGGGACTTCTAAGCATCTGTCATTGTGTGAGCTAATTCCATAGAATAAATCTCTTTATATATACATATATACACATATGTAATATATACATATATAAAATCTCCTATTAATTCTGTTTCTCTGGAGAACCCTGACTAATACACTACCACATGCTAGATGCTCTGTTCTGTGCTCAAACCACTTTAATCAGCAGCCCTGTTAGGCGGGGACATGAGAGATGAAAGAAATAGGGGGACACCACATCAAAGTGACAGAGTTGTTCTTGAGCACATGTAAGGCTTCCAGAAATAATCTGAGGGGTGGGGATGATCAGAGGCTGGGATCCTAAAATAAGAGGCAAAGGCCAGAGCCAGTAAAGGACAAATTAATTACCCTTAATGAGATTGCATTTAAAACCCCATGGTGCTATAGGTTGGGGAAGTGTGTGTGTGTGGGAGAGGGGGCTAGGAACTGAACCCAGACAATCAGGTGCCAGAGCCTATGCACAAACCACAACACTATACACCACCTCTAAGAAAAGCGAAAACCACAGGCTTGGATTTTCAGTGAGGGGTGAGAAAACGTGTTGTCATGTAATGTTTGTGTATGCAGGTCTTTCATATGTGCATGTTCTGCAGACACTTCCAAGGGACCTATCATGGACCAAGAACTATATTAGGCATGAAGAATTCAGACGTAAACAAGACATGGACGTTTTCACAGAACTCTGGAACTCAGTCAGCTTTTTAAATCATAAGCAAGCATGAAGGCAGAGGACTGGGGGGTTCAGTAATAACCTCCATCCATTTGTATGCGACTGATTATTTCCTGAAGTCAGATTTTGGAGTGATCATTAATCCTATCCTTTCTGTCTTTCCATGAATTTGGAATCAATCAAGAAATAAGACAGAGGACACAGATGGAAATAAAAATATCAAAATATCTTTGAAGGTGATTTGAAGAACATGGCTTTAGACCTACGGCCACCGTGGGCCTCCAAGCACTTCACTCCAGGCTCCAATCTGTCCATCCTGTAAATGGACTGACCACGATATGCCTGTTTCCTGGGTGGGGCCTGCCCTGGAAAACTTACCACCTGGTACTCGGTCCTGAATGCATCCCTGAAGGTGGATCCAAGAACATACAGAAAAGGCCGAGCTGAGCATGCTCAGTCCCTTCTCTGAAACTTGTCCATCAGATAAATCCTCTTCCTCTGACTAATTACTGAAGGTGCATGAATGCCCGAGTGTTACTTCTGCTGGCATCCCTACACTTAAGAACATAGGACAAAGGAAGGGAGGTTCCTCCTTACACCTGGTATCTGTGTCCATGTTTTAGGCTGCTCAAAAGAGGGAAGTAGAGGATATTGGTACTTTGAGACTGGAGTTTGCCCACCTCCTCATTTGCAGGCAAATTAGTAAACTCCTCTTTCCTTCTCCTCAAACCACTTGTCCTTGTTCTTCTGATGTGGCCTGGAGGACAAGTGCTGAACTTTCAGTAACAGAATTTGGTGTCCCTGTAGGTCCCATTGGTGCCCCATTGGAATGGCGCCCCATTGGAATGGCACCCCTCAACTGCTGGAAGAGGCAGGGAAGAGCCCTGGGTCAAAGTTGTGGGTCTTCGTGGGTAGGAGCAACTTCTTTTTGAGGTGAGAGATCAAGGGATGGTCCCAGCAGCTGTCAGAGCCTATGCTGGGTCTGGGGAACTCCTATCTGTATCACCCTGAAGTAGACGTGGCTCCCCGTAACCTAAACTTAGTTGAGGGAAAGGAAACAGATGTGGGAAGCATTGCAAGAGCCACAGCCATTTATAAGTAATGTTCCCCGGGACACCGAGTCCCTGTTTCCACCCATATGGGGTGAGGGGCGGGTTCAGACCTTCCTGTTGGATTTGTTTTAAGGCACTGATTTGGGGTTGCAAGTCAAGAGGTTGAGTGGAACTGGGGAACGTAGTTTGTATTGAGCTCATTTGCGATTCCCAAGAAACCAGGGGGTATTGGGAGATGTGGTTCTTTTGTCTGAGAGAATTTGGTTCTCAGTTTGTCCCCTTTTGGATTAGGAGGTGCTGATTCTCGATTAAGAATTCAGTTCTCGTTTTGAGGTTCCCATTTGGTCGGTCACCCAATTTTGTGTGGGGATACCCCGTATTGTCTGTGTTTGTTTGTAAAGTTTTGTTGCAACGTAGAAAAGCTCCATCTCAAAGTCCCTTGGGAAAAACTTTGGCTAAATGGTTAACTTACAGCTACGAACCCATGTGTAAAGAGAATGGTGTTATCATAACCCAAGGTACCTGCTGGAGTGTGGGGAGAAGCAGCTGTTTAATAAATTCCCATTTGATTGACAGGCCTTGGCAGTTTAGATTGTTTGTGCTGGGAATTTCCTACATTGTTTGTGAGTTTTTGTCTGGTGACTTCTTGTACCTATGTCTGAAGATTATTGTGATAACACTTGTTTGGAGTGTGAGGAACAGTGGTGGTTGATGGTCCGTGGTTTATCCTGAACTGCTGGTTCTTTTAAAATTAAGAACTCAAATGGTCGACCTGTCACTATAGAGTCAAAATGTTGAGTCGCAAGCTCTCTGCTTGAGATAAACTCATTGTTTATTGTATACAAAATGATCTGTGTTTGTATGATTTTTGATAGATGAGGTCCTCCCATCCCCACTGGAACCCCCACAGCTGCCCAAGGGGAGGGGCTGGGCAGGGCCACAGCCCTGGGGCGGACCTGGCAGGAGGGAGGACCTGCACTCATGGCCGCCACCAAGCAGCGCACAGCAAGGGGGAAGGACCACCTGCCGCTGCCCCATGGGAGGGGCTACGGAGGGCACGGCCTGAACTAACTCTTCAATCCCACACCTAGTAAATTATGACTCGGGGTTCGGAATGGTGTCTCCCAACAGCAAACTCAATTCGGGCCAGAGGGAACCCATAGCCAGGAAGGGCAATTTGTGGCAATATCAGATAGGGGCTCGAATGTGCAAGAACAGCGGGAAGGGTCCTTTGAGACAATCAAAAGGAATGGGTGAAAAAGCTGCCCCAGACTGACGTTTTGTAAAGAAGGACCTTGAAAAGAACATTACCCAAAAATTGCAAAAGCCTCTACGTAGCAAGAAGCCCCCAAGAGAGAAAATGTTTTTTTGAAGTCCAGGACTCAGACAGCGAAGGAGGGAGTCAGAGCCCCCTGCCTCCAAATATCCCCACAGGAGCCCTGGGAAAAATTGACAGTGGGGAGTCAATTGGTGCCAACCTGCATGGGCAGAATAGTCTGGTGGGGGTCCCCTTCCCCAGGCAACCCCAACCCTGGCACCAGCCACGCCCTGCCAGACAGGGAGCAGTTGGGGAGGGGCCAGGCAGCAGTGGGGTGCATAGGCAAGCAGCGGCGAGGAACTTGAATGTACTCAGTTACATTTAAATGGCAGAATCCTGGGATTATGCAGCCTCATGGGTTTAAATGGGCTCTCCTGTTGTTTCATAGAAGCTTAGCAGGGGACTTGCAAAACCTGCAGACGGATGGATTTGGAAACCTGTATTAGCGTATCTGGGGTTCCTAGGAATGGCATCTGGATCCCAGACTTCGGACTGATGGTAAAGCCCTTGTACAGAGAAAAACAAGGAATGAGTCTTAGAGCCTTAGTATAGATGCTGAGAGGCATCCCATGGCCAGCGGCATGTCAAAGCCACTGAGCAATATTGTGAGAGGATGGCCACTTTGCCTCTGGGTAGTAGCGGCTACTTCTGAGTTGTGTCTATTCTCGATCCTGCCACCCTTTTGCCAGCCAAAGAGAATGAGCCTTTGCAGCGTGACTGTTTAGAAGTTCTGGTGGCTGTGTATTCTAGCAGGATGATCTGTCAGATGAGCCGATGCCAGAGCAAGTTTGGGATCTTTTTCACTGACAGGAGCAGCTTTATAGACAACGAGGGGCTGGCTATGTGGTGATCCCAGCAGTGGCACCGCCACCTGGGACTTCAGCCTAGGAAGGTGAGTTGCAGGTTATGGAGAGGAAAAAGGTAAACATTTATATGGATTCTAAATATGCTTTTATGATTGTGCATGCTCATAGTGCCATTTGAAAGAACAGCAGTCTCCTGATGGCAGGAAATAAGAATATTAATCGTGCTACTGAAATAATAGCCTTGCTACAGGCCATGGCTGAGCCCAAGCAGGTGGCCAGCATGGCAGAAAGAAGTCAGGCCACTGGCAGAGCTGCTAAGAAGGCCTCTGGAGGTGATCTGTTCCTCGGGGCCTTGATACCCTGACTAGATTTAGACCTCCTTAAAAACTAAAGACTGGGGCTCTGACATTGGAATGACACAGCTAAATGGAGACAGAATTCTCATAGACTCGTCTCCTACCCAAAGCTGTGGTTATGAGGCACCCGCATGAACACACACATTGGGAGCGTGCTGACTTGATGGATCTGGTGGGACCTCATTTGAGAGGACTCCATTTACAACTAACTGTTTATGTGCTTGGGGTGGTACAAGGACAGAAAGATGATCCGCTACACAGGGAGCCCAACATGGCGGGGGGCACCCTTTCGATGAGTGACAGTTTCACTGAGATGCCTAGTCTTGTATTGGTAGATACCTTTTCAGTCTGGGTAGAGGCTTTTCATACCTGGAGAAAAGAAAGGAGCATCTAAGGTTACTGCAATCCTTCTAGAGGAGCTCATTCTGCGATGGGCTCCTAGCAGGAGCTGGCAGGGCCTTCTCTGAGTTCCTGCACGCCTACAGGAACAGGCCTCGGAGGATGACAGAATGACGGGCATCAACAGTCCAGGGAGAGAGGCCAAGCAAATGGAGAACAACATGCTGGTGATGGAGGCCGTGGACAGACAGCTACAGAGATGGCTCAGCAGCTCCTCCTCCTACAGCAAGGACGTCAACAGACACCCCACTGCCAACAGCACCCAGGAGCACGCTCCACGGAGCCCTGGACATTTTGCAAGTGTGATAATAGACCCTCCTTTGCAACCAAGGTAACCCAGTAAGTAAACAAATCCCACACCTAGAATAGAAATTGCACGCACCCTGGAACGGATACAGGAAACCCATCTAAAGTGGGATAAGATATTGCCACTTGCCCTCCTCTGGATAAGGGTAGCCCTTTAGAAGCAGGCTTAAGTTAAGCCCCTAAGAAATAGTTTATGAGAGACCATTCCAAGCACCCCGAGGTAAGTATGAGAATATAACCATGAGTAAAAGAAAATAGAGTAAAACAACATGTCAAACGAGTCGGTCAGATGCTACCACATGAATTTGCCTCTATCAGGTCCTGCCCCAGTTGGAAGCAGAGAAGTGGAAAGGACCCTATGAGGTGCCTCTAACAACACACACCTCATTAAAATTGTCAGAAGTAAAACCTTGGGTCCAGCATACCAAAGTAAAGAGGTATAGCCCACAGTGGAGGGCCAGCCTTAGGCAATCTAAAGTGTCTGTTTGAGAAAAAAGAAAAAAAAAAACGAAAATGTTGATATTTTGGGGTTCTATCTAGAGGATAGAAGGACAACTCTTGGGGAGGATTTCTTGGGGCTGTGGCCTCTTCTGTTAATCTGTCTTGCCGCTGGGTGTGTTATCCTAAACCTGGTTTGGTGCAAGTATTTCTGTACATAATTTCTGAATTTGCAGAATCCAGTCTCTCGGGTCACCTGCAGAATGCAACTACTGGCTCTGCGCTCAGAGATCCCAGGTTTCTTTTCTACCCCAGCCCTGTATTGGACATCGTGTGCAAGGTGACAGTCCATTTCACCTTGTCAGTCCTCATGGTTGTAGTTATTGCTTATGTCCTCTTTCACCTGTAATCTGTACCTTCCGTCTAAAACATCGCCCCAGTTCAGTAGGAAGTAGCTTGATGACTATGTCACCCTCCTCCCATAGACACAGAAGGGTAAAACTGACAGTGGGGCTATGTAACAGAGAAAATGAAAAAGGACAGAAATGTTTTCTGTCTCTTCAAAACCGCCTTACCCTTTTTGAGAACTGTATCCCTGCCTCAGGCCAGAGGTCAGGAGGGGCAGGAGAGTGTCCTTTGTTCTTTGTGCCACAGGAAATGGCTCAAGGGAATTGTCAGGGTGGAGGTCATACCAAAGACGCGATGAATCAGAACTTTCAGAAGCCCTGTACTTCTGCTCAGAAGCAGGACATTGGTACTTTGAGATGGGAGTCTGCCAACCTCATTTGCTGGAAAATTAGTGAACTCCTCTTTCCTTCTCCTCAAAAAAAAAAAAGAAGAAGAAGAAGAAAATATACTTGGGACACATAGTCCCCTCATTCCCATGGAGACCACAGTGAAAAGAGCACTGGACCTGGTGTCCGGGTGCCTGAGTTTGAATCCTGGCTTTGTCACTTACTAACCAGGCAACCTGCCTCTCCGGGACTCAGGTCTGTTCTGTGAGAAGCACAGACGCTGGTGCTCAGTCTACTGTGGAGGGTGACTGGGAGCTTGTGTATGGACAGAGGGGAGGGATTGCGCTTGTTGTTATTTCTGATGCCACCCAGCCTCGGTCCCTGAGAGGGGAAGTGCACTGTGTAAGCAGGCTCTGCAGTGCAACTTGGACATCACCCTGAGGCTCAGGCATCACTGAGCTACCATGGTGAGCCCGTCCAAGACCAAACCAGAGCACTGAACATTGCAGATTCTTTCCAACAACCTCCAAGTCCTTGGGTAGCTCAGGGAAGGTTTTGTATCACACGAACATACTTTTTATCTCTGTCTTCTGGTCGACTACACCACAGCACACTACACACACACACACACACACACACACACACACACACACATACACACAATACATACACACCCACACCCACACCAGAGAATCCATCTCAACTCTAATGGCTTAGTTGTTTTTCAAGTACAGAGAGAATTTATAAACAACTCCTCAGAAGTTAAAGAAGGGAGAAAAAAAATTCTTGTATCCTGCTCAGAATGGATTAAAAAAATATCTCTCTAAAAGTCAAGCTTTCTCTTCCCCTGAGATATGATTATGATTTCTCTCTTCTTTTCTCTCAACAGTTTCACGTGCATTAAATACCCAATGCGGGTTGGTGCTGCTTGCTGCTGTCTGCTTCCCCTTCCAGGCACAGAGTGAATTGCATTTCCTGGCTCCGTGGCTGGGTGCAGCCAGATGACCAGTTCTGGTCAATGGGTGGTCAGCAGAGGTGACAGACGTTGCCTCTGGACCAGAGCCTTTAACTGTTAAGCTGCCATTGCGAGTCCTTGGGAGCACTCACTCTCCTGCTATGTGGTGACTGCTGCCCCACCAAGGAGACCGGGTCCCTTATGAGGAGGCCTGGAGCACAGTCCCCTGCCGACCCATGAGCAACATGTATTCGAACGAGAAAGTGACCTTTACTGTCATAAGGCATTAGAATTTGAGAGTTGTGTTACTGCAGCTTACTCTAGCCTATTTTGTCTGACTTACCCATAATACATGAAAAAATATATATCCAAACCAATTGTCCTGATGTTGTTTATAGGTCCCAGAGAATCCAAGCTGGTCATAGATGACACTGATTCGTGGGACACTGAAAATAACCAGTTCTGCAGAGTCTCCTTTCATGGCCTGGTTTAAAGAGAAGACCATGCTTCCCAGAGAACGGGTTTAGCCTTTGCATTAAACATCAGGCTGCTTCCTCTACCGCATGGCAGGTTTTCATCTCCTCTGAATAATTTTTTAGCAACTTGAGAAACTGCAATCCAAACATATAGTATTTTTGGCTGGAAATTAAAACACGTCACTTTTAAAACATAAGCAGCATGCCCTGAATGTTTATGGTAAAAAGCTCACTCCTGGCCAGACTGCAAAGCTCACATTACCGAGAGGCAAACCCTGGAGCCTGCTAGCAGCTTGCATCCCAGTTCGTCCTTCCTACACAGTGCAACGGCTGCGAATCATTTCTCCTCTGGCACGTGAACTCCCGGGCTTTATGACTCCTTCCATATTGAAGAGTGACTGGCTAGAATTTCCCGTTGCTGTAAGGGGACAGCTATAGAAATGGGAAGACAGTTTTCTGTCCACTATACTGCCCTTGTGATAAACCAAAGATATCAGTTCAAATGAAATTTCCAATAACACTGCACTGAAGGCTGTGGCTATCAAGCTGCCTGGTCAGGGAAGCCACCTTATTGCTTCATTTATGCATTTATTTTTATTTATTTCACTTATGTACACGTTCACTTGTTAATGCCTACAGTGAGCAAGTTTCTGTGAAAGCTGTTTTGAAGGACCCAAAGACAGAGATAATCCCTGACTCTTCGAAGCCTGCAGCTTAACAGTGGAAGTATTTGATAACGCAGGTCATAAGAGAGATACAAGGGAATTATGAGAATTTTGATTTAATATTAATTAATATTATGGGAATTTAAAGGAAGGATACACAGCAGGAATCCATGAAAGAAAAAGGAAGGAAATGAACATCTGTGACTACTAATTATCTGTAATATTTTATTCCATTTCTGCCACGCCTTCATGAGGTGGTAATTCATGTGCTAGGTGTGGCGAGGGAACCTCAGATATTAAGGGCAAAATCTGTAAATCAGAAGAGTTATGTTTCAAACACAGGTTCATCTGATTCCAAAACTGGTGCCAAGTAACTTCACTTCTGTGAGCCACAATCTAGCCATCTATGGGATGGGGATAGAATAATAGTACTGATCTCATGGAGTTGTTTTGAGGATTAAATGAGATAATCTATGAAAATGACATTCTTTGTTCTGGCACATGGTAGGTGCCCAATAGCTGTTAAGGAGGATGTCATTAGTGAGCACCTGCTGTATTGCAAACCCTTGCTCAGTACTTCACAAACATTATTCTTATCTTCCTTTTAAGGATAAGGAAAGTGAGGCTCAGATAAATTAAGCAACTTGCCCAAGGTCACCTAACTGGTAAGTAAAAAAGTGCTGGGATTAGGACTGAGGTCTGTCTGGCTTGAACGGCAGTGCTCATTCCACCATGCCAAGGTGTCTTCCAAGGCTAATTCAGAAGATTAAAAGCCTCACAGGGAGTGAGTGAGTGGTGTTCATCACTGCATTACATGTTGTGCAGCGCTCAGGGGTGTAAGTTTGCGTTGGCCAGGAAGCTCCACGTTTTACCAACCCTAGGACCTTAGGCAAGCTCTTTCACCTCTCTGAGCACCTCATAAAGCCAATGTGAGAATTAAACAAGATAATGTATATGAAGTGTTTAGCAAGATGCCTGGCGCATAGATCTCAATGAAGGCGAATGTTGATGACAGTGCTGAGGAAGGCAGTGGTTATGATGATGATGGTGATAATGATGACGATGGCTCTGACATCGTTGACCCAGCCCGTGTAACACTCTCATGGAAGCTCCACTAAAGAGGGGGAAAGGGATTTGCTCCAAGATTATTGCCTTGGCCAGCATGCACACACTTCTGGTTAAACAAAGAATGTTCAGGATGCAACAAGTTAAGGAACTATGGAGAATGATGATCCCTACGAGAACTAGTGCACTAAGAAAATGTATTTTCAAGACTTTTCTTCTTTATGTGACTTTTTAAAATGTTGGTTGGTGACAAAGCCAGAATTCTCTTATCGAAATGAAATCTGTAGAATACAATTTTCAGCTCAAACAATGTGGTTTATACAAAGTGCCACCCTTGCAAGTCAGATGAGGAAATATAAAACTGTTCTAGAATGGATATATTGTTTGCACACAAAAAGCCGTGTGAATCCATGTTTCACGCCAAGCCTCATTTGGCATCTTCAGTAAAAGGGGAAAACTCTCTCTTCTCCAGAGGAAACCCCAAAGGAGACCTCAGCACCATATTAACTGTCCCCTCTGCTCCTCGCAAACTGTCAGAAGATCACACAAAATGGCAAAAGTCCTACCTCTTTGTTCAGTGGGATTCCAAGGCCCTGGGAGACAAGAACCTGACATTTATCACCACTGGTCCTTGTCATTAGGCTGAGATGGTTCTGGATTGCTTCCCTCAGTGGTGAAATCATGCTACAGACATGTACTGAGAGCCCACTAAATGCTCAGCACTGCTCTGGGCACCGTGAGGGTACAAAGGTGGCTAAGGGTTGACCTTGACCTCAATGCCCTTACCATCTATTGCTGTGGGGGGAAAGGCAAGTCCATGAAGGCAAGGCATGTTTTGATTGTCACAGGGTAGTTATCCATGCAACCAACAGTCTTCCCCAACTCCTCTGCACCATGCCTACTATATGCCAGGCATGGTGCTAAGCTCAGAGGAGGGGAAGGCAAGAAGGCCTCAGGAAGATCAGAGTCCAAGTGCTTTGGGAACTGAGCTGAGTGAGAAAGAGTGCCCAATTAGGAACTAGAGAAGAGTTTTGGAAGGGTCTCAAAGGAGTGGTCAAATTCAACACATGGATATGTGGGACCACCTGACGACCAGGACCCCAAGTCATAAGTCACGATCCAGTCAGTGGGTTGTGATCCGTGACTGCTCAGTGGATGTGCTGCCTCTCACTGAGCCTGTAGCCCCCGCAGACCACGCTGGGCATTCGGGGGCTCTCAGCATTCAGCCCTGCCTTCCCTTTCGCTCTTTGGTTTTCTGTGACATTCCCCCTGGCATGAAGACCTTGCTGGAGAAAGGACAGAACTCCCTCCAAGAAGTAGAGTGGGCTTCATCATCCCTTTCCCCGGCCCTGGCTCAGCCCCTCTGGAAAGGCCTCTCCGAGGAGGTGGCCTTTGAAGGATTTCAACCAAGTTAAGAACAGGATGGAGAGTTTTCCAGGGTGAAGTAACAGCAAGTCAAATGGCCCGAGGCATGAATGAGTTTGGTGAGCCCAAGGAACCCAGAGTATAGGATGAACAGTAGAGGTGAGAGCAGAGAGGTGGGCCAGGGCCAGACCCTGTAAGGCCTTGGAAGCCACTGCAGGAGATCTGCCATTAGAGGGATATAAGCAAGGCAGTGGGGTGCTGCTGTGTGGGGAATGGACTGTGGATAGGCAAGACAGAAAGCAGGGGCACCAGCTAGGGGGCTACTGCTGTACCCAGGGGTGAGGTAATAACAGCTAGGACCAGGGTAGTAGTAATACCAGCGACATTAGAGAGAAGGAGATAAATTTTGGGATACAATTAACAGGTTCATAATCATTGGACATGCTCAGTGCTGTGAGAGGTGAGGAAAGAAGAATCCAGAATGACTCCTAGGTCTGTAGGTGGCACAGGCAGACGGTGCTACTTCATGAGTAACAGTGGATAATAGCAAATGCTCTTACTGGGGGCATCATGGAAAAGGTTGTGTTTTGGTAGAGAAAACAGAAGTGATTTTTTTTGAGCACGTAAGGTTTGAGATGTCTATGAGGCACCCAAGAAGACATCAAGCGCAGAGTTGTATGATTTTGGAGTTGGGTGTACAGGAAAGGGCTAGAGATACAAATGCTGTCTTAGCACGAAGATGATATTTAAAGCGAAGGAATGGATGGAGGTCACCCAGGAAGGTCAATAGACAGGATAAAAGAGGTCCAAGGACCGAGCCCTGGGGTGTTCCAACAACCCTCTGGAACAAGAAAATTCCCAGCGTGACTTCTCCCTTCACACTTGCATGATCCACCGCAGGATAAACTGCAGAGGGAAAAGCCGAACCTGTTAAGACCATTTTTAACCTAATTTGAATACTGTATGTACATAATTAAAAACATTTGGCCCCAAAGATTAATAACTCCTTTTACATCTTCCTTTGACAGTCGCTGTGATTTGCCGGGTGGGGCGGGCGGGGGGTGCTTTCTGAGTTGATTAACACCTTCACGTTGCTTTGAGAAAAGTGTGGGGCGGCGACAGAAAATGCCACATTGCAGATGCCTGACTTTGGGATGGGACTCTGACTTCACGCCTCCTGATAGAGGCAGAGACTCACTTCTGACGGAGGGAAAGTATTACAAAAATATATATGTAACACATATTCTATTCCTGATTTAGGTCTATAATCTTATGAGCCAGACTGTAATGAATAAAGTTATAATTAGCTGTAGATGAAGAACACGCAGCCGTGTTTTCTAGGGTGCACTTTAGGGCTCCGGTCCAATCTGCACATTTACAAGCTGTGCTATTTGCATTGACTTCTACAGACTCCACTCAGAGACAGAAGAGTCTGCATTATTGATTACAGCCTGCGCATCTTGCTTATCTCTCTACTACACCCTGCGGGGGGTAGAAATGCAGGAGGAGGGAACAGCCAGGAAATCCGGAAAACACTACCCCATCCTCACAGAATAGTTCCCCAAATAGCAGCAACAATGTTTAATCTATGCCAGAAAACCTCTGGCATTTCCCCCCAACTAGATCTACAATCTTGGACCAGATGGGTGTAAATTGACACCAAATAGCTGAGACGTGCTGTGTGACCTTAGGCAAGTCACTTCCCCTTTCTGGGCCCTGGTTTTCCATCTGTGAAATGAGAAGTTGGGCTTGAGTATCTTTAAGGGCTTTTCCAACTTCAACATCTAGGGATCTATGATCCTGTCAAAAAATAACTAAATAAGATAGTCACTAAGGGAGCTCCTGCAGGACCAGGGCTTACCCCATGCTGCCAATCAGCCCAATCCCCATACACCTCCTCCATGTGTTTGATGTGGTATGAAGCAGTATACTGGTAAATGTTTAACAACTGGCTCTCCAGTGAAAAAGCTCTGATGGATGGTGTTTGCCAATTTCTGTGGTGTAAATACCCCTACCGTGGTGAATTTCAACCTACTAACAAGATGTCACTGAACACAGAGTTGGGAAAAGATGCACATAATTGGTTCTCATGAGTTGGCCCTCCTCTCCGCTACAGGGCACCTCTCAGGGTTTGCGTTGGGAATAACTGGCAAGTTAGCCCCTCTCTCTTCTCCACGTCCCCCGGTCAAAAGGTTTTAAGCAGGAGCCAACACCCCCTTGCTGCAGGTAGCAAAGAGACTGACTTTAATCCTCTGGACAGTTCCCCTGCCATGTGGCTCTGGAGGAAGCTGTGGCCTCAAGGTTAAGGGCACAGGCTCATGAGCCAGACATTCAAGGTCCAAATTCTGGCCCTGACACTTACCAGCTGTGCAGCCTTGGTCAAGTGACTTTCACCTCTCTGTAAAAGAGGTCAAGTGAAAACAGCAACCATACGTAGTTCCTAGGTGTGTTAGTCAGCTCAGGCTGCCATAAACCATATACGGGGTGGCTTAGACGACAGAGATTTATTTTATCACAGTTTGGAAGCTGAAAGTCCAAGATCAGGATGCCAGCATGGTCGGGTTCTGGATGAGAGCTTTCAGACTGCCACCTTCCTGCTGTGTCCTCACCCAGCAGAGAGCACTGGTGACCCGTCCTCTTCTCATAAGGACACCAGTTCCATCAGATCAGGGCTACACTCTTACGACCTTGTTTAACCTTAACCACCTTCTTCCAGGCTTATCTACAGCACAGTCACATGGGCGGTGAGGGCTTCAACATATGAATTTTGCGGGGACACAATTCAGTCCATAGCAATAGGTTTGTTATAAGGATTAATTAATACACAGAAGAAGCCCGCTACCTGGAAAGCATTCAATAGATGTTAGCTGTTATAAAAGATCATGGTCAATTTGAGTTTGACCCACAGAGTCAAGGATAAGATGAAAAGAAGAGAAAAAAGAAAAAAAACTTTAGCACAGATTTTGTAACTCTAGAATTCAATTTTCTTGCAAGAGCCACAGATCCACCCTGGACCAACAAATGTCTAATCTGATGGCCAGTTCAATCCAACTGTCGGTCTAGAAGCTCTGCACTTGGATTTTTGGATCCGAAGAGCAACATTTGGTGTTCCATCAGTTTCATCCCTTGTGAACCCATGGCTGGTAACTGGACCAGCAGTGAAGCTGCAGCATTTCCTGCTTCTCTTACCTGCAATTCCAAGATGTCCCATGCCCCATATTGAGAGGCAGACTCCTGGTACCTACCGATCCTTCCAGTTTCCAGGTGCCATCTGAGTCTGCTGCAACTTGTGGTGGCTACATCCCAACTCAGCCCCACCGACCCTCCGTTATTCTACATGAGCTCTGGTAACAAACAGGGTGGGGAAAAGAAAAGGTTGGATGAGAGGAAAAGTGAGAAAGGAGGGAAGGGAATGCCCATTTCTTGAGCACCTTCTCGTTGCCAGGCTGAGCACCACAACACGCTCCTTTTCCTCCCCGCCTTCAGTGATGGCTGTGGCCACTCACATGCTTTGGGTCCATCCCAACCTGATCAATTCTCCCGACAACCCTCAGTGACCTCTCTACAGATGAAGACTGACCCTCTGGGATTGTCACCAATCCAATGGCACAAAACTGGTACAGGTGGAGGAGCTGGAATTCAAACCCAGTTCCACGCAACTCCAAAACCCCTTCAGCAGGTCTCTGCTCTGCCCTCTGTGCACTATTACAATGAAAAACAAGATGGCCAGGCATCCTGATTTGGCCAAAATAGTCCTGACTTTCGACAACTGAATCTAGTGCTCAGGTGAGCCTGAAAAGTTTTGTTCCAGGCACCCCACCACCACCCAGTACCCACCATTATTCCATGGTTTGGAACCCAAGCCTGCTGACCCCAGAGCCTCCAGCTGTCCTAGCGGCAGGTGTCCCTGAGGGCGTCAGTGCAAATCACAACCAATACTCTTACAGCGACAGCCACCACTGAAGGCGGGAGAGCAGAAGGAGGGTGTCCTGGTGCTCAGCCACGCTGGCCTCTCTCAGGCTCCCCTTCCCTGTCCTCTAATCAACAGAGTAGAAATATGACCCTCTGAAGTATAAATGTCATCTCCTGCAACAGTTGGGACAACAGCTGATTCATCCAAAGAGAGAAAGCCTCTTGGCCGCCCAAGGACTGGGAGTTTTTGTCCCAGCTTTTAGAATGGTTGATGGTGACTTTGCCTCCCTGGAATCAGGGTTTTACGTTGATTGGGAGAATTCTCTCATTGCATTCATGGGTGCCATGGTCTCCTAAGGGATGTCCTGGTTCCTTGGAGGGAAGCCAGGTGCATGGCCTGAGCTCAGCGAGAGTCAGAAGGGGCCTTTTTGGCTTCCAGTCTTCCCTCCTCCACTGGCGAGTCACACCACCCTTCACAAGCCGCCTTTCCCTGCAGGGCGTCGGCTTCTCTCTGTGGAACGAGGAAGGTGCTCTTCCAGCTTTGAAATGTCGGCGATTCTCCCCCAACACCTTAACATTTGCTGAGGAACTTGGCAACATGATATGGATATAGGTGTCCTCAAAAGTTGTGCATGAATCAGATCCTCCGTAGGAAACCACACTTGCGTAAAGCAGAGAGCTGTGGTCTAATGTGAATAACCAGCCTCTAATTCATCACGAGCTTGTAGGTGTTTATAGACAACTTGGAGGGAGAGAAGGGGGAAGAGAGAGGGGAACAAAAGGATGGAAGGGGTTAGGAGTGGGCACGTGGGAGTCAGGAGTGTAAGTTTGGAGCTGGCATCTCTGCTCTTCCACGTGCTGGCAGTATGACCTTGGAGAAGTCACTTGACCTTTCTCAGGATCCATTTTCTCATCTATAAAATAGGGATACAAATCCCTACCAAATGAAATAACCTATTTGAAGGGCTTAACAGTCCTGGGCACTTAATATCAATAAGCAGTCAATATAATGTAAAGTATTAAGCAAAGAAGGAGAGAGGAAAGAAGAAAGAATTGAAGGAAGGTTTTGGGAAGGAGGGGAGGGAAACCCTGATCGAATCTCGCATGGGCCAGGCACGTTCATCTACACGTCTACGTGGAACATACGCAGAATCAAGGAAAGGTTGACACTAAGGGGCGGGGTTGCTTTGTCTTTTTCTTTCTCAAATTTGGGGACATGACGTGAAGAGGCAGACCTGGGCATCCTCTTTAGGCTACCCCAGATTCCAGTTGCTGCTGGTTACATTGTTTTGAAATGCACCCCGAAACAGTCAGCATAATCCTTCAGAAGAGTGCACTCCCCCACCCCACCTAAGACCCGAACAGACGTGTAGAAAGACAAACATGCACCCAAGCACGCAGGCATGCACACTCGCAAGGTACTTTCAAACGCTCTCTTGCACACCGTTCCACACACTCACACGCATCCCCGAGGTTTGGGCGGCCAAGGTCAGTGCTTCTCCTCGTGAGAATCAAAAGCAGTTACCCTTTCATCATTTTGAGTATCTTAGCATTATTTTCCCCCAGCCTCCCCGCTCCCCACAATGGGTCCAGTTCCTCTGTTACGTGCTGTCAAAGCCCTGTGCTCCTCTCTTGCGTGGCACTTAGCATAGTTGGTCATCACACATGGATGTGCACTGTTATTAAATTAGTGTCTACTTTCCCTCCTAGAATTTCTGTGGCTTCAGAGCTTAAGGAACGAAGCCAGTTAGGCTCATCCTGCACCTAGCACCAAGCCTGACAAAGCAGTAAAAGTTTAACAACCTGACTTGCTGCAGGGCCCTTTTTGTATGAAGCCCCAGCCCCAGCCCAAGCCTCCACTCTCCTCTGCCTCTGCTCGTTAGTTCCTTGGCCAGGGGAGGCCCACCCTCTGGAGTCCAGACAGCCACCTCCTCCCTCAGCAGTGATGCTTCAGGCCTCTCTTCCGGAAGGGTGGGCAGGGCTCCACCGCGGCATTCCCCAGCTCTAAGCTGGGGTCTCAGTGCTGAGCACAATTAGGATGCAACTATTCTGAAGGGGTCTTTGGGCCAGTGACCCTTCCCCTTTTTCTACCTGCCAACCTCAGCACTTTCCCTCCCTCCCTTTATACCCTTGACTCCGGTCTCAGATTCTCTTTAGAAATATTTACATTTCTGCCCTTCTTCAGGGGACGCTGTCTGTCTCTCTGATAAATAGAACATGAGCCGCTGCTCTCGCCCAACCTGGAGCAACACTGGGGCTCTCAGGGAGCCCTGGCTGCTGCGGCTCCCTTCCAGGCAGCCTCCGTCAGACCCGCCCCTTCCACGCTGCCCCGAGCCCCCCATCCCCAGTCATTGTCTGGTCCCATTCCCAGGAGCCAGGAGCCGACCCATTCTGTGCCCTCCCCTCATTAAATCAGCGGCCATCAGCTCCTGGAGACAGACAGAGGCAGCTGCCCAGCTTCCCAGCCCCGAGTGGGCCCAAGGGGTTGATTAGCATATTGTTGTAGGGAAAGAAGTCTGGAGTAATCCTTTTTCCTATTGACACTAAATAACATTACCTGAAGGCTCCCCCACCCCTCCAGCCAGCCAAAAGCAGCCAGAGAATCCTGATTCTCCTCTCCTATTCTCCCCCTGTCCCCACCTCCCCTCCTCCCTCTCTTTTCCTGCCCTCCTTCTCCCCATCTCCCTCTCTCCCCGCTCCTCACCTTCCCTCTCCTCCCCTTCCCTCTCCTCCCCTTCATTCCTCTTCTCTGCCTCCCCGCTTCCATCCCCACCTCTGCTCCATCCCTTGAAAAAATGCAAGCACAGAAGTCACCAGGAAAAACCTCCTCCTGCCTCCCTTACAGCTGGGGGCACCTTTGCAGGACCCATGCTTTGCTCTGCCTGGAAAGCCACCAGAATGACAAATCTTTGGACAAATTACTGATTTCTCATCTAATTTACATCCAATTAGTGTGAGTGAAATGAATCATGTGGTCAGCCCCTCAGGGGAAACATTGAGATAACAAATGCCCAGGGCTTCTTTCCTGGGGAGCTGACGGGCCCTGGGGGAAGTCCATGATTTACCCTTGGGTCAGAGGGCCCCTCCCTTCCCCAGGCAGGTTACCCGGCCCATAGATCAACCCGCCCCTCCCTGCAGCCGGACAGCCTGCGTGAGCACAGGCTAGCAAAAAAATAAAAAAAATAAAAAACGGGCTGGGTGAAGACCAGCTCTCCGTTGAGCCCCCACTGTAGAAACCCACTTCAGGTTAGATGCAGCCATGAGGTTTGGGAGCTAGTACCAAGTCCTGAGCTGGTGACCCTCTGAATCTCCAACCACCCCCACAAGGACACCCGGGTCCCTAGTGTTTCTAACTGGTATTTGCAAGTCAGGCCCTGTGTTGGACACTTTGCAGTGTCGTGGCTCTTAACCCTTATGACAACGTACTATTGGAGGCAGGCACTACTACGACCTCTACTTTACAGGGAGGGAAACTGAGGCTGAGCCAGGAAGCTGCAGGGCTGAGGGTTTTGAACATTGGCAGTGTTATACCAGAGTCCAGGCACTTAACCATCGTGTTCTGTCTCCATTTTGCAGAGGAGGAAACTGAGTCTCAGAAGGGTGGGGTGACGTCACTGCCCAAGGTCACAGAGCACGTTTTGGCAGATCGCGGAGGTCGAGTCCAGTGTGATTCCTCTGCGTGCAGCTTCCTGCTGCTCCCTGCTCAGGGCAGGGACAGAGCCCCTCTGACTCCAGGGAGGTGGAAAGGCTTCTGGGGTGGATGGGGATGGATCGTTCGAGGCCATCCCCACTCTTGAGCAGAGGAACAACCCGAACAATGCATACCTTGCAGTGACTGGGTCACCACTTGCTTCCTCACGCACCAAGAGCAGCAGACGGAATTCAGCAATGTTTTTCTAAAACAAGAAAGATGACTTTCCGAAATCGTTTGAAGTGGGAAGACAGGGGCGAGCGGGCGGGGCGGGGTGGGGGGCACGGGTTTCTTGTCTGAACAGTGCAGTAGCTGCATGTTTGGGATGAGTTTGATCTTCCTGTGTAAACTTGTTTCTAGTCTGCTATTTAAAACCTGGCATATGGATGGGATCTCAGCTTCCAGTACTGGCAGTTCTTAACATTCACAGCGACTAAATAAAAAGGGAATTTTAAAAACCAAATGCAGTTTTACCCCATAATGAGGCAAAGAGACAACTACTAAGAAGTTAACAACTCTCGAACTTGGGCCAGTCAACCCTACAAACATGGGGCCTCTGCAATGCAGAGGAAAGAGTACCTAAGGCAGGCCTAGCTTTTGGCGCTGGGGACTTAACCTAGGGTTAGGATTAGGGTTCGGGGCATGACCTGCACAGTCAGCCACCAGGGTTTGAAGCCCAGCTCTCTCATTCTCTCCCTGAATGACCTTGGCAAAGTTACTTAACCTCTCTGAGCTTCCTCAGATGTAAAACAGGCCTAAAATAGGACCTAACTCACAAGGATGTCAAGATTGTGTGAGCTAATGTTTGTAATGTGTGTAGTGTGATGCTTGGCACATACTAAGTATGCAAAAAAAATACCCTATAGTTAGTACCTGCACATCTGCTGGGGCAGTGAGGATTATTTTCCCCATTTTTCAGCTACCGAGGTCTCAGAGGATGCTGTATGCGCATGGAAGGGGGTGTCCAACCCATGTCTCTCAAGGGTTGACAATAGCCTGTGGTCCCAGGAATGTGGTGCTAGAGTAGGAAGGGAGGTCTGGGGTGGGCAGGAAGTGAGACACCGAAAACAGGTTTTGGAGAGAAGGAAGGGGCTCCAGGGTCACATGACTTAGGTCACTGCAGGCAGGACTGGGGTAGCAAGGCTCCTGGGGGTGCAACCCGGGAGACTCCTCTCTGGGTCCCCAGTAATAACAGCAATTATTAAGTGCTTACTATGTACCTGGCACTGTTACAAATGCTTCACAAGATTGGTTTGTTTGTTTCACTTAAGCCTTGGAATGGCTCACTGAGGTGGTTATTATCATTTTGAATAGGAAATCAAGGCTCAGAGAAGTTAAGGCCCAAGGTCACACTGCTGGACAGCAAGTGACAGGACTGCTGCCTCTCCCAGCACAGGTCTGGGCAGCAGGGGGCATCCTGGGGCAGAGGAGAGAGAATTGTACTGGGGTGAGGGCAGAAATAGCCCCTTTGGGCTAAGTAGACAACCAAGGGAGCTGTAAGCCTTGCACCTACTCGTAGGGACAGAGGCTCCTGAGACCCATTCGGAACTCCTTGCACAGCCCGCCACAATCAGACCAAGCCATTTGAACCACTGGCGAGAGCCCATTCCCTGACTGCTCCCTGACACACACACAGAGGGGACCACCACTCCCTAGATGTGTGACCTCAGTTTCCTGATCTGTAAAATGGGAAGATCATGGTACCTACATCATAAGTTTGTTCATGAGGATTAAGTAAAACAGCTAGGACTACCTGGCACAGAGCTCTCAGCTCTGTTCTTGTTATTGCCAATGAGGAAAGTAGGGTTCAGTGTGATGTGCAACTTGTCCAACTGAGCAACAGCAGATGAGAGCAATTTCAAAAAATGTTCCATTTGGACACTACTTAGTGAGGGCTGTACACAGGGCCATAGGTGTTGCCAGGGAAATTGGGTGCCTGTGGCGCCTACGAATCTGGGGATCTGAAGGACCCCAGTGATGGCTTGGGTCATGGCTTTTCTCAAAGCACATTGAACCACCACGCTTCTGGGAAGCTCCTCCCAGACACACCCTGTCCCAGCTCCCATTTCTCCAGATCATCCCTCTGGAGGAAGAACTTTGTCCTGACTCGGAGATTCGCCCCAGGCACCAGGGAAGTGCAGGCTCGGAGCTCCTGCTTCAGGGCCTGCCACTGTCAAGACTTATGGCTGCCTCGTCTCTCCCCCTCGCTGGGTCTGGCTACATCACTTATCTCCCCGACGCTGACCTGCCAGCAGCTGCAGGAGGCTCTCTCCGGTAAGATTTGATTAATGAGGTTCAGCAGCAACAAATCAGTCTTATGGAGCAGCGCTCCCCTCCCCGGGACACATTCTCACAACACCCGCTGCATACAAACCGCCCGGCGGGTGTGGGGCTGCTCCCAGCCCTGCCTGTCAGCCGACCCTGGCCTTGCACCCAGGATCCCGCGGGCCGGACCTGGCTGGAACGCTCCACTCATCCACCAGAATCCACTGCGCCCGAGTGCAAGCAGGAGGAGCTCGCCTTTCCCCCTCTTATCTTCAAATAATAACATAATTATTATAATAATGGAAATAATAACAGCCACTATTGGTTGACTTACTTTATGCAAGACACTTTGAGATCTTATTTAATCGATAGCACTATGGAGTGGGGATTTTATATCCCCATTTTACAGATGAGATAACTGAGATGCAGGTGGGCTGGTAACTTGCCCAAAGTCACACAGTTAGAAAGGGGCAGAGCTGGGATTTGAACCTCAGGATTCTGGCCTATAATTTTACCTCTTCACATCTTATAATCTTATAATTGAAATCTTATAATCCTTTGGAAATATGACAAAAGTGATGGTCCTCCTTGGGGACAATGCTCATATCTACACACCCGTTGTCATACAATTTCATCAGCATGCGCAGCTGTACCCACCTTGAACCCCACCCAGGGTCTGGAGGACGCCCACTCTCGCTCACTGTGAAACTTGGGCACGGCCCTCCCCACTCTGGGCCTCAGTTTCTCCTGTCAGGAGAGAGGTCAAGGGGTCCTACTTCCAAGGGCCTGTCCCCTCCTGCTCTCTGTGTCAAATGCACGCTACCCAAGTCCTGCTCCCCCATCTCATCTGCTCACTCTCACTTGGAAAGTTCATGTCATTGGAAAGAAGAACCGTTTTTCTCTTTGAGTTTCCAACCACTATATGTGCATCACCCACCCCAACCCACTCCTCCTTACCCCCACTGTTTTATTGGAACTGTTTGTTTCTCAAGCAGTTACAGGAAGCCCATGGCACGCTGAGGTCCATCCGCCCCTTTGCAGCATAATCTATGCATCATTCAAGTGCATGTCCCCCCAGCCATCAGTCCCCCATGTCACCTTCCTGGGAGCTTTTCTGAAGTGGGCGCCCCACTCAGCTGCTCCTTGTCCCCCAGCCCCCACCTGCTCCTGCCCCAGGACCATCAGGCCTCAACCCACACCCTGCCCGTGCAAGCCGAAAGGGCTGCGGGTCTCCCCCTTGGGCTCCCCTCTGTGCCTTCCCCAAAGCCCTCACATCCCAGAAACATTTGTCAGGGATTTGCCAATAGTCACTTTTTCATCTGCTGGGGCAAGAGTCATCTTTGCATATAGATGTTTTGTAATAGATGCTGCATTGATTATGTAAAGTTCTTTTGGGAATCGCCTGGCCATTTCTGGGTCCTCACTGACCAGTCCCACCTCCAATACACATCTCAGCATTCCTGGGTCAGGAGTGCTGAACCACCTGAGCCGGGGGCTAGGGGAAGGGGGCCCAGCCCCAGACATGGTAGGGACAAATGGCTCTGCCCATGCACGATGGATTTGCACAACCCACTCTATTTCAGATAGACCGGTGGAGGAAGGTCCATTTAATCTGAACATGGCCTGTTCTTCAGTTGGAAATTATAAGGACAACCCTGGCAATGAACATTTTTTGTACTTTGCAGTGTATACAGCAAAGCACACTCCTCTGTTAGCTCATTCTGTCCTCACAACCACCTGTGTGGGAGGCGTTACTATCATGCCCACTTTACAGATAGGGAAAGCAAGGCACTGAGAAGGGACTTGCCCAAGAAGGCATGGCTCGCACACGGCAATTCCCGCCCTCAAGCCCAACTCGTTGAACTGTGAGATCTGGGCTTTCTCTCTTACATCATTTCGCTTAAAAGCTCATTTGCAAAGAGGCGCATGCATAGGTACTCTCAGATCCCCCCACCCCCAGTCTCAGTGTCCTCCAGGGGCCTGCAGGAAGCAGCCTGCGGTTACAAGCATTTGTGCTGGGCAGAGGTGCGACTATCCATGCGTGGGACATTGGGGAGGGTTGGGGCGTGGGTATGTGTCTGTGCCAGTTGAGTGTGCATGTATGAGGAAGTGGGTGTGGGTGAGTGTGAGCTTGCAAAGTGTAAGGGAGTGAGGGTGTATCTGGATGTGCAGTGGGTGCTGTCATGGGCGTCAGCCTCTGGCCTGCTTCCTCCTCTGACGGATCACTCTGCACTATCTTCAGAGCCCAAAGCCTGTGGGCTCAGCCTTTTAGGACAAGAAGACTGGGGTGGATCACCACTTGCAGACGATGTGGGGAGGACTGTAAAATATACACTTTAATGAACAGTCCCCTCAAAAGAGGCTCCCCCTGCAAGCTCAGGATGTGCCCCAAGTTTTCAGAAGGGAAGTGACTTTGGGGTCAGTGAGCAAGTCACCTGGAGAGGGAGGCCTGTCATTTTGTAGGTATGCGATGTGGGTGCAGAAAGGGCACTGTGGAATTAGGCCAACAGCCCCAAGTGGCAGAGGTGGAGGGAGGAAGGATCAGGTGTGCGAACCTCTGCAGGACCTGACATCCCTTGTCGCTATACCCAGGAGTCATTGGGAAGTTTTCAGGGAGATCAAAGCAGCTCAGCAGGGGTGCTGGAGATCCTTCTTGCCAGGCAGGCTGAGCCCTGGGTGGCGTCTAGTGGTTTGCCTACCATCTGAAGGCATGAAGGCTTTCGACTCTTCCTCTGGCCAGCCTCCAGCTATTACACTGATGAGGTCCAGAGAGGCCTCCTCCTCGTGTGGCCCCTGAGGTCTTGTAGTGCCAGAGACAGCTCACAGAGAGGCCAGGAGGTCCCCCCACCCCTCTGCCATGGCCCCTGCACTTGCTAGCTTCCACGTGGGCCCAAACACTCTGAAAATGGCCCCTAAACCATTCAGCACATTGAGTCTATAACTGAGCAGCGGGAGGGAGACAAAGTCCACTCAGGTTAGTGGAGTGCCCAGTATGCCCAAGCCAGAGGATGGCAGAATTCCCTTTCTGCCTGCCTCCAGGCTGGCATTCCCTGCAAAAACTCCAGAGCTTTCCCTAGAGCTTCCTGCTCTGGCTTCTACCTGAACTTGGCATCCCCATGTGCCAATTAGAGTCACACCTCCCATTTAACCAGAAGCACATTTTCCAGCTTGTTCTTCTACCAGGCTGGGCTCCAAATGCCTCTTGTGGTTGTTTCCCGAAATCAAATCCAACCTCAAAGCATGAAGATTTGCCATTATTAAAGACGAGCAAAAGCATATGCCCCAGGCTCTGGAGAGAATTTCTAATGAGGATTCCAAAGATCACAGCCGGCTCATGAGCTCTTGGAATCCAAGGGGCCCTGACAGTCATGGAGCCCTCTAATTACGCTCCCCACACATCCCAGCTGTACGCGCCGCCATGCCTTCGCCGCGCTGCTGCCACAACAGTCGTCTGTGTGATGTAGAGATGGCGTTTACAGTCAGCATATAAAGGGAAAAAGCAGGCATGGCCAAAATTACCCTTACAAATCCCCGAGGAGGGAGACCGATACACCATCGCTCAGTAAGTCCAACACAGCTGGGTTTTCCTTTGGTGTTGGAACAAATTGCGTTGCTTTAGGTTAAGCACCAGATGAGGTTGTTGGCTTGATTCTAGGGGCCACGTTACATAAAAGATGCATGTCTCTGAACACTGGAGTCACCCTCAGGGTGATACGGGAAGAGAGGCACAGAGAGCCTAAAAGCCACTGGGGAACAGCAGGATCCATCTCCTGTGCTTGGTCCTCCAGTGGAATGGGAGTCAGCACCCCCCACTTTATTCCACACACACACTCTGTTGTGTGATCGTGGTGGTGGTGATTACTATGCCGTGTGCGTACACATGGTTGAATTCAAATACATGAAGTACAATCTCCCAGGAAGACTCATCCTCTGCATTGCAATATGTTTATATCCTTCAAGGCTACTTCTGCATGCTAAACGCCACTTCTTCCAGGAGGCACTCCCTGATTGCCTCTGCTGGAAGAAGTGTCCCCCAACTAGGAACTCCCACTGCACCTTATTTGTACCCATCCAATAACTGATATAACTATGTGTACATCATATCTCCCCAAATATGTTGGGTCCTAACAGTATTTGGCCCAATGTCTCCCATATACCGCTTATCAATAAACATTGATTCAAAGACTAGATATATGAATGAATGAATGAATTACCAAAAAACAGCTTATCTTGGGAAATAAAAACATCTCTACCTTGCTGATACAGAAGTACTGTACTCCTGGACTCAGGACAGGCTAGAATGAGGACTTACGTTTGGACCTGACCCCATAGATGACATGCCTGCGGGGCACGTCTCTCCATGCCTTCTCCATCCCCTCCCTCCGCCAAGCTGCCTTCCCTGACCAGATTCCTCCCATTCCCATGCATCTGGCGGTGCACATTTGCACACGACAAGTGCAGAGGCCTCACCCCAGGGCCCTGCCTGGTAGGAAGGACAAGCAGTAATACCCCATTTTATGTATCAGGAAACCAAGGCTCAGAGACACATGTTTTTGGCCCCCAGTCACACAGCTAATGAACAGCAGAACCTGGATTTTGGTGAGTCAAAACCTTTCTTCTTTTTTTTTTTTTCCTTTTTCTATTTAATCATACAACACCTCTAGATAAAGATGCCAGTCTGTCTATATGAGCATCCAGTTACTTTGGGGGGCCCGTCCCTCTCAGACCAATGAGTGGCCAGTAGTCAGGGTCCCGGGAGCTCTCGTCCAGTGGGAGTTCCAGTAGGGAAGTAATTTAGGAGGCTCCCTGCTGAAGGGCTGAAATCCCAAACATGCCTGTGATGTGGGCGTCAGCAACTCCAAACGCCCCCTTACAGATGCCAGGTCGCCTGTCCCCTGCCCAGGTCTCTCAGGGTGCTGAGGTTTATTTCTACGTTTTCTTCCAGGGCCCTGGCTCCCAGCTCTGGACCGCACACCTTTGGCTGGGCCCCTGCCTTATGCCTTCTTCTCCCGCATTTCCCTGTGGCCAAGGACTGCCTCCACTCCTCCAGAGAGCTAGCACAACGTAGGGAATGAGGCTTTGGAGCTAGCAGATCTGGGTTCAAATCCTAGCTCAGCCTTTTTAATACTTACCGACTGTTGACACTCACTTCACTGCTCTGAGCTCAGTTTCTTCATCTGTAAAATCAGGGTAATAATACTCACATGAAAAGTTTGCTGACATGAAGTTAAAGACCTGTGAGTAGCAAGAGTCTCAGCTCAGACCTCCAATCTGGGAGGCATACCACACAGAGCTCAGAAGCAAGTCAGATCAGCTGGGTTCAACTCTCAGCTCCCGCACTTATTCACCTGCTGTGTGACTCTGGGAAATTTACTTAACATCTCTGAGCTTCAGATTCCTCATCAGGAAAATAGGGATAAAAATAGTGCCTACCTCACAGGGCTGCTTTGTGCCAAAAAGAGATAATTCTCATGAATAGCTTAGCACAGTGTCTGGCACTTACCCAGTACTCAATACATGTTGTCCATTAATTATTAGCCAATAATTATTAGTTGTTATGTCAATGGACTGGTGGGCAGGCCTAGAAGGAGCTGATTTGCATGAGATTTTGACTACAGGAATGGGGAGGTCAGTAAGATATTTGTCTCAGGTGTTGGTCCTAGGAGCTGCCTGGCATCTGAGCCCTGTCGAGGGACAGGGCAGCAGGCAGAATGAAGGCGAAGAAGCCATGTTCAGGTACCAGGTTACAAAGTGTGACACAGGATGGTTTAGGGCAGTGGCATTTCCAGGGAATATAAGCAAACCTGCCCTCATGGGGCACAGAGTCTGCTGGTGCTTGTGGGTTGCACACCGGAGCCACCTCCCTCCCCTGGGGTGAATCTTGGCCTCTTGGAGTGGCTCAGTGACATTCCAGGCCACAGAGAGTCAAGGAGGAGTTTGGGAACACCAGAGAACAATTACCGACCTCACAGATGACACCCCAGGGAGCTTCCAGAAATACCAGGGTGAGACTGTGCAAGGGCCCACGTTATGTGGGGGCCTGAGAGAGTGAATTTGGGGCTCTGATGGTGGAGGGGTCACATTACTACCCACAGACACAGACTCACCCGACGCCACACCTGCGGCATTCACTCCGCGTGTGTGTGTTGAAAACACACAGCCGGCACACGGAGCTTTCCACAGGGTTCACACAGGGACGCACCTCCTGGTGAGCCCAGCAGACACACACCTCACAGGTCCTACCCAGACCAGAGGGTCCTCCCCACCCACGTCCTCACACGCCTCTGCTCTCCCCTCCCTGCTCTCTAGCACCCCGTGGGCTTTGGGGACCCAACAGCCATGGCCCCAATCCCACTGCCACTTACTAGCTGTGTGCCTTGGTCGAGTTACACCCTTTCAGCCTCAGTTTCCTTTTCTATAAAACAAGAATAGCAAGAGTCCCTACCTCACAAGGTTGCTGTGAGGGTGAAATGAGCTCATGCACATGGAGTCCTTAAAAATGTTCCTGGCGTATATAAGGGGCTTAATAAATACAAGAATCACGTGTACACACACACGCCCCCGTCCCAGGCATGTGCTTACCTACACCCTGCGAACAATGTGTCCCTCCGTGGAACCCATGCCTGCTTTTGGTCACACAACACACGTGAGCATCATAGCTTCTATCCCGGAAGACCACCTCGCCAGGACAAGACACCCCCAGCACACGCGCCCCCAGAGACCCCAAGGCTGATCCGCCTTTTCTGGGCAGCCCTGCAGAAGGGCCCCACGGGGGCAGTTTTGCCAAGAATGGCCTCAGAGCCTGAGTCCCCAGAGACTGGCACGTGGCCCTGGAGCGGCCCTGCGGGTGGGGGCTGGGCAGCCTCAGACCCAGAGGTGCTTCCCGCTCCACCGACTGACCGACCGACCCACCGATGGACCCTCCGGCCCCAGGGTCCTGCCAAGACTCAGGATCCAGCCGGCAGCTGCCTCCCTCCTTCCCCCATCGCCTCCACAGCCTTTGTTATCTCAACTACTTTGAGAGAGTTCTCTTCTCTCCCCCTGACTCCTCTGATGCTAATCTCTCTCCATAAATCATACCCTCTAATCTTTTCATCACCTTTCTCTGATTAAAGCAGCCTCGGGGGGTTGGGAGCCCCAGTCCTCAGTGACTGAACCGCTTTGATGTCCAAAGACAGTCCCCGAGGCTGCGGCTGCGGCGCTGGCTGGCGGTCAGGCCTCACCCACCATGCGGCGGGCCCCGTGAGGGCGTCTACGCGGACACGTTCCGGAGCTGTCCTGGGCTGCCAGCTCGGCCCGACACCTCGAGGATTTCACAGATCTCTTCATGAATATTTCTCACTACATACTGGATGTCATTATTCTATTGAGAATCAATTAGCCCAAATGTTGTTATGACAGCTACAGAAAAATGATATTTTTAGCTTAGCTTTATGCTGCTCTGTCTCTTCACAGAATTATTGAAAACCTTAAAACTGATCTAGTGGCGACGCGGGCCTCGGTGGCAAGCGGGGGGCGATTGATCTGGGAACGTGGCACTGTGGGAAGTGCAGAGCTTTTCTCAATGAAGTGGGATCTCCTCCGAATAACTTCCAGGATGGGAGGCGAAGCTTGACCTTGAGCAAGGTACTTAACCTGCCTGAACCTCAGTGTCTGCATCTGTCAAATGGTCATGATAGTCATGCCTGCCTTTAGTGTTCTTCTGAGGATGAAACGCAGCAACGCAGGAAAAGCAGTCGGCGAGGCATGTGGCAGTGCCACAAGAGGTGCTCGATATGTGAGTGGCACCAATGCTGGTGGCCAGGCAGGAGGGCCCTGGAGCAGGGCTTCCTAGGTTCAAGTCCCAGCTCTGACACTTCATAGGTGTGTGACCTTGGACATGTCATTTAATCTCTCTGTGTCTCAGTTTTATCATCCATAAAATGGGATTCATCATACCTATTTTATAATGTTGTGAGAATTTAAAAGAGCTAATATAGGTAAAGCAGTTAAAAATCCAGCCTGGCTCAAAAAAGTGTCAGCTCTTTTTAATGTAGGATGGTTGTCACTGTCTTCTGCTACCTACCTTTGTTCATCCTGACCCCTTAGCCTAAAATCTTTCCTTTCCCGTCTCTGCAAGCTCAAATGCTCCCAACAATAAAATCTAGCTCCAACATCCCCTCCTCCACTATGCCCGATAGACTGGGACAGGGATTCTGGTCTGGTTCCAATAATCATCTCTGGGTGACCTTGGACAAGGCATTTAACCTCTTTGCCTTAGTTTCCTCAGCAGCAGAAAGGGGATAACAGTTTCACCCCTGCAATGAGGGCCTGGCCGCAGCCACCTCTATAGCCCTGTCTGGCTCTGAAGTTCGGTCAGCAATTCCTCATTCAAACACCAGCTTCCCTTGGAATCATTTTTTTAAACACCTATACCTGTCTTCCCCCACCCAGCATGGTTTTACAGATTTACAGTAAACAAGGCAGCTGTTTTATGGCAAAAAGAAAAAAAAATCCTCTTTGGCCGGGAAGCCCTGGAACAGAGTTGGGGAAGAGGCAGTTCCAGTATAAGCCCCTGAAGCCTCATGCTCTGCCAAGACAGAAGCTGGTGTCAGAAAAATGGTTGAACCCTTCTGAACACCTTTGCTTTCAGCCAAGTCGTGCCCTGCTCTCCTGTCCAGCGGGTTTTGTCCAGCTGGAGTTTAACAACACCTGATGGCTGACATCTCTTGGCAGGGAAAGGACCAGAGGAGCAGGCTGGCAGAACACCCCAGGGACTCCCAGTGTGCCCTGTGTCCTGTACTGGCCGCCCCTGGCTCTCTGCCTGAATAAATTCTTGCAGTGCTCTAAGGCTTAGCACGAATCAACCCGTATTATGTAGCCTCCGCAGGCCCTTCATTTAGGATTACCTTCTCTCTCTTACCCATGTCCCCCAGCGCACCCTTTCTGGCCACTTCTGACCCCAGTTCTTTTCATGCAGGGCTGTCTCTGCCGCTGGACTGGGAGCAGAGAGCTAAGACCTGGCTCTAACGCGCTGAGTGTTTTGACGCTGCACTCCTGATCTCGTCACTGCACTGTTTCCTGGGCACAGCTGTCCTATCTGGAGACTGCCCCAACCAGTGCTAACACCTCTTTGGCCTCTGGAAGAGAACCCTGCCCAACCCTGTGTCTGCCCAATCCTCTGCCAGTCCCAACCTGGCCACAGAAATGCTTGCTGAAGGATGAGGAGATGAATAAATTTGACGGCAATTTTCCATTAAACTGTGAGCTCCTTGAGAGCAAGGACTGTGCTTGCTCATTTCTGTCTCCACCACAGTATCGAGATCCCACGGCAGAGGCTCGCTGGAGGGCAGGGGCTTGTGGAACATTGATTGCATGGATGGATATACCGAGGTTGGGATGGATAGCTGCATGGATGGGTGGCTGGATGCGTGCTCAGATGAACGAATCCTTAGTCTGGGAAATTGGAGTCCAGGAAGAAAATGAGCTGCTTTGACACCGTAATAATTTTTCAGGCCCAGCTCCAATTCCCATGAGTCTTGACTGCCCTGTGGTTTCTGTTCTTGGATTCTCAAGAGAATTTTGTGTATCTTTACAATAAACTTTCTTCCACTTGAGGCAGTTTGAGTGGATCTGTTTTTTTCTTACCAAAAGACCCTGACTCAGATAGGTGCCCTCCTCCCAAGTGGAGTTGGGTGGGGGGGAAACAATACTTACCTCTTGATTGCACAAGAGGGTCTTAGGAAGCACAACATATCTGTTTCTTCTTGAGGTCTTCCCCAAGACAGTGCTGCAAGGCTGGGCTGGTCAGCAGAGTGACGGCCTCTCAGTTTGGTTTACTGAGCCTGTGCTGGGAGTGCAGGTCTGCACCAAGTGTTGGGCAGACTTTTATGAACAATTTGGTCCTTGCCCTTGAAGTGGTCCACCAGCTCTGGCGTCACCGACAACAGTTGCTGTGTCACCTCAGGTAAGTCACTCCCTATTCTGGGCCTCAATTCTCCATCTATAAAATGTGAAGTTGGAAGGAAATCAATGAGTCCCTTTCCTGTCTTCACATTTTGAGGTTATATGACTTGCCCAAGGTCACCGACATAAGCCTGCTCTAAACAATTCTTATTCTTTGGGCAGAATAACAGGTTTTAGCTCACCAATCCTGATGCAAAATCCCACCCCCTTTACCAGCTTCCACACAAGCACAGAAAATATAGCTTGATTTTCTCATTTTTCTGAAGATGTGTGGGTTCACACACTCCTCTATCTCACGTTCTTCCTGATACCGTGACTTCCTTCCCCATTTTCCTACATTTAAATCCAGCCCACCCTCCTCCACCAGTCCCCACCCTCAGGATGCCTTCCCCGCTCCCATTTTTGGAAATGACCTCTCCTTCCTGGCACCCCTCCTGTAGGGTGAAACACCCTGCCTTGTGTCTCAGCAGGTCCCATCTCCCTCTGCAGGATGGTGAGTTCCCAAGGGGCAGGCAGGGGTGGCTCTATTCACCCCTCTCTCCCGGAGAGGGGCTTGCTCAGGGCTCTGAACACAGTAGACACCACTAAATGTTTAATGGTATAGACACCTAGGTAGTGATTTTTATGATATTGTAGAAGGGTAGTTTATTACCTAGTAAATGTTCACAGAGTATTGTAAGTTTTTTTTATAAAAAGCTGATCACAAAACAGCAAGTATTATACGATAGAACATTTTTCTGAAATGTATTTGAAGGAGTAGGGGAGATGTGTGTGTGTGCCCGAGACATTCATTCTCGGCAGCAGGATTTGGGGTGACTCTAAATTTCTTCTTTTAGCATATCTGTATTTCTAAACACTCTGGAATGAGCATGCATTCACTTTTGGAATGGGAAAAAAAGAGAAAATCTATTTAAAAATAAATAAGTAAATGTTTGTTTAATGAATGAAAAGTGCGGGGCTCTAGGGTGTTACAAGGAGACTGATTTGGAACAGAAGTCATCCCATGCCAGCAAGGCCCCTCCCCACGCAGCCACTGCCAGTGGAACCTCAGCGTGCTTCTAACGGTAGAATTGCTCCCTCCGACTTTTCAATGATCGGTGATCACTCGCGGTTCAGCAGGAGTCATGGCCAGTCTTGCTGGCAGCGATAATCGCAGCCCCTCCACGTATACAGCACCTTACAGTTAACAAAGCATTTGTACACCGACTTCCTCATTTGCTCCCTCTAATTCTGCAAGGCCTCCTGTAACCGGTGTGGAAACTGGGGCTTAGAGAGCATCACTGATGGGGTGGAGGTCGAGGTCACGCAGCTAGCAAGGGATATCGCCAAGGTTTGGACCCCTGCCTGCCACTCAAGCCGGGTTCTCTTCCTCCAGTGCGCGCAAATCTCCTGGCGGGCGGATCAGACAGGGCGTCTAAAGTGACAAGGTAATCAGATTTCTGCGCGTGCCAGGGTGGTTCAGTCCCCAGGAAGGCACGTTGAGGGGGACAGGCATTTTCCGCCTGGAGTCTACGATGCTCAGAAGCAACCCCTGCTTGAGGGAGCGTGTCCGCCACGGTCCGTGTAAAATGACTGTCGCGGCGCGCGGCGGCCGTGTTCGGGGCGGCGACCGTGTCCGGGGCAGCGGCGGCGGCAGGCTGGGCGGCATTTCTGCCCGGAGACGCGGCCACAGTCTGGAACCCGCAGGGGAATCCGTCTCTCAGCAGATTCAGTGCTGAGCTTGGGTTGTTCCGCCGCGGCGAGAAGCCCAGCGAGGGAGGGGGCGGAAACAAGAACCAAAACAACAACAAAAAACCATCAGAGATCACATAGATCCTCAGAAATTTTCCATTTGCTGCCACCATCATACCAAAAGGCCAGTTCTTCCACTCCTCTACAGACCTCCTGTAGATCCATCGAGAGGTGTCTAAAAATTAATCACATTTTACTTATGAAATAAAGTTATGATAAAAAATAAAATAGAAAATACTAGGGAAGACATTAAATATTGGGTTTGCATATAGCTTCCAATTAAAATCCTTTCAAATGTTTTAATGAGAAACTCGAATTTGCTTCTGGAAACATTTTTCTTTTATATCAGGTTTTAGACTGGAAATGATTACACACGATTGATCAAATGACTCCACAGAAATAAGCGAAACTTTTAATGAGGATCTTTTCAAATTCTTGACAGGCACCATCAATAAGAAAGTTTGTTCTCATGCGTGATGAAATATTTAAAATCATTTTTAAACGAGTATTTAACACCATGATTGAAATTATATTTACAGAATCGAATAGGTCTTCTCTGTATTGACAAAAGTAATGTTGGGATTTCTGGTGTTAAAGCAAATGGGTGTAGGAACTAATTGGACTTTTCCACAAGAAATATTTCGAAATAATGATGCTACAGCTTGCGGGGACCCTACATGCCTCTAAAACGGCAAAGCAGGTCATGGACTGTGGTAATATCCAATCTCAGGTGGAACCGAGATCCAAGGTCACTGCTGGAGCTTCGTCTCCCCACCCCCGTCCCCCTCCCTGACCCCACTCTGGCCTGGGGATATCTTGAACACCTGGAATGCAAACTGCACCCACTCCATGGGGGTCCCTGTTTACCATGGACAGCGGTGTACTCTACTACGCACTGCCATAGATGCCCAGGGGGAGGGTACTTCCTCAACCACACCTAGTCCATTTCAGCAGAGCAGGGAGTGCCAGATGCCATTCATCCTGCTGGTTCACTTGCAGGAACCTCAGGGTACACCTCGGCCCCTGCGCCCCCGCAACTGTTTCCAAGGAGTCCCAGCTCAGACTGCTCCCTGCCAGAGACAACCAGCCCCAGAGTTACAGATGTCCCAGGGGCCACCTGGCTGCTCTGAGAGTGAGGGGAGTGGGCATATGTATTTCCTGGCCCATCAGGTGGGAGGCTCTGACTGGCAGGTCCCACCTGCTAAGAGAGGATGGAAGGTCTGGAACTTTCCAGGAGGAATTCTCAGCCAGCTTTGGAGCAGTGGTAGAGAGCTGTGACCGGGAGCCCAGTGGCAAACTGGGCCGGTGCCCAGAGTTAATGGCATTGGAACTTTCAGCCTGCACCGGTTGTCCCAAAAGCCGCATGGATAATGGGGGCTTGGCCGAGGTAGGGCCTGAGGACCTTTCCCTTCTATTCTTCTAGGTCTCCAAGGACCCTCTGAAAGGACCTGAAAAGTGCACTGGGACCAAGGATCGTTCCAAACCACCATGCAGGCATCAACCACAGGAATGTGAGGCCTGAGCTGAGCCCTGCATCCTTATTGCTGAAGGGGAGGAGGAAAAATGGGGAAGGAGGGCCAGAAGACCCAGCAAGGATGGAGACGGTGAGATTGGGAGAATGAGAGAAAGAGACTTAGTAAAGACGAAGATGGGGGGAGAGAGAGAGACGGATGGAAAGGCGGAAATGGAAGGGGCTGAGGGACCGGGGAGATGGAGTGAACTGGAGGAAGACAGATGCGAAGAACCCAGAGGGAGAGCGTGCCCAGGATGGGGAGCGAGCCAGGGAAGGGCGGGGTGGGGGTGGAGGAGCGGCGGCGAGAGCGGGCGGAGGACGCAGGAACCCGAGCCGAGCGGACAGAGGCGGGAAGTATTCGCCTCCGTTCCTCAAACACAGGATGCGAGCGCCCTTTGGAGAAGTCGCGCTCGACGGAAGCGCTAACTCCATGGGCAAGTGCAAATGTAAAGAGGCCCTGAGAGCACTTTGTGCAAATATCAGGCCGGGAAGTGCTGCGCCCGCGGAGCTGCCGGGCACCTCGGCGCCCCCGCGCCCTCGGCTGCGCGCTAATTCACTTTGCAGTCACCTCCCCGGGCGGGGCGGGCGGGCGCGGGCAGCCGCAGCGCGCGGAGGGCGCAGAGCTTCGCGCAGGGCCAGGGGCCGCGGCCCTGCCTAATGGAGCAAAAGACAGATCAGCAGAAGCAAGGCAGGTGGGGCGGGAAGGGCAGCGCCGACACCCGCATGAAGTCCGAGAAGCTGCCGCAGAGACTCGGAGCGAAGAGTGCTGTGCTGGGACCTGGCCTTGTGTTTGGGGCTTCCACCTGCAGGGGGCACATTCTCAGCAAGACCTTTTGAGCGTCAGTTTCCTCGTGGATAAAATAGAAAAATAAAGCCTTTTCTGTCCACCTCAGAGGGTTTTTGTAAGGCTGGAATGTGAAGAGATTTAGAAAGCAATAAAGTTCATTAATGCCAACTAATGATAACCATAGCTAACTCTTTCTCAACTAAGTGCGTGACACTGTTCTAAAGGCTCTACGTACATTTGCTCCTGTGAGCCTCTCAACAGCTCCACTTATGCTCATTTTACAGATTATAAAACTGAAGCACAGAGAGGTTAAGTCACTCGTCCAAGGTCACACAGGGGTCAGCTGGCTGGTGAACCCTGACAATCTAGCTCCAGAGTCTATGCTACTCTACAGTATGGGGGCATATTTATTAATGCCCACGTTTTACATGTGAGGGAAGGGAGGTTCAAAAAGTTGGGGCCTTGCTCTATCTATGTCCTGTAGGCAGTAAGTAGCAAAACCAGAACTCGGGGCTTCAGGCCCGGAGGAGTCAGGAATGAACATGGCCTGTGGGGTCAAATGACTTAGGTTCAATGTCTTGTTCTGCCACTGTGTGATGTTGAGAGCGTTCATTCAGCTCTCTATAATAGGGGATATTGACCAGCTCCAGAAGGTTATTAGACAAATTAAATGAGAAAAAATGTATGAGGAACCTAACACATAGCTGGCACTCAGTAAATTCATTTGGTCAATATTTATCAAGATGTGCTAAATCCTGAGGATACAGTGATGGCTAAGATAGAGCAGATCCCTGCCCTAGGGGGACTTGCTTTGTAATGGGAGAGACAGAGGACAAGTTAACAAATCATTACAGGTAGGGACTAAGAAGGCTAGGAAGGAAATGAAGAGTGTGCTATAATAGCCTCATACAGGGAAGCTGGGAGGGCTTCTCTGGGGAGGTGATATTGAGGTTGAAAGAAGACATGGAGCCAACCAAGAGAGGAACTGGGAATCACATCCAGAGGAAGGACAGCCGGCGCAAAGGTGCCAGGGCAGAAAGAGCTTGGCAGACTCCAGGAACTGGTAGCAGAAGCACAGTGAATGGGGAGCACAGGGGCAGAAAAGGGGTTCAGAGGCTGCTTATGCCATGGATTTTATCCTTAGCTCAGTGGGAAGTCATGGAAGGCTTTTAAGTAGGGGTCCAACTGATATTCTCAAAAATCACTCTGGCTGCCATATGGAGATTGGAGTGGGGCAAGAGTGAAGGCAGAAATCATTAGGAGGTAAGGGTCTATCCAGGCTGGAAGGAAGAGGTGTCAGGGGAGATGGGAAGACATGGATGGATGCAAAAATATTTTATTACCTTCTAAATGCTGACTGCTGCTCAGCTTTTCATCACTGATCGGTGCTATCTGGTCTCAGGCTCAGTTTCCAGGTCTAGTGGAATGCATGGGTTTTGCAAGTTCCCCTGGGAACACAGGGCAGTGCCCCCCAGGGATCTTTAGCTGACAGCCCTGCAGAGTTGCTTGCTGAGCTGAGTTGGGGCTCAGGCTGGCCCACTGCCCTGTCACAGGCCATAGATAAATGGCAGATCTTGGGACTGTGGGCACTGACCCCAGGACCCAGTGACCAGGCTCTTTGGAGGACTGGTTCTCTCTCCTTCGTCCTCCTCCTGTCTGCTGGGTTAGGCCTGTGAGGGTAGAGGAAATCAATCAGCCGTGGTCACTGCCTTCAAGGTGGAGTATTCTGGGGAGCGGTCACTCTGGAGGAGTCCTCAAGAGAACAATGTGGGGATTAGCCTGTTGTGTTTCTTTAAGCATTTGTTGTTGAAATGGAAGTTACAATCCAAGCTAATTTGAATAACAGAATCATAGGAAAAACACCCTCTAACCACAAAAATGAATATTCAACATTCCCACCTTATCTTCTTTGCTTTGTAAGGCTGTTTCTCAGCTGCATATTAAACGGCCCCTTCATGTGAAGCTGGCAGAGTGGTGGTTTTGCAAGGCAGAACGCTTCTGGGCTAAGGTGCTAAATTCAGAACATAAGTCATTCAGGGGCCCCCAGAGTTTCAAGGATCTTACAGGGACAGGCCTAGAGCCAAAGGGAAGGTGGGAGGACTGGGGAAAGTTTGGATCAAGAATATAGAGTGTACTGAGTGAGCACTGAGTGTTCCTGACCAGCTCTCACAAGCCCAGAGGTTGCCAAGCCTGTCCTGGCCCTGGTGGTGGCTCTCACGGGGAAACGCCCACAAGAGGAGAGCGTCTGATACATGTGGCTCTCTCAAATGGTAGCCCTGCTGAATGAGTGTCTGGTGCCTAGAGGTGCCACGAGTTGTGTTTACATTGAAAACTGAGAGCTCCCTGGAATCAGCTGGCCCTTGAGAAACACTCAAGACACTGATGTTCCCTGCCGCCTGCCTCTTCCAGCCAGGCAGGGCTTCTATGTACTCAGCTGCCTGCACCAGACATGCCGCTGTACGTGCAGTTCCTTGAACACGACACCAACGTTCTCGTCCCCTTGCCTTTGCGTGTGCTGTGCTTTCTTCCTGGAATGCCTTCCCTCCCAACCGGGCCCCTAGCAAATACCTGCTCCGTGTCGCCACTGCTTGCATTTCCCGGCACCCACCCCCATCAGGTTCCCACAGGACTTACACATTGTGCTGTGTCGTAATGACCTGTTTTCACGTCCTCTGCCAAACGAGATTGTAGATTCCCCAAGGGGATTGCTGCATCTGCAGCTCTTGGCCAGAACCTGGCACCAAGCCGAGGCCAACCCAGGCTTATAGATGCACAAATGAGACACAGGTGGCTTCCGGATGAGACTTGTGGGTGACAAGAAATAGAGAAATAGTAAATATGTTGGGTGACGGAATCGGGATCTCAAAAGGTCTGACTTTCTGGATCAGTGGGCTTAATCCAACAAGAGGACATTTAACAGAAATAAAGGTGTCCTGCACTTATATTTCACACCAATGGCCCCAAGGGGCAGGGAGAGAGGAGACAGAGGGAGAACAACTGGAGCAGCCCCTTACGAAAAAGATAAGCCTCATGAGATTGGCAGTGACAGCTGTGCAATGGGCTGCCATAACAACCAAACTCATCCTAGGCAGAATTAATAAAGGCATTGTGCCTAGAACAAGGAAGGTTGAAGGAGGAGATATCGTGATAAATTCCAAAGAGACTCCAAAGGATACCCTATGAGGAACACCTCCAGGGAATGAAGTGAAGATGTGAAGAAGAGCTGGCTTCAGATCTCCAAGGGGTTGGCCAAGAGAAACAAGGTCAGATGGGTTCTGTGGGGCTTCAAGAGACAAAATAGCTTGGAAGTTCATGGTAAGGAAGAAATATTGAAGATGAAGTCTGTCCAGATGCAGGCCATATCACCTCAGGCAGAAGTAAGGCCCATGTCCCTGAAGGACTGATCCATGGCAGGGACGCTGCAGAACCTTGCAACTGCCCCAGCCTCCTTTCCCGCCATCCTCCTCCCCACTCCCTGTGCTCCAGCCACACTGGTCTCCTAGCTGGTCCTCAGCCACGCCGAGCTCATCCCCTGCCTTGGGGTCTTTGCACTCGCTGTCCCCAGAGCTTGGAAAGCTCTTTCCCTAAATACTGGCATGTCTCTCTCCCTCACTTCAATCATATTTCTGCCCATCTGTCACCTTCAAAGAAACGCATGCCCTGAGCAGCCCATCTAAACCTAAAATCAGTCTGTTTATTGTCTGCCTCTCTCACTATAGTGTAAACTCCCTGAGAACAGGGCTTTGGTCTTACTTACGGCTGCATCTCCGGTGTCTACAAGGGCCTGCCGCATGGTGGGTGCTCATTAAATATTTGCTAAATGAAAAGAATGAATTACCTCATTTATTCTCCCCAATAACCCTTGCTCATTTTAATTTCTACAAAAGCTTCTCACGTAAGGATATAGCTAAGCAAGATCCCTCACCAAAGACATGTTCCATGGACAAGTCACGGAGATGAGGAAGGGGAGAGAACTCACCCTGACTGGGTACCTGCCCCGCCAGGCACCATCATAGCAGTTTCATTTCATCTCTACAACAATGCTGTGAGGTGTGACCATTCCCCCCAAAGTTCAAAGTTCAAAAGGCTACATAACATTAGGATTTGTTGGTTGCAAGCAACAGAAACAATGCCCGCTAATATAGGCAAAAGTGAATTCAGTGGAAGGAATGAGGTAGTTTACAGGATCGAAGGGAATGGTGAAGAACTAGACTTGAGAAAGGATGGACAGAAGAGCAGCTACAGAGACCTAGGGCAGGGGCTTGAATGGTTCCCACTGTCTTTTGACCTGGTGTCTCTCTGCTCAAAATTCGGATTCCTTTAAGAGAGACTCTGATTGGCTGAGCTTGGATCACGTGACTCCCCTTGGCCAGGGGAGGTGAGAACTTGATGACAGGCTTAGGAACCCTGAACATGATGGGAGATGGGGCTGCCCAAGGGAAATGGAGATGCTATTACCAGACGAGTGGGGTCTGGGTGCTGGAGAGGCAAAAACAAAAGCAGGTCACTTCTGGCACTCACAGACAGTGGGTCCAATCCCCTCGGTGCAGAAGCTCAGAAAAGGGCAAGTACCCAGCCCGTGATCACACAGGGGAAGATGCAGACCGAACACACAGGGCTCCTGGCTCCACATTTGGTGCGAACCTCGAGTCTCCTCAGAGTTTGGTATCCAGATGCTTTTACTTCAAACAAGCCCTCAAGGAACAACTCAGGCTTGGCCGTCATAGCATCACTGTGGACCTTCTGTTAACAGTTTCTGAATCCAGGGCCTAAAATATGCCCACATAAAGGCTTTTCTAAACTTCTTTAACTGCAACTCTGATGGCCACTAGATCTCAAGTGAGAGCTAGCATTGCCTACTTCAGGAAGTGACTGTCATAACTAATTTATTTTCATGTCTCTGTTATGAAGCCCTCCTGGGGTAGTATAATCCACAGATACAAGCCCACTTCACCTCTGCTAGAAGAGTTTAAAAAATGAAATTAGACATGTTTTTGAGGCAAAATCTCTTACAGTTAACTCCCTGGTTCGGCACAAATTCTCTTAGCATTCGTGACCAAAGGAGACTCCTCCAAACCATTTCCTGTCATCTCCTCTGAGCTGTCAACTTTGATTATTCCTTTCCTGGTACTGTGCCTTGTCTTGTACTAAAGGAATAAATACCTCCCTTCCTCTTTCTGAATCTAGGACTACTCCAGCACTTTTTATTTCCTATTTTACACAAAACTTTTCAGAAAAAGTGCAAAGGCGGTAACAGCAGTTGTAATAAATCACTGGGGAATGAGATCGAGACTATTTCTAGGCAGTGACCCAGAAACTGGCTTGTTTGTCCAACATCTGGTGAGCCTACTAAGCACCAGGACTTCCCCTGTTCCTTCTCTCACTGGCCATTTGCAGTCAGGTTTTGCAGCCATCGGTCGATTAGAACTGCTCCCTGTAATCCACCGTAGAAGCCCCTTTTCAACCCTCATCCCGATTAATCTCTTTGGCAACATGTCCTCACCTTTTCTGTGTGTATCTTCCTTACCAGAGTGCATGAGGGGAGACTTTGTTTTGCTCACCACTGACTGTGTCTTCCTGAGAATTCAGAACAGTTCCTAGCACATAGTAGGCACTCAATAAATAGCTGTTGAATGAATAGAGGAATGAACCAATGAATGAATGAATCTCTTGTTTGAGCTCTTTGATTCCAATACACTAGTATCTCTGGATTCTAGCACAGTGCCTGGCACCATAGTCAGTCCTTTAAAAATGTGTGATGAGGGCCAGGGATGAGGCCCAGCTACTCTGGAGGCTGAGGTAGGAGGATTGCTGGAGCCCAGGAGTTCAAGGTTGTAGTGAGCTACGATTGTACCTGTGAATAGCCATTGCACTCCAGCCTGGACGACATAGTGAGATCCTGTATCTTAAAAAATATGCCATGTGTTCGAATTAAAATCTCTCCCCTTTTCTCCCAAGTTGCTCCTTCCCCTCCTCCTCTTTGCTTCTCATTAAATGTCTGCAGTCCTTGGGGTTCTGTCCTTGTTCCTCTGCTCTTCCCACTCTACAGAGAATGCTCTGTGAGTGATCTCATCCACTCCCACGCTTTCAACTTCCATCCCCACACCAATGCATGAAGCTCAAAGTGGAAAAAAAAAAACACCCAAAAAACTAAAATTGTTGATTTGGAAGTCCTTAAGCATCTCAAAGCTCAGCAGGTTGAAGGTGTGGCAGAATAATGGATTGAAAATTTAATTTACATTTTGTTTTCCCTGCTGTAGGAAAATCACAGTACTATGTGTATTTTATTCTCTGTAATTTTTCCTCACCAGTTCTAAGACAGTGCCCAGGACTTCTTGCCTCAGGGACAGTGGCGTTGGCTAGGCTGAAGGCAAAATTAGCCTGAAGCCTCGCACTTGCCTTTGAAAACATAAGCTCAGCGAGATTATTCTAGGTCAGGGTTTCTCAACCTCAGCACTGTTGACATTTTGAGATGGATAATTCTTTGTTGCTAGGGGCTGACCTGTGCATTGTGGGATGTCTAGCAGGGTCACTGGCCTCTACCTACTGGATGCTGGGAGCACCCTCCACCCAAGCTGTAACAACCAGAACGTCTCGAGACAATGCCAAACATCCCCTGGGCATGGGGGGATTATCCCTGGTTGAGAATTGCTGTGCTAGCTCGTCCAAAAAAAGGGAGGGGAGAGGCCCTATGGAAACTGCCAAACGGGAATTGGACAGCTTCCCCTACCCTGGGAAGGGGGTGCTTGGAGATCCCAGGAACCACGGTTGCCTTGTCCTCCTTGTTATGTGACAGGCCACAGTGGTAGAAACCATCGGATCCTCCCGGTATGGCACCATCCCAGATCCTTCCAAGGTGGCATCAGCATGCAGAAGGAAGGAAGCCGTGGAGTTCCCAGGCATTTGAGGTGCTGCCTCCTGGGTCCCCCTCTGTCCTGAATACCTGCTTCCTTCCCCACCCATGGGCCAATCATCCCTATCCTCCCTCTGCACCCTGGGGCTGCTCTTGGCTGTCCCCTTGTTGTCAGAAGGCCCTACTGCAGCCAGAGACTCCGTCACCTCTGTGGGAAGTTTGGTAATTAATATTAGGGTGACTTTTGACACATTGCCTAATGCATCCCTCAAGTGCCCTAAATGTCCTTAGTCCTCCAAGGTTGAATCTTCTGGTAAAGACTGGCATCTTCGCTAGATCTTTTCTCCCTCCTTGTCAGAAACTTGTACTCTACAGAGCGCAAAAGAATGAACACAGCCCAGTGAATGATTATTCAACTCCAGCTCCTCAAGAGCATCTGGCACGTTATAGAATCTCCTGCTCCCCTGAGTCCTTATGAGCAAGTGGCATTGTCCAGACACGCCAGACTTCCCAGTAGGTCCGCCCCACACCCACCGGCAGGTGGCCAGGACCCAGTGATCCCAGAGCTGTCCTCTCCATCTGGCGAATCCTGCTAAACCTATGAAGGATGCTTTCTCTTTATCCTTTTCTGCACGGAGTATCTGGTGATCCCAGTCCTTATAAATAACCCTAAACATCCCTGTATTTCTGACAAGTTATCTAAGACATTCCAAACCCGGGGCATGCTGTCTCCATCACTTTTGCTTTGTTTGGTGTCCTATAATACACACACATTCTCATCTTCCCAAATTTCATATGTACAACTATAGATGGAGTTACATATGGACTCTTGAACTCAGAAATAATGCCATCAATTGATAGTTCCTTAATATACTCCCTTGAAACACTTTTTGTCTGTAGAGGGATCCTTCTAGACTGCTTTCTCAGAGGGTTCTGGAACTCTCTTCCAAGGGTTCCTTCTTTCACAGTGAATTCATAAAGAGAAAACAGCTTCCTCCTGGCTTGAGGCTTCCCTATCAACTTCTCTATTCCTCAAGTATTGGAATCCCCAAAGCCAAAATGGGTTAATCCCCCAGGAGGCTGTTGGCTGGAGCATGTCAGAGGCTGTCCTCTTGCCTTCTAGCTTCTATGTAATTGTCAGTATCAGTGAAAAGTCCTATGTTGGTTGAGTGATGGTCTTTCCTTCATCTGCCCATTGCTAAATATGGTGACCAGGGAACGTGTGGGGAGATTGACAAGATACCATCGAAGGCAGGCTAAGAGCAGCCCGAGGGGAGATGTGGTCCCACTGGGTGGCCCAGTGTGCCCAGAGGTACTGAGATGATGCATCACCACAGTAATGTCACCATCTCTTGACTCCCACCACCAGCCTGGGCAGGCTCAGGCTCCCACCACATACCCTAGGCATGGTTGTCCACTGTACCTGGGCCACGGATATCATGTCCCAACAGAATTTGTAAAGGAACGTGGGCCAAGTAATGGTCATACAGTGACTAAAATATAATAGCGATTTCTATGTTTCACATACCTCCTCCGTCATTTGCCTAGAAACCTTTGCTTGAGGTTTCACTAGTCTTGGAGAAAAAGGCCTGGAATGGCAGAATGGTAGCTTCAGTGAGAGAGCCTTGGATCATAAGCAGGTTTGAACCTATAATTTCTTGGGCCTGACTTGCTCTGGCCTTGGGCAAAGAACCACCCCAGTTACTCATACATTGTGCCCCAATCCCACCCACTGGGAGGCCCTGGGGACCTGCCTGGCTGGGAACCAGGAGCTCCACCCACCCCTCCCACGGTGGGTAGAACATGCAAGTAGTTGTGCCGCTCTGAGCTTGGCCTTGGCCTGCATTCGCGGCTCTGGGCCAGACCCCCAAGAGTTCCTTGAGCTGCAGTCTCCCCCCAGGGCCCTGGAACTAGAGCCTTATCTTCAGTTTCTGCCTGGTGGACTCTTCCCAGCCTCCACAGGTTCTGCTTCACTTAAATAGATCTCTCTGAACCTCGTTCTGCAAAATCTTTTATGATAGGAAAGAACTCAGGCCAGGGACCTTGCTGGCTGGGGGCCAGACTCTAAATATGGGCCATCAGAAGTCTCCGCTGGTCACATCCAACCTGCTTCCCCTCTGGCCCATGGACTTTGATTCCTGCAGGGCAAACCCACAGGGGAGTTTATTTCCCAGCCTTGGGCTGGCCACCGTGTTCAGGTTTTCACCCCTCTCCCTACACTCTCCACTCCCTACAGCCCACCCTCAACACAGAGATTCTATATGCCCAGGGCAGACACTACACAGATGGATTAATTGGGAATAGAATCCCATGGGTTTGAAAATCATCAACTGTCTATACTAATTAATGGGTTAGTGTCAACCTGGAGAAGAGGTTAAAGACCGCCCTCAGCGTCTGCTTTTAATGTCTTAAACCAGCACACGCTTTTGGGGGGCAGCCTTTGCACCAGGTGCTGTGCAGAGCCCTTTCACAGATTTCATCCCTCTGACAGGGAGCAGGAAGCTGGGAGAGGCAGCGGGAGGCCAGGAGCCAGAATTGGGGCATGAGAAGCCCTCACTGGCTGGACCAACTTGATAAAATGGAATGTACTTGGTACCCATGGTGAATCCTATACTGCTGGCAATGCAGTGAGCAGAGATGACACAAAAGGGCCTTCTACCTCCCACAGCCGCATAGAAATGCTAAGCAAAATACAGCATAAAGATTATAAACACATGGTCAAGCTTTAAAGAAAGAACTGGAATCCCCAGGTGTCAGATAAGGACCTCAAAAACAAAGCAGTAAGCAGAAATGGATACTATGGGGCATCTTGGATCTAATGACTTGGGGGCTGGGATTTTAATACTCCCAGGGACAGCGCTGTGGCCTCCAGCCCGTGCAAGGTGAGAGCATGCGCTCTCGTAGAGCGTCAAGAAAAACTTTTTCCATCAGCTCAAGGAAGCCTCAGATAAATTGCTAGGGCCATAGATGGGGGAAAAGTATAAGTCATCTAATGCAAGAAATCAAAATCCCAGGTGACTCTTATGTGTAAGTGTGAATTTATATTCCCTAGGTGAGGCAGGAGCCCCAAAATGCTCCCCTCCAAACACACCCAGGATGATTTGAACCATTAAGGATATTCCACAACCCAGGAAACAATCTGAATATCCATTAACAGGAGACCTAATAAATTACAGTCTCTTCATACAAGGGAATAGTATTGTGCAGCATTTAGAATGAATGATGTATAACTATATGTATCAACATGGATAAATTTCTTAAAAAACATAATTTAGTGTAAAAAGCAAATTTTGGAAAGATTATGTTTCTTTATTTTTCTATATGAATTTCATAATTTTTTTTCTGCTTTTCAACTCTGCCTATGATGAATTTCATAATTGCCTTGTCTAGTTCCTCCTCTCTCCCCCTAAAAAGAGCTATTAGTATTTTTATAAGGATAATGTTAAGCTTAAAAACTAACTTAGTGGAAAATGAAATAGTTATGAGGCCAAATTTTTCCATTCAGGAATATTGATAGACTTCCTATTTCAAGATTCTTTTAATATCCTTCCAGGGTGGTTAAAAGTGCGTTTTTTGTTTTGTTTTTCATATGTGTCTCAGACATTTCTTGCTAAATTTATTCCTAGGTATTTATCTTTGTGCTAATTTTGTAAATAAGCTTGTTTCTTCCATTATATCCTCTAACACATTGTTGTTTATATATATGAAAGCTAATGATTTCTGTATGTTCATCTTGTATACTGCTTTTTGAATTTTCTTGTTGTTAGCCATTGTTCCAAAGTATATCTTCCAAGATTTTTCAGATATATAATTATATCATCTGAGAATTATAATTTTATTTCCTCCTTTGTAATTTTTTTACTTCTAATTTCTTCCTCTTATTTAATTTTATTGACTTCTGCCTCCAGTACAATGTTAAATAATAGTTCTCAAAGTGGGAAATCTTTAGTAGGAAATCCTGACTTTAGTAGGAAATCTTCCAGCATTTTCCCGTTATATATGATGCTGATTTTTGAGTTGAGATAGATTTTTCTATCTTAAGAAAATATACATCTATTTCTAGTTTACTGAGTTTTTAAAAAAATAATTGATAATTTCTTTTCATAGATGATTCATTTTGATATAATGAATCATTTTAATTGGTTTCTTAATGCTAAACCATCCTTGCATTTCTAGAATAAATTCCACTTGGGTATGATTTATTATACTTTTAAATGCTGCTAATTCTGTTGCTAATGTTTTATTTAGGATTTTAAAATTGATATTCATAAGTGAAGTTAATCTGGTATTTCCTTTTGGGTTTAATCTTTCCTGGGATTTGGTTCCAATATATTGCTTGATTCATTACAATAATTCAGATTTTTTTCCTTCTTTTCAATGTTCTAGAACAGAATAATTAATATTGGAATATTAGAATTATTTGTTCTTTAAAGCAGATAAAATTCTTCCATGAAACAATTTGGCCTGGTGACTTTTGGGAGGTAGCTCTTTGAACAATTTTCTCCATTTTCCCATAGATACCAGTACATCATTTTGGTAAATTATTTTTTGTTAGCAAATTCAATAGCCATTCTAGCTTTTAAATTAGTTTTCATAGAGTTCAGCAAATAGTTGTCATGATTAAATTTGTCTCTGTGTTAATTCTTCTTTATTTTTTCTAATTTCTATATATTTGTCTCTAAAGTTTTTCTTAATTAGGGCTAGGAACTTATCTATTTTACTGTTGTCTTTTAAAATCTTTTTTGGGTGTTATTTATTCTACTTTTATTCTACTTTCTATGTTCTCTAATGCATTCAATCAGCCTGGGTACTTTATTAACCTTTTCCTCTATTTTCTTTAGGTTTATTTTGTTATTCTTTTTCTAACTTCCTGGGTTGGATGCACCACTCTCACTTTTGTTTATTGAATTTAACATTTAAGGTTATGCATTTCTCCTCTGGCGTTTCTAGCTCTGTCCCCCTACCTTTTCACCCCCACCCCCATGCCACAGGGCTATTTGTTTTCTGATTTTGTTATTTTCTGCCTTATTGAATTACAATCTGAAAATTATTCCTGTAATATTTTTTATTTGAGGGGGAGATTTATTGAGGTTTAACTTGTAGCCTTATATATGATCAATTTTTGGAAATTTTTAAAAACTTAAAGGAAAACTGTAGCAGAGTTCTCTCAATATGTCTCGCTCTGTCTCTGCGATATATAATATGTTATTATGAGATATATGTGCATATATGACAGACATACATCATCCTGTGCTAATTATATTACCTATATTCATATTTACTTTTTATCGACTTAATCCGTCAAACAGGAAAAAAGTAAAATCTTCTACTCTTAGTGTGTTTCCTTTTCTCCTTGTATTTCCTGTAAGTTTTGTTTCTCATGTAGATGCTACTTTACTTGGTACATAGGTAGTTCATAACCATTGTATGTTCATCACAGTTAAGTATATAACATACATGTAATATTATTAGCATATACACAAACATATCATATTATTAGAATTTCAAAGTTCTCTTCTGTGTCTCATTTAATGACTTTTATCCTGATTTCCACTTTTTCTAAGGGTAATCCCAGACCTGGGCTTTACCGCTTCTACTAGTTTCCTGGAGTTGCTGAAACAAAATACCATAAACGGGTTGGCTTAAAACAGCAGAAATCTAGTGTCTCGCAGTTTTGGAGCCTTGAAGTCTGAAATCAGGGTGCGGGCAGGGCCATGCTCCCTCTGATGGTTCTGGGGGAGAATCCTCCCTTGCTCTTCCAGCTTCTGGTGTTTGCTGGCAGTCCCTGGTGTCCCTTGGCTTGTAGATGCATCACTCTGGTTACATGGCCGTCTTCTCCCTGTGTGTCTTCACATCGTCCCTCTATGCATGTCTGTCTCTGTGATCCAATTTCCCCTTTTTATAAGGACACCAGGAATATTGGAAGATAGCCCACCTATGACCTTATTTTAACTTTTTTTTTCCAGAATATTACAGAGGTACAAATGTTTTGGTTACATAATTTGCTTTTGTACAATTTGAGTCAAAGTTATAAGTGTGCCCATCACCCAGATAGTGTGCATTGTACCCATTAGGTGTGAATTTATCCATCCCCTCTGCCCCTACCCTGCTTGACTTCCACTGAGTTTTACTTCCATATGTGCACGTGAGTTTAGATCGATTAGTTCCAATTTAGCATTGAGTACGCGTGGTGTTTGTTTTTCCATTCTTGTGATACTTCACTTAGAATGGTCTCCAGTTCCATCCAGGTTATTACAAAAGATATTTGTTCACCATTTTTTTTTATGGCTGACTACACTCCATAGTATACATATACCACATTTTATTAATCCACTCATGAACTGGTGGGCACTTAGGTTGTTTCCACATCTTTGGAATTGTGAACTGTGCTGCTATAAACATTCGAGTGCAAGTGTCTTTTTTATAGAATGATTAATTTTAACTTGATTACCTCTATAAAGACCCTGTTTCCATGTAAGGTCACATTCTGAGGCAGTGAGGGTTAGGACTTCAACACATCCTTTTTAGGGAACACAATTCAATCCATAACACCACACCCAGGCCTGATGGGGCAAGGAGACAGCGTGGTTACCAGAAGCTGGACAGGGGCGCTCTATGGAAAAGGCCTCTCTAAAGGCTGTGGGTTCTCCGGAGGGATTCAGGTCAAGCAGGTGACCACGCAGACAGAGAGCTGGGGAACAAATACCTCTGCGTCTCATTCTTCCCCCTCCAATTTCTCCCAACATGTCACACTGGGAAGCCAGAGGACGAGGTAGCCCAATGATGCAGTTCATTTGGGTCAGCTTCCCAAGGCATGGGTCAGTCTGGAGAAGGGTGGACAGTGGATCTGAAGGGCAAACAGAAGTCATCTGGCAGACTCACAATTTCCATCTTCCTTAGGGGAACATTTTTCTGGTGCATATTCTTCATGTGTTAGTAAGTTTCACTTGGTGATCTTTTTCTTCTTTTTCATAGAGCATCTTTGTATTGATAACATGTTGTTAGCTCCTTTTGATTACTCACCAGGGAATTAGTTGCATTTCCTAAAAGAATTTTTCTTTCCTGGGAAAGAGAGTCAATAGGCAGGGAGTTCCAAGCAGTGTTCCAGTGGTGGTTTTCACAACACAGATATTCTTATTTTCTACTGCCACAGAGACAGACGGCTTCCTACAAATATGGCTTGTCTGTGTGATTCTTTCTGTAGCTGCATCTCCCATGCTTCTCTGAACATACCAGGTCCAGGGGAACTTCTATTTCCATCTCAGCTCACTCCCATTCCTACAGCCATGGTTACAAACAGGAGATCTGCATACTGGTTTTGCATCTCGGATTGTGTCTTTTGCTTTCAAGAAGTGAATTTTTTTCAGAAGACTTTGAGATCTCCCAGCAGTGAGTCCTCTCATCGCTAAAATTTCTCTGTTCCATTGTTTTGTTTGGTTTGGTTTGGTTTGTCTTCTCTTCATTCATTGAAATCCCTCTTGGTCTCAGCTGGCTTTGGCTGCCCTTTCACATAAGGAGTCTGTGGCTTCTAGTTTCACTAAAAGTGAAGTTTATAGACTTTCTTTTTTCTTGTTGTTGCTTTACAGTGCTTTCCAAGAGGAAAGGGAGACAATGTTGACTTATACAGTCACATATATGAAGTCTTTTCCAGTTGCTAAATAATTGTTCTTAAGATTGTCAGATCAAATCAAATGTATCTATGGGTCACATCCAGCCCATGGTAGGACTTCTTTGTTAGGACACAGTGGTCAAGCACAAAGCTTTGGAGACAGTCAACTCAGCATAGTGTGTTGAGTGGTGCCCTCTCTGCATCTCTGCAAAAAATGTCCACTTATTTGGAAAAAAGGTCTTTGCAGATGCAATTAAGGATCTCGAGATGAGCTCATCCTGGATTATTCAGGTGGGCCCTAAATCCAGTGCCAAGTGTTTTTAAAAGAGGAGGAGAAGACACACACAGAGGAGAAAGCAACATGAAGATATAGGCAGACATTGGAGTAATGTGTGTCTACAAGCCAAGGAATGTTGTCAGTCACTGGAAGCTGGAAAAGGCAAGGAACAGATTCTCTCCTAGAGTCTTCTAAAGGAATCAACCCTAATGACACCTTGATTGCAGAGTTCTGGTTTCCAGAACTGTGAAAAATACGCTTCTATTAATTTAAGCCACCCGGTTTGTGGTAATTTATTACAGCAATCACAGGAAACTGATACACCCAGTTTGAATCCTGCTTCCACTATTTTCAAGTTATGTGACCTTGAGCAAGTCTCAAGGATGCAGCAGAAGGAATTGGCTGGAAGAAAGCACGGCTGGATTCAAATCTCTGCAGGGTTGTCACAGGACAGCAGTAGTACCTGTGCTATGGGTGGCCACAGAGCATGGGGCTAAGACGAGGAAGCATATTTGGACTTCAGGTGAGGGAAAGACTTTCTAAGAGTCAGAACAATCCAGACATGGAAAGGTGCTCAGCTCTGAGTGACGACAGGGCCCCTGTCACTGGAGATGAACAAGGAGAGCTGAGAACCACCTGCAATGTGAATATTAAGAGGACAAGCCCAGGGTCGGAAAGACCTAAGTTACAATCTTGCCCCTCTTGGGGGACTTTTGACAAATAACTTAGAGTTTTGGGCTTCAGATATCTCATCTACAAAATGGAGATAACAGCACCTGGGGTTGTCATCAGGATCACATGAGAATTACGACGAGAAGAGCACTATGTGCCAGGCAATGTGCTCAGTGCTTTTACATGTTATTAACTCGTTTAATGATGAGTTCTTTTTTTTTTTTTTTTTTTTTGAGACAGAGTCTCACTCTGTTGCCCTGGCTAGAGTAAGTGCCGTGCCGTCATCCTAGCTCACAGCAACCTCAAACTCCTGGGCTTAAGCGATCCTCCTGCCTCAGCCTCCCGAGTAGCTGGGACTACAGGAATGCGCCACCATGCCCAGCTAATTTTTTCTATATATTTTTAGTTGTCCAGATAATTTCTTTCTATTTTTTTAGTAGAGATGGGCTCTCGCTCTTGCTCAGGCTGGTCTCGAACTCCTGAGCTCAAACAATCTGCCCGCCTCTGCCTCCCAGAGTGCTAGGATTACAAGCGTGAGCCACCAAGCCCGGCCTAATGATGAGTTCTTGATAAAGGTGTCTATTATGATTTTGTGGTGGTGGTTTTTCATGTCATGGTAAAGTGTTCTTGACCCAGAAATGGACTAAATTTAGGGAATCTACAAACCCCACATACACTAGTGTGTGTGTGTGTGTGTGTGTGTGTGTGTGTGTGTGCGTGTGTGTTTCTGGAGAGCAGAACTGAGTCTCAAAGGGAGCAGTGACCGAGAAAAACATAGGCTATCTGCTGCAGAGGGGCTGGATTCTGCGGCCTGGGTGATGCCTTCCAGCCTAGAACTGAATGAGGTGGAGCAAAGGCTGCTGCAGCCAGATGTGTGTCCAGGACAAAAGGAACCTGGGTGTTCCGTGGGACGCAGGGATCCCTCCGACCAGATTCCCCTCCCTGCTCCCTCTCACCTGTGAGCTCCAGGCGAATTTGGATGGGGGAAGCAGCGAGAGAAGAAAAAAGAAATGAGCAATTCTGATGCACTAGGGGCAATTTCTGCAGACAATTCTTGGTGCCCATAAACGCCCACCACCTCCGGCTGCTCCCCCGAAACCCAAGGAGCATCATTTTCCATTCTCGCCTCTGAGATAATAAGTTGGAGAGAAGCTTCATATTTCAAATCAAAACTGTTTTCCAACTAGAGAAAGAGTGGAAACTTTTCAGGCAAATTTCATATGCAGTAACACAATTTCCTCCTGTTCCATTTCTTTTTTCACCTAATACATGATAAATATTCAATGTCTCCTTGAGCAAGCATGAGCAGAGAGCTGGGAGATGCGCTCGTCACGGGTGCTCGGTGGGGGCAGCCGGCGGGGTGGACAGAGGTCCTTCCCTTTCAAGACCTGCCTGGATGCCAGCCTCGGCAACTGGCTGCTCCAACTGCCCCTGGGAGAGCCCTCACTCCGGTGGGAATTAGCCCTGGCAGGGCTGGAGGGGATAATTGAAAAATTATTTATTTTTTAATGGTTGTGAACAATGTTCATTGGGAAAAGGCTTTGAAGAGGTGCTTGGGATGGATGGTGAGACCCAACATAGAGATAATCAGGATGTTTTGTGACTTGGGGGCTTTGTCTTTCAGGGGCCAGAGGTCAGAGGACAGGGATTAGGGGACACAAAAGAGAAAACTCTGACCAAAAAACGTCAGTGGGCTCCAACAATGTGGTAGAAGGTTGAAGACAAACAAACGGTGGCTTGTGGTTGGGAGCACAGACAGCCTCCCTTCCCCGAGATAACAGTATCTAGCTCCTCTCTTCTGGGCACGTGCCATGTGCCCAGCACTGACCTAATGCTCCTCCTGCACCACAACGTTCAATCCTCACAGCATCACTGTGATGTGGGAACTCTTAGTATTCCCATCATACAAAGAAACCAAAGCTCAGGGAGCGTCAGCAAATTGCCTAAGATCGTGCTGCTCGCAAAGTAAAACACAAGATAACCACCACACATGCTCTAGACTGGGACAATGGAAAAGACTCACCCTACCAAGTGCTGGCCAAGGATATAGAGCAACTAGAACCCTCACATACTGCTAGCGAACATACAGCACAACTACTTTGGAAAACCGGCAGTTCCCTGTAAAGTCAAACATACACTTACCTGGTGACCCACAATTCCACTCCTAGGTATTTCTCCAAGAGAAATGAGTATGTATGTCCACAGAAAGTGTACAAGAATGTTCATAGCAGCTTTGTTCACACGAACCCCAAACTAGAAAACCCCAAACGTCTCTGGCAGGTGAATGGATAGATACCTTGGGTATATACCTACAAGGGAAACCGTTCAGCAGTAAAAAGGAGCAAATCAGTAATACGCACAGCATGGATGGATCTCAAAATCCACATGCTGTGCAAAAGAAGCCAGACGCAGAGTGAACACCGTGATTCCGGTGGCAGGGAGCACATCAGTGGTTGTCCTAGGCTCGGGTGGGCAGGGATTGACTGCAGAGGGGAATCAGGGTGCTGGAAATGTTCTGTATTTTGACTGAAGTGGTGGTTACATAGGTGTAGACATCTGTCAAAAACCATCAAATGAACACACAAAGTGGGTGAATTTTATTGTATACAGATTATACCTCAGTAAGGTTGTTTTTAAAAACTTCAAAGTGCTTACCATGGGCTCTGTGATCCAATGCCCCTTCCTCCTCCACCCATCCCTCCTCCCTGCCCTTGGCCCTCTGTTCTGGCCACACCAGCCTCCGTGGTTGTCCTCACATTGTCCAAGCACATCTCCATCTCCAGGGCTTTGCCCCTGCTGCTCTCACAGCCAGCCGTGCTTGCCCCAGGATGCTCACGTGCCTCCCTCCCCCACCTCTTACAGATCTCTGTTCAGAACTTGCCTACCAATGTGGTCTTCTCTGGCCTCCACCCTCCACATGAAGTAACACCCACCCCGTACATCCCTGGTCCCAACCCCTGCTTTCTTCTCCAAGGCACTTATCACATCCTGACACCGTACACTTGTATCTGTTTACTGTTGGCCCCCCACCACTAGAGTAGGCCCCACGAGAGCTAGGACTCAGTCTTGCCTGGCAGTACTTTGAGGTCTAGAACAATATCTGGCATGTAGTAGACGCTCAGTCATTCCTTATTGAATGAATGAATTGGATCCTTCAGATACTGCTTTCCTTCCCTTTTCCCCATTGCTCTTCCCTTAAGGGGGAAAAAAAAAGAAAAATCCTTTAATATCAAAAAGATATCTTTTAGAGATGCACCCACTCTACCATAAAAGTTTTTTCTTCTGAAAATAACAATTATAATAGAATTTTTTATTTCTCGGCTTCAATCGTTTGCATTTGGGGAGTTCATCAATACTCAGTAGTACCCCAAGAACACTGAATGGATATTTGTCCTACATTTGTATAAAGGACATCCAAAACAAAGAGCCATTTTTCCAAGGTGACTTCTGTCTTTAACACCAGAGACTGGTAGGAACTTAAATCTGCCAGCAACTTTTAAAAAATTCACAGTCTCTCTGCAATACTTCTGTCCTGCCTCACTGATCACCCTTCTACATGTATATTTATTTATTTACATAATCGAGATTATATAGCATGAAGACTTACAGTTCTGTATCCTGTTTTTCTCGCTTAACAATATAGAGTATTTTCCCATGTCATTTGGAAAATATAATTGTTAATGGCTATAGAATGCTACCGTCTTACTATGGAATATTTAAGTTGTCTCCTTTTTTAAAAATTTCAATTTAAATAATGAATGTCATTGTGTATAAATTTTTGGCTGAATTCTGAATATTTTCTAGAGGAGGAATCCTAGCCCCAAAGGATATGGGTTTTGTTTGTTTGTTTGTTCTTTTTTAGATTTTTAATACGTAGTTCCAACTTGCATTTTAAGTTTTCGATACATAGGTCCAATTTGTTTTCCAGAAGAGAGATGCCAATTTAAATTACCAACAGTAAGATATAAGAGTGCTGTATTGCTTCACCCTTGCAAGCGCTGGGCATTACCATTTCTTAAATCTTTGCTGATTTGATAGCTAAAAGTGCTATTTTTGTCTTAATTTCTATTTCTTTGATTACTAGTAAAGTGAAACATCTTTTTACACATTTATTGGCCATTTGTATTTCATCTTCTGTGAATTATGTTATTCTCCCACTTTGTAATCAAAGTGTTAGTGTTTATCTTAGTGAATTGTCAGAGCTCTCAGTATGTAATAAAGCTATTAACCCTTTTAGTTGAGAATCTTTGTTTTCTAGTTTGCTTGCCTTTAATTGTGTTTATGTTGTTTCTTGAAATATATGTTTTTGACCCTCTTTATTGTTGTCAATGTCGTTGCTTTGTTTAGGAAGTCCATTCCCATCCCAGGTGGGGTTAGAAGGCTGGGTAGTGTCAGGCACAGGTCATTGTATAAATTACCTCCTGCCAGCTTCCAGACACACTATGCAGTAGGCGTTAGCATCCTCACTTTGTTATTTTTCATTATGTAAAAATTTCAAGCACACACAGAAGAAAATAGATATATTGACTCTGGGATTTGCTTTAAGATAATAAGGGCTAGTAGGCGGAGGTCATAGGCCCAACAAGAGTGGCCATAAGCTGGGGTGATTATAGCTGATGGCTGGATTCATGGGGGTTCTCTCTACTTTTGGAAGATGATGTTGCCTGGTTGACACTTCAGGGGACCATAAGAGGCAGCTATTTCCTGGCCCCCTCCTTATGACAGGCACTGCCCTAGGCTCCTTGAATCATCCCATTGTACTCCACAACCACCCTAGGAGGAAGGACTCATTAGTCCCATTTTATAGATCAGGACATTGAAATTCAAACAGGTGAATTACTCAAGGTCACGTGACTGGTGAGTGCAGATGCAGGATCTGAACTCAGACCATCCTGACCCAAGTTCCGTGTTACTTCCACTGGGCCAGGCTATCTCTTCGGAGGCAGAAAATTAAATGAAACAAAAAATAGACCTCTCTCATAGAGTTTGGCTTAGCCACACTCCCGGGAGAGTACTCTGATTAGAAATTAATCTGATTTTTTAAAAATAAGAAATGTAGTTCTGCTTCTTTGGCTGAATTTATGGACAAAGATTAAGGCCTGCTACTCATTCATTTCATCTGTCATTATTTCAGCAATCATTTTGAGCACCGCCAGTGTTCAAACTGATTTAAAAACAAAAGGGCAAGTGGGGTGCGGTGGCTCACGCCTGTAATCCTAGCACTCTGGGAGGCCGAGACTGGATGATCCCTTGAGCTCAGGAGTTCAAAACCAGCCTGAGCAAAAGTGAGACTCCATTTCTATTAAAAATAGAAAAAATTAGCTGGGCGAGGTGGTGCACTGAGGCAGGAGGATTGCTTGAGCCCGGGAGTGTGAGGTTGCTGCGAGCTAGGCAGACTCCATGGCACTCTAACCTGGGCAACAGAGAAAAACTCTGTCTCAAAAAATAAAATAAAATAAAGTAAAATAAAAATAAAACAAAACAAAAGGGCAGACAAATTAGAAGAGTCATCACAGACATTGGCCAAGAATTTTCTTGTTGACAAAACATTTTAATTCACATCCTAGTGTGCCAGTCAACTATTGCTGTGATAATGCTGCGTAACAAACAACCCCAGCACTTCAGTGGTTTACAACAGCAAGCATGCGTTGCATTGGTCTCCGGACTGCTTCTCCACTTCCTACCCCAGGGATTCTCATCCTTTTATCTTCTCAAAACCATAAGAAGTTTGCCTGCACACTAAAGTATTTTAGGCACATCCAGACTTTGACGATACCAAAAGCATTTTCACTGAAGCATTTTGATGTGAATTTGTAACCCTTTTAACAATACAGCTGAGGCTGAGACAGAACTGGGGACACAATTCCCATTTTCCCCTTGTTGTAACTCTTTCTCTGTCTCTTTCATTCAGAAACTGTGTTGGAATTTGAGAAAGTGAGAGTGTTATCATGATGAGGAGGACCTCGAATCTGTTCTGATTTATCCTTCCTTTAAAAAAAAATAAATCGCTCATAGCACTGGTGCTTTATTACTCACCGCAAATCACTTGTGGTACAATGTCACAGTCCTACCACCAAGAACAGCTGAATTGCACAGCAGTGGGTAAGAATGGCAAGTCAGTTAGCTATTTGGATGGCATATATTAGTCAAGCAGCTACTATGGGCCAGGCACTGGGGAGACCCTGCTCTCATAGAGCCACATTTTATTTGGGAGGAGGCGGGCACAGGCAATAAATAA
>NW_012148052.1:4140902-4156669 GCF_000956105.1 Propithecus coquereli | reverse complement strand
GCAAGGGGTTGGGATTTTCCTGACATTTGAAGACACTGGAAAGTTTCCACAGGGGAGTGACCATGATCTGACACGGTCCTTCCGACTGCCCCAGGGGCCACTGAGTAGAGCTGGCTCCTCTGGCTGGCTGGGCACAGTGTCTCTCCTTCCCATTTTCCATGGCTCCTTCCTCGAATCCCACCTTAGGGGAAAGAGAAGAGGATCCTCCAAGGAAAAGGAGGTGCCTGTGGTCCAGGAAAACCAGCAGCTGCACTTCCACGTGCAGTGGAAGCTGCAGTATTTCCCCTTCCAAGGAGCACTTGTGTCTCCTGGAAGCCTTCAGCACACAAGAGCTAAATTCACATGGCAACTCTGATAGCACGAGTGCTATCAAGGTCAAGGAGAAGCTGGGAGACACGTGGGACCTTCCACAGCCTGTGTATGTCGGCCACCCCTAAGCCAACGCCCCCAAATGGAGACACTCGGATCCCGTGGTTCTCCACAAGGAGAAATTCCCACTGGACAGCTCCCACGGAGCCAGGAGGCAGCCAGGACACGGCCGCTCATCCCCACGCACAAGTGAGGAGACCCAGGTACAGAGAAATGAAGTTTGAGCCCAGAGTCACAGAGGCCTAAATGACAAGGCCGGGAATTGGACTGGAGAGTTCTTGCCACAAACCCAGTGCCTTTATTTTTCTTAGTTCCTGCAGCAGTCAGAGACGACCCAGGATAGTTCGCCGTGGGCTAGGCACTGTTTTGAGAGCTTCACACGTATTCGTAGATTTTTATCCTTGTAAAAATCCTGTGAGGTCAATGCTACTATTTTACAGATGAAAGAAACTGAGACAGAGACATTAAATAACCTGCTCAGAGTCACACAGATCTACAAAGTGGCACAGCCAACGTTTGAGCCAAACGGTCTTTATCACTGTGCTGTGCTGCATCTGACACTCACATGTGGGAGAGAGGGAGGGGAGGGACACAAAGTGTGCGAACGCAGCACGCTACCTGTATATTTGTGTAAACAGTTGTTTTAGGAGTGTACGTGTGAGTGCGCCAGTGCGCATGTCCACGCTTGAGACCATGTGCAGGGCTGCCTTTGCATAAGGCTTTTGCTGAGTGCTTTGCGCTTGCTTTTTGTGTACATATGCACATGAGCATCCAGGTCTGGTTTTAGGTGTCTTCTTGTAAGTGCAGGCATGCACACAGGCACTGGCCTGTGAATTTACATGTGCCCACGCACATGGATGCATCCATGCATATGAGTGGGTTTGTTAGTGTAGCTACACTTCCTCACAAGTGTGTGTTGGGGGCAGGTGTGCTTTCTCAGTGTGTGTGTGAGTACGCGGGTGTGTATGACACTGAGCATTTGCCTGTGTGGATGGATGTGATTTTGAGGGCAGGTGCACCAGCTTATTTATGCACTGGTGTCTACGGCTGCGTTGGTGCGGCCAGCAGTGTGCTTCCCTTGTGGGTACTGTTCTACGTGGCCCAACTCCAGCCAGGGCTCCACATGGAAGACATGGGGCGCCCTGGGATTAGAAGAGCCTCTTTGCAGAGTCAAAGTTCTGCACCATTATCACCAGAAACTATGCAGAAAAACAGTTTTGAAAGTGGAGAAATTGATATGTCTGTTCTCTAAAGCCCAAGTTATTTCCCCCTTTCCTTTGGTGTTTGGAAGCTGCCTGCAGCACCTTGGAGAGATGCTTTGTGCAACCTCTCGCAACCTGCATGTGATCTGGTGCAGAAGGACAGGTGAAGGTCACTTCCAGAGTGAGCTCCTCAGAGGATGCAAATGCCAGCAGGCTCAGGGCGTATTGGCAGCCTCCAGCCCTGCCTCAACCCTGGGCCTGCCCAGCTGGAACCCACCTCTGCTGGCCAGATTACGGGGGCCAACGGTGCCATCGGGGAAAGGAAGGGAGGAGCTATAGAGTGGGGAGTCTGGGAGAGGGGAAGGAGGACTTGGCCAGGGCTATGAGGCCAGGGCCGATATGTTCTGATTTAATGGGCATTTGGTTTATAACTCCACACCTGAATTGTAAGTGTCTCCAAATATGAAGCCCAGGATCATGCTGTCCTTTGAAGGGGCAGCTGGTTAAATCAGGTCCTGCTGGTTGTTTGGCCTCAGCTTGCACAACTCCAGAGATAGGCAACTCATTACCTCTTGAAGCAACTGGTTCCCACTGACAGCTGTTAGGAAGTAAAGTCATTGAGCATTTCCCGACAATGCCAGGTGCTGGAGCACAGAAGAGAATCACATGAGACTCCACCCTCCCAGAGCCCACTGTACTGCAGAGGAGAGGCACAGCTACATTGGTTCCATCCCACCATCATGTTGCAAGCACTGTCCTCAGCAGCTGTAGACTAGTGGCTTCCTTTATCCCAAGACAGCCCTGCAGAAGTGGGCACACCCTTTTTCCTCTAACCAGATGTTCCCCTTCCTTTTACAGCTCCTCAAATGCTGGGACATGAAGTTCTGTCTCTTCATCCCTCATCATATCCCTGCCTTGTCTCCCCCTGCCACTCCCTCCCCATCCCCCTGCTTCCCCAGGGAGGCCATGTGGCCGAGACATGCACCCTCCAGACTTGGCAAGGCTATGGGGTTCAGGCAGTTCTCAGGCCCCAGAGGCCTGGAGGCTGGGAAGAGAGGAAGGAAAGGAATCTCTAGATGCTTTCTTGGCATAAGACAAGGCCTCTTGGGGAGGCTGGGTCTTTCTTGCTCAGAAAATCTCTGGATTATCGGCCAAAGACAGAACGTGAAGTTCTCGAACAGTACCAGTAAGAAGGCCATGTTTTACAGCAGAACAAGGACTGCATTGCTGGCTAAAATGTATAGAAGATTCATAGGAAAAGAGAGACAGTTACAGAGACAGAGACACCAACAGCAATAAAGAAAGAAAAATGTGCACGGAACAGAAAGAGACAGAGAGACAGATACAAAGGCAGAGAGAGTCTTGCAACAGAGCCTCAGAGCTGGGAACAGAAATAGATGCTCCAAGAGACACGGAGAGTAGCTCATGGATGGAGAAACCAGCCACAGATGCAAGAAGACGTGCCTAAGACACGGAAATCCAGGCAGGGACACAGAAAGGGGTGACCATGGAACACCCACACTTCCTTATTGCTCTTTTGGCTAATTAAAAAAAAAAGAAAGAAAAGAAAGAAAATGATTTGATTTGAGGTCACTTTGCAATAAAGATCCATGTGCAATAAAGGATACATAAAAGTGGAAATTTAAACCCAAACTGTTATGGAAGAAGGAAAAAATAATTATACCAAAGACCTAGGTGCAGTTACTTTTGTGGTCTGCAATGAACATGTGGTTTTCATGCCCTGTGTGCTCCCCTGACCTTGATTCCAGGCTGGCCCTGTAACCTGCTGTAACCAGCAGAAAGTAGCAGATGTGACACTGTGCCAGCTGGGAGCCTAGGCCTTATGAAGTGCTGGCAGCTTCCAGTTTTTGTGCTGTACTGCGTCCTGCTGTGCGAGGATGTCCGAGCTAACCACCCAGAGAAACCATGTGGAGAACCAGGAATTCAGCCAACGGTGAGAACCCAGGCCCCGGACATACGACCTACACTGAGCTGTGCCACAGCCCTCAGCTGCAGCCACAGGGAGCAGAGATGAGCTCTCCTCACCAAGCCCTGCACAAATTGCAGAATCATGAACAATAACAAAATGGGCGTGTTTTAAGTCAGTACACTTTTGGGCAGTTTGTGATGTGGCAATAGATCACTGAGATATCAGGTTACTACAGTAACAGTAATTAAATCCAAGGGATTCCATCATTTCCTTTGGTTGATGGATGACGTGGAAGACTCAGAGCATCTCTCTCCTCTGAAGAATCACAAATGACACTCAGCTCCTTAATCATAAAATCAGCAAAATTCCGCCAATGGCAAGCTGGAAAGAATACGGACACACACACCTGCTGGGGGATGTCCATGAAGATGCTGCTGATCAGTGATTGATTAACAGTGGGTAAGGAGAATCAGAGCTACGTTTTTTTTATTCGCACTGACCATATGCCAGTGTATCCCATTTTATAGATGAGAAGACTGAGGCACAGAGATGTGACATGATTGCCCAAGGTTTCACAGCCAATACTTGTCAGGGCAGGATTTGAGCCCAGAACCCACATTAGAGCTGTTAGTATCCAATGAAATCAAGCAGAATAAACAAATCCCTATCTAGGAACTCTGAATTCAGAGCCACTTCTGTGGCTCAAAGGCTCCGAAGCCTAAATGCTCACCAGACATCTTTGGTGGGGAATGAGGCGTGGGGTGGGACAGGCAGGGGCTCTCACCCCCTCTCAGGGTGGGCTGGCTCTTTGGTGGGGTCTGTTTGTCCAGGCCAGACCCACGGGCAGATGAGCATCCAGGCAGGGCTCCCCATCAGAGCCCACCCCGACCCCGGCCCGTGTACCTGTCAGACACGCAGCAGCCCGCGCCCGCAGGCTCTACTGCGAGGCCCGGAGGAATCGCTTGACTCTGAAATTGGTTCCAGGAATACTTTTGCTCCCGTATTATACCGCCTTCCCTGACACCCCCTCCCCCAGCACTTTTTTTTTTACACTAAACTTTCTCTGAATTCACCTGATTTTTCCCATCTCCTTTACATTCTTTATGGCAATGGAGAAATAATCACCGCTTCTCCGGCAGGGTGATGGGAGTGTGCAATATTAACTGTAAATCAGGCAGAAATTGGTGAAGGGGAAGGGTTTGATGAGGTGCAGAGACATTATATCATTTTAAAGCACTTTTCTGGTCTCCAGTAATCCCCATGTAAATGAAAAGGAGGCGGCGTGCTTCTCTCTCCCCGAAGCTGCAGAGAAAATCGTCCTGGAAAGAGGACACAGGGCAGAGGGAGGTTGGCTGGGGCCCGACAGGGGAGGCAGAAATGCCCAGGACTGTACCCCCAACCCCTCCAAACCAGGGCTGGGCACACACCTCCTCGGACTTGAATCATCCTGGCAATGCCTAGACTTCTTGGAAGATGAGGACCAAAGGCTATGGAGGGGGGAGATGTCAGTGCTGTTCACCGACAGGGGGCAGGGTTGCATCAAACCAGCCTCATCCTGCAGCCCAGCGGTCTCAACCCAAGCGCCACTGCCCCCAAGAGAGCATCTGCAACGAACGTATGGGGGCTCTAGGGAACTTGGTCCATTGTCAGGATGACTAGGAGGCACTACAGAACTTGGTAGAAGCCAAGGATGCTAACATTGTGTTAATGCACGGAACCTCCCACATAACAAAGACTGTCCCCTCCTAAAATGTCAGTAGCTCCCTCTGTGTGCAATGTTCACACAAAGAACATGATCTTCCTGAAGAATGACCGTCTATCGAGACCCGTAACTGCAGCGGCCATTTCCGGGGAAAGGTTCAATCCCTCCCTGACCTCTGGGTTCCTTCAGACTTAAATCAATTCATCTAGGTTTACTGGCTGCTGGTTTAACTGAATTCAGCTACCTGTATTTCATCAAATCTAAGATGCCATTGATTGATTGTAAGGGGAATCATTGTTTTTTAGTTTTGTTTTTTTTTTTTTTGAGACAGAGTCTCGCTCTGTTGCCCGGGCTAGAGTGCCGTGGCGTCAGCCTAGCTCACAGCAACCTCAAACTCCTGGGCTCAAGCAATCCTTCTGCCTCAGCCTCCCGAGTAGCTGGGACTACAGGCATGTGCCACCATGCCCGGGTAATTTTTTCTATATATATTTTTAGTTGTCCAGATAATTTCTTTCTATTTTTAGTAGAGACAGGGTCTCGCTCTTGTTCAGGCTGGTGTAGAACTCCTGACCTCGAGGGATCCTCCCGCCTCAGCCTCCCAGAGTGCTAGGATTACAGGCGTGAGCCACCGCGCCCAGCCGGAATCATTGTTTTATATACTACTAAAAGTGGAGAAAATGCTGTGACCCAATGCTTTCTCATCACTTGGGTTTTTTACTTTATGCTTATTAAAGTATCCTTTAATACTTATTTAATTATTATTATATATCATGGAATATTGTATATCATGGAATATTACAAGTGCAATAAATTGGCTGCAGTATTCCTAACCTTCCTATTCAGGATCTAATCTTCTGAATCACTTTTCAACTCAGAGTCATCAATGTCCGTGTTTTCCCATGTAGAATCACCCTCTGAGACATCAAGAGTGTAGATGATGCTGTGTTTCTTCAAAGAGGGCTCCACTGGTGTCTCTGGGATTTTCTTCTGAGCTGTTGATACGTGTTTTGCATTTGTGATGTAGGCTCTTTTTAAAATTGACACATAATAGATGTACATATTCTTGGGATACTGTAATAATTTGATACATTCATAAAATGTGTAAAGATCAAATCAGGGTAATTGGAGTATCTATCACCTTAAAAATTTATCTTTTCTTTATGCTAAGAACATTCTAATTATTCTCTCTTTGCTGACTCTTTCCTGATCTTCCCAGAATGTGTCACTAAAAGGTTTCAGACAATAAACAAGACTTATTCCCTTCCCCAAATGGTCATCAAATATTTTATTGACTGACCACGAAGGGGCTGGCTGCAGGTGTCTGGTCAGGCTCCCAGCATAACTGCATGGCCATGTCAACGGAGTGCGGGCTTCGGTCACTGGAGGCTACATCACCACCACTGTCCCAACAGCAGCAATTGTAAGATGCTAAAATGAGAAGAAGTGTATACCTTAGAATCTATGAAATACAATATTAGAAAATTAGCTGGTCTCTGTGGATATACGCCCAGAGCTGGCGGGCATAGACCAGCCCTGCGAAGCTGCCTCAGAGACCATGTCTGCAGACAGGCCTGCAACACCTGCCCCAGGACAGTGCAGTAGATGTACTTATGCTGTCGGGTTGGCAGAGTTAGCAAATAAAAATACAGGATGCCTAGTTCAATTTGAATTTCAGATCAAAACAATGAGTAATTTTTAGTATCAGTATGTTCCAAATATCTCATGGGACATACTTACACTAAAAAAAAAAATGTTGTTGATCTGAGATCCAAATTTAAAGGAGCATCCTATATTTTATCTGGCAATCCTATTTCAGGATCTGATGCAGAACTAATACATGCAGATGTGGCCAGGATGCCTGGCCGGGGCTTGGGCTCCTGCAGGACTCTGGCTGCCCCACCAACACTCCCTTCGTAGGGATGAGCTCAGTGCATGGGTAATGCTGGGCTTGCGTGTCCTGTTCTAACATATATGACCAGCCTGGGATCAGCCTTAGTTTGGCTCATTTATCACCGCATGTAGTCAATGATGAGGCTGGGATAACAGCGGGGAGTTAGGCCAGGCCCAGGGCCTTGGAGGTCACAGCCAAATACAAAGACAGACCTGTACATCCCTGGATCCAACAGAGACACCCAGCACGGAAGCAATAGCTGCTTGGGGGGCCCAGGGAGTTTTCTCAGACCAGAACAGACAGAGGGAACTGGTGCAAAGCAACATAAATACGAAGGCGCCAGAGGAGTTTTAGGAAGAGAGAGAAGTCTAGTGTGCCTGGATCATGGGGTAACATTGGGAAGAAATGTAAAGGGAACTGGGTTGGACTCCTGACTCTGCAACTCTGTACCTGTGTGGCCTTGGACAGTTGTTTACCACTCCAAGCCTCAGTTTCCTGATCATCAAACACTTAGATGCTTATCCTCTGAATTCCTAGGGCACCAAGCAGTACAGTTTGCAAACCAGTTCTGAAGGCATAAGAGTTAACAAAGGATTTCACACATGATCGGAGCTGTGTTTCAATAATAATTATAATAGCAAAACTGATGAAATACTGTATGCTAAGTATTTTGTAATTATTTTAAATGATATTAACAGTAGCTACTGTGTATTATGTGCCAGACATGGTGGTAAGTATTTACCTGTAATGATCTCATTTGGTCCTCACAACGTCTCTTTGAGGCTGGTTTTTATTTTCCCAGTTTCCTAGAGAATGAAACTGATACTCAACCCAGTGATCAGACTCTCCCTAAGTCCCACCAACATTGGTGGCAGAGCCAGGACCAGAACCCAGACTGCCGACATTTAGGCTCAGTTGCCACGACTCCCCGAGCAACTGCAACTCCTGGAAAGTTGCAGAGGTGCCCTTGCATGGCATATTCTGAAGTCTTCCCTGGGAGAAGCCCTGTCTCTCCAAGCACAAAGAACGACTAGAATCAAAATTCCATGTGCATCCTAATTTCTGTGCATAATATTTTAAATGACAAATCGGGCTTCGATTAGAAAATCCCTAACCAAAATCCAAGCCATATGTAAACAAGCCGTGGTGGACATCCACACAGGGGTCAGCTCAGGGAGCCAAGCCTCAGTGGGAGGGTCTCTAAACTGAGGGCACCAGGAAATGCAGCCTAAGGGACTAGAGGCAGGCGCCTGATTTCTCTGCCAACTGCCTGCAATTACATCAATTCTCTCTGTGCCGCAGACTCCAGGGGAAGAGTCATCTGTCGTTTGGTTAAATTGATTAGGAATCACTTTCTCTGTTTCAGAGTCATTCCTGAATCTCGGCAGTGTGCAGAGTTGCTGCCCAGGCTTCCAAACCAACATGAATCTTAACTATTCCAGAATCGTCCCAGATGCCCCTGGTGGCCTGGGGATTTTTGTTTCCGCCGTTTCCCTTCTTGCCAGGATTGTTCATAACATATTCCAGCAGCAGTGTCCACTCCTTTCAGGCCTCACCTGGGGGCAGTTCTGAAAATACAGTTCAGAAGCCTCTCCCCAATCCCATTCAGGAGTCGCGTGTCCTTCTGGAGCTTGAGTTGGCCTGGGCAGTGCATGAAGGGGCCACTCTGTGGCCAGTGACTGGCCTGCCGTGAGATGGGGCATCCTGCCCCGTGCGCTGGCCCTGGCCAGAAGAGTGTAAAGCTTTCTCTACTGTGGCCAGCTCTGGGACACCCGCGGGGTGCTCCTCAGCATCCCTTTCCTGGAAGTTTCTCATCTTTGTTGACGTATTAGTCACATTTTTGTCTCATAACAAATAACCTCAAATCTCAGTGGCTTATCACAACACCCCTTTATTTTCAAATTTACAGGTCAGCAGGTCGACCTCGGTTCAGCTGATCTAGAATGAGTTCAAGTGGGCAGGCTGGGCCTGGGCTCGGGCTGGGTTCAGGTCTCCTCCACACGTCCCACTCTGGGGCCCAGGCTGAAGGTACAGTGGCTGCCGGGAGCACGCTCTGTCCAGAGCATATCACAGGAGCACCAGAAGGCAGAGGAGAAAGAGCGCTGCATCCTAGGATCTCGGCACAAACTGGCACACCACCATGCCACCCGCGTTCCCCTGGCCAAAGCAGGTCATCGACCCAGTTCACCATCCATGGGGCAGAGAAATAGGCACCGCCCACTGTGGTTGCAGAAACTGCAAAGTCACAGGATGAGAGGCATGGATGTGTTGTTCTAATACTGGGAGGGAGTAAAGAATCAGAGCGACGAGACGATGACATTTGAGTTCTCATTGGGACACCGCGAGGATGTCTGCAGCAGGATAACCGGGCACACCTGAGATGGCTGGGCACTGAGGCTGTTGACGTGCACGCACATCTGGAGCTGCCTCGGGAAAGGGGGCTGGGGCTGTGGTTCCTTCCAGAGAGCACATGTGGAAACCCACTATGATCCTGAGGCCTGCCTGGAACCATTGACACAGCGGGGCTGGGAGGAAGCCTCGGGAAACATGAAAATAATAAAAATGACTTGAACATCTTCTTCACAGGACCAGGACGCAAGGCCATTCCCCAAGGATCTTGACTTGTCTTGGGTTCTCCCAGTCTTCTAGGAGGCAGGCTCGGGGCCCTCATCACCCAGAGCTGGGCTCATCGCCCACTGAGCTCAGAAAGGACTCCCCTGGCTCAGGCTCCCATGATGCACACAGCCCAGCCCGCTGCAGGGGTCACCAGACACCCCAGAGTCGGGCTCAGAGATGCTCCATGCCCTGCCTGGAAGGGTGCATGCAGGGCATCTCATCGGATCCCCGGTGTGCAGATGGGGAAACCGAGGCCCAAGAAAAGAAAGCAGCATAGTCAGTGGCAGGGCTCCCGGTCTCCCACCTCATTGCCTTCTCCAGCACCCCGGGACTCTGAGGATCCGCACGACCTCGCATCACCCAGTCCCCCACTGACCCCGCCTCCACCCTGACTTGGGCTCTTCCAGAATCCTGGCAGAAGCAGCAGGGCCAGCTGGGCCATTTCTACTTGAGAGGAATGGTATTTTCCCAGGGAGGACAAGTTGGTGACAGAACCAGGGACGGGAGCTTGGCCAAGAAAGCCGGGGCCTTCACAAGGCCGGGCTGGGCCCGTGGAGAAGCATCTGGGTTTCAGCATCCAATTAGCACCCTCTGTCCTTAGAGCTGCCGCCTGCGCCGCGCCGCAGCTGGGAGGGAGCGGCCGGCCGGTCAGTTGGCGAATGAGCACTAATTGGGTGTCAGGCACGCCAGGCCCCACAGCTGCCCTCGCCTCCCCACCACGCTCTCCAAGACCACCGCAGAGAGCCCAGGGGTGGAAGGCAGCTAATTGGTCCGGCCTGCCCGGCAAGCCCTTTCTCCACTGATGCCCTGTCACTCAGCGTCCTTTGTCTTCCATTTCAAGGGCTTGGGAAAAATTGCCCACGTCCGCCGAGAAGTTTGCTGTAAACCTCGGGCTGGGAGGGGAGCTTATTTTAAGAGAGGCTCTCAGCAGAGACATTCTGGCACATTTCCCACAGTGGCCCCCATGGGCCTGACTGCGGAGAACTGTGGGGACAAGCCTCCCACACACTCCTTCACACTCCTGCTTGTCCGTATTTTTAGATAAGAGCTTCCAAGTCACCCGAGAGCTGAGGAAATGCTTCTTGTTGCCTTTTGCCTGCTGGCATCACTGTTCACTTAGGGAGAAAAGAAAAACTATTAATACTACTTAATTTTTTCCACACTTTAACCAGAAGAAATCACGCTTACTCTAGAGGAAGCGGGCACAGGCTTGAACACGTGCGTGGACACAAACGCGCAGATGTCGGATGACCCTTGCTTCGGTGCACCCAACACGTTGAACTTAGAGAAGTGATGAAGGCTGGGATTATTTAACAGGTGTGGCTGAGATGATATTTTGGGATACGAACCTCTCCAACCTCTGTTTGTTTGCTCTTGTATTTTCCCTGCTCACGCCCTACCCCGGGGAGGGGGTCAGCACTCTGCTCCTTCCCTCAGAGGAGAGAGGCAGCAGGGAGAAACCCAGAAGTAGCTTGCAAATCTCTCTGGCTTTTGTCTTCCAAAAGCCTGAGCCCTTCGGGGAAGGGGATTTCTCAGGCCTTGACAGGTGTCTTGGCCAGAAGCAGGGGGAGAGCTGAGTTTCACTCTCCCTCCACTCCTCAGAGGACCAAATAGAAATCCCCCCAGCTAGGGGCAGGGAGGAGAGAGGGACAGAAGGGGGCGGAGCCCACATGTTCTCCTCAGCACCTCTGGGGGGTCACCCAGGCAGATATGAACTGCCCACAAATCATTCCCATTCCAGCATGACCCAGAGGCAGCAGAAAGCCACTCTGCCACATAGGAAGCCATAGAAGAGGGTGCCGTGGGGACCCGTGACCGAGCAAGAGGCTAGTCCTCCACCCTCCCTCCCTCTGCTTAAGAGCCCAGAACTGCAACTCTTCCCTGCAAAGGAACACTGAAGTTTATTTCCACCCCTGAAGCTCTGTGAAATGAGGGTTCAGAGTCAAAAATGCAATTCAATAATAGAAAACAACTTTTACAGTAATATGCTTTACACATCTGAACGTGTGGAAACAACCAAGACATGCCCTTAAGACATTTTTATATCACCTTCAGAGATAGGCCTCCCTTGACCACCCTATGGTCCTCCCCCTCCATTCAGTCTCTAGCCTCTTAGCCTGCCCTTTCTCCATAACAGTCACCGTTATCTGACATTGCATTGTATGTGTAAGTGTTTATTTAGTCATTGTCCTTCCTCCTGAGGGCAGGGATGTTGTTTGTTTGTTCACAGCCATACCTATGCCTAGATGAGGGTCTAGCACACAGCAGTCTCAGTTATCTAGGCATTGAATGAATGAGCATATTGTGTGTCCAATGGTGACACCTGCTGGCAAAGGGGATATTGCAGCCCAGCTCTATTCAACATCGTCACTGCTTAACCAAAAGGAGGAGGAAACACTTTTTCTAGGTGCTGTAAGTCATAGAGTTTGGAAACTCCAGGCATAGGGGACATTTTTCTGGATTTAAGATACAGACACGAGGGAGCCTGGGAATGGAGTAGAAGAGGGGTGGGAGTGGGGTATGGGTCTAGTGAAGAAAAGGGAAACTCAAGGTGGGGCCTTTGACTCCCAGAGTGTAGCCACCAAGCTTCACATTTTGTAGAGCAATTACTCTCCTTCAATTTAATCCTCCCATTCTTCCTCTCTTATTTTAATTTACTTCCCTCAAATTTTTTTTAATTTAAGCACCATGCAGGGAAAGAGAAGGTGAGGAGTAAAAATAGTTGCAAGGGAAGTACAAGGCCCACCTCAGACGAGCTTAAGGTCAGACAGTTGCAAGGTGCTTTCCCACATATTTCCTTATTGGATCTCCCTGTGACCTGTCCTGGCAGGTAGGGCAGTAATCACGAGCCCCATTTTATAGATGAGGAAACCGGAGCTCCTTGAAGAAAGTGACTTGTCCAAAATCCCCCATAAGGAATCCTGACAGAGTTAGGATTCACACCCAAGCCTTCTCAGGCCTTACACCTCATGGTGTTTAATTTAGAGGTCTCAGCCATGGAGGAGCAAACACTCCCACTGGGGAGATGGGGCATGCAGCTAGGGAACAAACAGTAGACCAGAGCACCAGGATCCACAGGGCTCTGGAAGCCCAGGGGCAGGGGGTCTAACCCCACCCCTTGTAAAAATGTTCACTACAGTTATCTTCCCACAAACAATGCCACTTTATGACTGGAACTTTGATGAAGTGGGAACTCTGACATTCTTCAGCAGGGGTCAGAAAGCCAGGTCCTCCCCATTAGGGCATCTGCACCCTGATCTTTGTAAGAGGAAACTGCTGACTGCACTCTTGGGAATGTTTGCCCAATTCACTATCAAACTGCTTGCAATTATCAAACTGTGCTCCCTTGAGTTGACCTTTAGCTGGGGAACAGCTATATTTAGAGAAAACCAGCCCTTTGTAATTACCCCCACTCAGATTACTTAAAGGTCGGCTGCAGATGTGACAGTTTGATCCGTGGGAAGGGCTGTTTCCAGGATCCCTGGATAATTATTCGAACTGACAATAATTAGCAAAGATTTTCTGAAAATGAATCCATCCCTGTTGTTCAGCCCCAGAAGGGAGGCCAGAAGCCTCACCAGGCCAATGTTGCTCCTTGCTATGATGTGAATGTGTCCCTCAAAAGTTCACGTGCTGGAAACTTAGTTGTCATTTTAACAGTATTAAGAGGTGGGGCCTCTAAGAGGAGATTAGGCCATGAGGGCTCCACCCTCATGAAAGGATTAATGCCATTATCTACTCATCTTGGGAGCGTGTTCCTGATAAAAAGAATGAGTTCTGCCAGATTTTTTTCTCTCGAGCTCACCTGCTCTCACCCTCTCACCTTCTGCCATGAGGTGACCCTCACCAGATTCTGGCACCATGCTCTTGGACTTCCCAGCCTCCAGAACAGTGAGCCAAATAGACTATTCTTTGTAAATTACCCAGTCTGAGGTATTCTGTTATAGCAGCAGAAAACAGACTTGGGCATCTCTTCTAGATATAGCAACAATCCTCTCATGTATATCCGTTTACAGGTTATGAAGAAGTTCATATCTTGCCTCCCTCCTCGCATCAGTGTTGTAAGATACACATTCCCACTTTACAGATGGGAAAACAGGCTCAGAGAGGTTAAGTGGATTTGCCCAGAGTCACAGAGTCGAACCAAGACTCAAACCCAGGTCTTCTAACTCCAGATCTCTTGCTCTTTTCTAGGAGAATCACTCACTCAGAGTATATTTATTGAGTGCCTACCACATGCCTGGCCTTGTAGCAGGCTGCAGAAAGGAAAGAAAGTCCTCAGCATTGTCCCAGGCATTCAAAAATTAGGGATTATTAGGGGAGAAAAGGGAACAAGAAAGACACGAACCGTTGGAACACTAGAGGCAGCAGCATCTCTAGTGAGTGTCCATCCATAAACCCCTCATGCAAGAACAACTTGGGACATCAGAAGTTAGGAGCCGATTTATTTGAAGAGATTAAGGAGATTTTGGGGTGCAAACTAACCAAAGACAATGGAGAGATTGGGAGAGAGGAAATGCGTAAAAATGGAGTCAACCACTGTCCTCAATCAGCACATTTAAAGTAACTAAGTAATGAAACGGTACGTGTCACCCGATCCCAACGTGAAGAGGGATTGGGGATATGAACGACATTTCCTCAAGCATAATTTTTTTCATTTTAAAAGATGCTCCCAGAGCCCCAGGGCTTTCAAGGAGGCCCTGGGAGAGCAGCTTGGGCAGGGCTGAGCTTTAGGCTCCGCTCTCCCTTCACCTACAAGCTCTATTTATATCTGATTTACATTTTGAGTTTCTGTTAAATAAAGTAGTTCATGATTTAAAAAATATAAACACTATTGGTTTATAGACTTACTCATAGGTACGGTGGTTTAAGATATTTATAAAGTGCCATGAGTATTGACTTCATAATTTCTTATTTAAAGTACAAAAAAGAAAAGATAGTCATTGATAATATCTTTTTAAAAAATTTCATCTCAATTGACTGGCTGACCATCAGATTCTGACAGGATGAAATAATGATTAAAACCTAATATTAATATTAACAATTGACCTCTATTAGAGCTTACTGTATGTTAGAGACTCTTCAAAGTACTTTAGAGGAATTAATTCATTTCCCCACAAGCCTGTGAGTTGGGTACTGTGGGTACTGTCACCATCTCCATTCCGCAGGTGAAGTCACCGAGGCACAGAACCTTCACAACAGGTGACTCACACAGGGTCACGCGCTAAGGTTAAGCAACCCCAGCCGAGTGGAGGAGGGTGGGTGGATCTGCAGAGAAGCAGCAGACAATAGGGAAACAGAAGGAGGGGTCCTGGTCGATGCCACGCTCCATCTCAGTTGGCAGAGTGGCAAGGCCACCAAATCAATAGAAAGTAGGACACCTCTCATAGCCCACGGTGACCACCTAGTGAGTTGAGTTTGAGAACGGTGGCAGATAGGAGTATGTCAAGTGGCTTCTGAGTCCCCTTCTAATTCAGAGAGCCTGTAGTTTCCACGATATGCCTTTGGACACAAAAGGTCTTTTGAACAGCCCAGGCTTTGAGCACGCAGGGCACCAAGGAGAGTTGGGGTGGCTGCAGCTTCATTGCAATTGAACCTCCATTGGGAAGAAACGAGAACCTCATGCAAATGTGAGTTTGAGCTAGGGGAGAAAGGAGGAGGAGGAGGAAAATAATGGCCAAGTCTTAATAAACTCTCTGGATAAATTCCACCATGAAGACATCGTGTAACTCTTTAGGGAAGATTTTTATCTGACACTTACGAAGCACTCATTTATCTACAAACAACATTTATTTTCCCTTTTATAACATCAACCTCATGATTCTACTCATCAGCGCGAGTCTCTGAAGACCTGCCCTGGCTGCGCACCTTCAGCCAGCGATCTTTACCCAGCAGCCTCTGCGTCGGACACTAAGCGAGGCTCTGGGGGATGCAGCCGTGAAAGAAAGACGTACCAGGGCCAGGCGTGGTGGCTCACGCCTGTAATCCTAGCACTCTGGGAGGCTGAGGCGGGTGGATTGTTTGAGCTCAGGAGTTCGAGACCAGCCTGAGCAAGAG
>NW_012148052.1:4080221-4140852 GCF_000956105.1 Propithecus coquereli | reverse complement strand
AAGTAGGACACCTCTCATAGCCCACGGTGACCACCTAGTGAGTTGAGTTTGAGAACGGTGGCAGATAGGAGTATGTCAAGTGGCTTCTGAGTCCCATTCTAATTCAGAGATCCTGTAGTTTCCACGATATGCCTTTGGACACGAAAGGTCTTTTGAACAGCCCAGGCTTTGAGCACGCAGGGCACCAAGGAGAGTTGGGGTGGCCGCAGCTTCATTGCAATTGAACCTCCATTGGGAAGAAATGAGAACCTCGTGCAAATGTGAGTTTGAGCTTTGCTTATGCTAGGGGAGAGAGGAGGAGGAGGAGGAAAATAATGGCCAAGTCTTAATAAACTCTCTGGATAAATTCCACCATGAAGACATTGTGTAACTCTTTAGGGAAGATTTTTATCTGACACTTACGAAGCGCTCATTTATCTACAAACAACATTTATTTTCCCTTTTATAACATCAACCTCATGATTCTACTCATCAGTGCAAGTCTCTGAAGACCTGCCCTGGCTGCGCATCTTCAGCCGGCGATCTTTACCCAGCAGCCTCCGGGTCGGACACTAAGCGAGGCTCTGGGGGATGCAGCCGTGAAAGAAAGACGTGCCAGGGCCAGGCGTGGTGGCTCACGCCTGTAATCCTAGCACTCTGGGAGGCCGAGGCGGGTGGATTGTTTGAGCTCAGGAGTTCGAGACCAGCCTGAGCAAGAGCGAGACCCCGTCTCTACTAACAAAAAATAGAAATAAATTATCTGGACAACTAAAAATATATAGAAAAAATTAGCTGGGCATGGTGGCGCATGCCTGTAGTCCCAGCTACTCGGGAGGCTGAGGCAGGGGGGATCGCTTGAGCCCAGGAGTTTGAGGTTGTTGTGAGCTAGGCTGACGCCACGGCACTCTAGCCAGGGCAACAAAGTGAGACTCTGTTTCAAAAAAAAAAGAAAAGAAAGACGTGCCACACCCGCTCCAGGTCTGCCCTGTCCCATACCATAGCCACTAGCCACGTGTGGCTATCTAAATGTAGATTTTAATTAATTAAAGTTAAATAAAATTAAAAATTCAGTTCCTCCTTCACACAAGCCACATCTCAAGCACTCAACACGTGGACAGCACTGTGTCCTCACGAGATGGCACAGATATAGTAACAGAAAAGTTCCATCATCACAGGAGGTTGTACTGGAAGGCGCCGGTAGGTGAAGCAATGCCTGTATTGAGTGGAGGGAAGCCTGCTGTAGTGACTAGCTATTCTGTGCAGCAGCGGTTGCCTATCTTTTAAAAATATTTGATAATTTGGGATTTTTAGCCAATTCATACTGGCTCAGCTCAGGTTAGTCTGAACGAGTGAGGTAGAGTAATTCTTTTGGATTCATTTGGATACCATGAGGTTGGCAGAAAAAGAGACTTTTCGGGGGGGCATAATGTATGGCCACAACCAGACGGCAGCCTGCACATCTGAGCCCGTACGGCAGTACACGTACACATGGACTCACATGTACCCTACACATGCACACGCACATGCACACACACTCCTGAAAATACACACAATTACACAAACACAGGCACACACATTCATTCACACACACACTCAGACACGCACACCCTTACACATATGCGATTTTATATGCAGTCGTATCCAGCTCTTGCAGATACATACGCGCGCGCACACACACACACACACACACACAGTGGTTTTGCATTCCTGCATTGCTGCTGGGTTGTCACACATGATTGAGTTGGCTACAGTTAAGTTCTGTGGCTTTTTGCTATCCTGATATAATGCAGAAACAGATGGGCCAATTTTTCTTGCATTTTCCAGATTCAAGATAAATGCCTGGGAGCTCCACGGTAACCCTGTCCTTGGGATCCGCCCATTCATTCCCTGTTCAGCAAACATTGATTGAGGACCCCTAGATACTGATGGAATCACAGAGGAGGTTTGGTAACTAAACCACACAAATTCCTCCATGACCATCTGACTTAGCCCGAGGAGGGGGTGTCATCCTATGGGCACAGGAGCCAGCAGTCCCTTGCCAAGCAGTGGCATCACCCACCCTCCTCCAGGCGTCCACACCAAGGATAGGGGGCTGTGGTTGAACTGGGGAGGGCAGAGGGGGTTAAACTCTAGGTTAGACCAGATGGTGTGAATTGGAGAAGTTCAGAGGCAGGAAAGTCTGCCAGCCTCAACCCAACTTCGCCCTTTCTCTTGCCTGCACCCCCAACCTCCCTCCCTTGCCCAGCACTTGCCACCAGCACGTCAACATATTCAAGTCTTCCCATTTTAAGACACAGCTCACTTTATATCACAACCCCTCCCTAACTTTCAGCTGTTGTCTAAATCCTCTCTGCCGCAGCAAAACTCTTCCAGAGTCTTGTCTACACCCACGGCCTTCGCTTCCTCATCGCAACTGATTCTCGAACCCACCACAATATGATTTCTGACTGCCCCTCCCCTCCACATATCTGCTCTCCCAGAGTCACCAGTGGCCATCACCCTGCCAAATCTGACAGTCACCTTTCATTTCCTGTCTTAGTGGACTGCCGTGCTACACTTTGTGTGGTTGGTCCGTCCCTTCCGATCTAAAACTCCTCCAGGTGTCAAGGACCACAGGAGATGCTGACACGCCTGAGCCTCAGGTGCTGCTGTCAGGGAGCCCACGGCTTCACTCGCTGTTATGACGGTTTATGGTGCCATAAACATCCTTGATTTAGAGAAAATTATGTCATCCAGCAAGGAGGGGTCCAGCAAGCCCTCTAGACCCCAAAGTTTACCCTTGCCCTCCTGGCCCATTGAGTGAAGAGCAATGGAAGAAATGACTGATAGATTCAGGGAGGGTAGATAAGATCTAGAGTCTGATAGGTCCTGGTTCTGGGCTGAATTATGTCCTCCAAAAAGACATGTTGAAGTCCTAGAACACCAGTACCTGAGAGTGTGACCTCTATTTGCAAAGACAGTTGCAAGTGTAAGTAGGTCCGATGAGGTCATACTGGAGTAGAAGGGGGTCTTAGTCCACTATGGTGGGTGTCCATGTAGGATGTGAAGACACACAAGGAGAGAACATGTGTGATGATGCAGGCAGAGACAGAAGCTGTGCGGCTGCAAGCCAAGAATGGCTAGCAACACCAGAAATTGAGAGAAAGGCACAGAACAGATTCCCTCCCAGAGCCTTGAGGGAGCGTGGCCCTGCCAGCACCTGGCTTCTGGACTTCCAGCCTCCCGACTGTGAGACAATACACTCGTGTTGTTTTAAACCACCCAGTTGTGGTCTCTGTGACGGCAGCCCTAGGAAACAATTGTAACACCATCCTGCTCTCCTGCAGAACACGGGCAATGCATGAGCTTCACAATCAGATAGACCTGGGTCCGAGTCCTGGCTCCAGAGTGACCCTGGGCACGTCAGCTCCTTAGTCCTCTGAAACCCAGTCTCCTCACCGACATAGAGGGATTACTGCCTGGAATTTATAGGTCACATGTGTGTAATTGCACCAGCCTTTGACTAGGAAATAAGGTCACGTTGATTTCTAATGACCAAATTATGGTGACTCTAGTCTTACCAGCTTGACTAACGGAAATTTATCTCCCCAAAGCATTCCCCAATTTTTTCTAGGAGTTTACAAAGAGAACCTCACACTTTCCCACAAAATCAGACAGCTGCCCTCACCATTCTATACCAGTCCTTCTTCCTCTCCCACCCCAGTTCCCCCAGCACATGCCCCAGCCCCACCCCCAAGAAGCCACCTAGAGACAGAGTGAGCCCAGGAAACGCCTCCAGCTGGCAGCTCCTTCCAGGTCCGCCTCAGAAGCTTCACCATCCACCGCCCTTCCTGGGGCAGCCTGCATCTAGTGACTGAGCGGGTGGGGGCACGAAGGCCTGAATATTCCCACCAGATATGGACACCTGATGAACGAAGTCCCTTCAAAGCTCCCCAGGAGGTTGGCCGAGCTGGGTGGGGTTTGCGTGGTGATCTGGCTTCTTCCGCCACCCAGTCGTGCTCCCATGCCCTTCCCAGCTGCGGATCCCTAATAATACCTGTGCCCTACCCACCTCGGGCTCTGCTGCTGGGGAATGCAGCCTGCACTGTCCGTCGTAAGGGGCCTTGTCTGTGCCCACAGGGCTGCCCCTGGACCCTCCCAAAGCCACCCGCTGTAGGGAGAGGCTCCTCCTCCAAAGCAGCTTTGCTTTGCCTCAAGCCTCACAGAGTCCCTCCGGGATTCCTGCCCATTTCTGTCCAGGATTCCTTGCCCAGAATCTTACCAAGTGTCTCATGAAAGAGCTCTGCCCATTCTTTGCCTTGTCCCCCTAGCCATATGATCAAACCCAGGCCACAGGGCGGGCCGGATGGGAAACAATGCACATCTTCCATGCCGGCTTCCTCCCCAGCACACCCCACTACCCCCTTGCTATAAAACAAAAGCTGCCATGCAAATCAGTGGTTAGGAACCGGACCCCGAGTGGGAGGGAGGAGGGACGGGAGGCGCTGGGGAGGAGCAGGAGTCGGCCCTATTCTGCATGCATGTAAAACACCTAGCCCTGTGCCTGGTCCGCAGCAAGTGTCCAATAAATGATAGCTATTATCATCATTATTACTATTATGAACCATGAAGCTATCACCAGTAGTTGGTCTGCTGGCAGCGGGAGGCCGTGCGGGCTGGGCTGCTCTCTGCTCCAGATCACTAACCCAGGCTAAGTGGTGGTAATTACGACTTTGAGGAATACTGAACGGTGCCAAGTTCCAGAAAGGCCACAGCCATGAGTCGAGAGGCCTCTGGCTCGGCTCCGGGCTTCAAGGCTGAGCAGGGATTTGCACAGTTGGCCGTGTGGCAAGATGAGAGCAGTATGGGGACTTCTTGTGGGGAGTGTGTCTCTTGTGGCCCCGGGGACGGGGGGTCCTTTTGTGGACACAAGGGGAGGGGCCCAGCACTAGCATGCAAAAGGACCACAGGGTTCCACATCTGGCACGGGGACCCAACCCAGTCACCCGGGCCCTGTGGAAGCCCTTCTGTGGCTCATTGAAGGCCTCTGTGTGGGCCTCGCTCCATAGAGAGCCGCAGATCTCTGTGCAGCCTGGTCAGGCCCTGGCCTGGGGCTGCATTGTGCTGCTAATTACGTCGCCAGGGAAGCACCACTGCCCGGCAAGGCTGCTCAGGAGTTGCTCGGGGCTGTCTGGCAGGGTTACAAGAAGTTCAGCTGCACACACAGCTTGGGGCCCAAAGAGTTGGAGCCTTTCTTTTTAGAAAAATTGATTCCCCCCAGGCCCCCAAACTTTGCCTTATTCTTAAGAGCCAGTGGACAAGCAGGTAGGCCCAGCGAAGTCTCAGCTGCTGAGAGGGTAGCTAAAATGATGCCTAGTGAGGGCTTCTGTCTTTCCTGCAGTTCCCTTCGCCTCCTTTCCTCCCTGCAGCTGACAGTCCCAGGTGCGACAGGACTGGACAAGGTAGGCCGGGGGCCCTGCGGTGAGCTTCAGGACACCCAGCTCCCGGCCTCTGTTTCCCGCCTGTTCACTGATCATCAGCTCCCTCCAACTAGGCTCTTACCTGGGATTCCTCCTGGCCGGGGGGCCTGAACCCTGCAGAATGCCCTTGCTCAGAGTGTGGTGTGAGCTTCCACCGCCTCATGATGAAGCAATGGGGCCTTTTGTGTCAGCTTCCAAGTTCAGTTTCTCCCCAAATCCACGCCCTTGATATGCAGACGCACTGAACCCTCGTGCTTTTCTTGCCTGCAAGACTTTGGCATCTGCTGCTCCTTCTCCCTGGAAGACCCTTCTCCCCTGCCCACCTAGGAACTTCCTGGCCGCGCTCGTTCACCCCACTCTCCCTGCCCAATGCCTACTGTGACTCAGTCGTCCCCCCTGCCCCACTACCAGTGATTTAATCACCTCTGTCCTGGAGCGTCCTCCTAACTTTTCCATGTACCCATCCGTCTCCTCTCCCAGCTGCTCCACAGTGGGGACCGTGACCCTTTTCTCTCTGTACCCTGGCATCCGGCAATTGGAAGGCATTGCTCAGTGTTCACTGCAATGATGTAAAATAAACTCAGGGGGAGGGAAGGAGAGATGGGAGGTGGGGGAAGGACTCAGAAGAGACTGGGAAAAAGGCAGAGAGAAAAAAAGAGGGGCAAAGAGAAGGAGGGAAGAAGGGAGGGAAAGAGCTGGAGAGAGAGCTGGAGAGACAGAAAAAAGGGGAGGATGCCCATGGACCTGGCTCTCTCGTACTTTCCACAGGAAGTTCTTGGTGCCGTGCTGCTCCTGAAGACCTGAGAAGTCCTGCTTTGGGAGACAGGTGGCAGTAAGGACCATCGGCAGGAGCTCCATAAAGATGTTCCTGGAGAAGGAGCTGTTGGTGCCAGGGGCTCCTAAGCCAAGCCTGGGGTAACCCCCATGCCAGGTTCCAGCAAAACCCCCGGGTAAGAGTGCCACTAACCCCTTGAGCTCTGCTCTGCGTTTTCCAGTCTGCCCTCTCTTGGCCCTGGCCCCGGCCCTCGAACAAGCACTCTCTGGCCTTCGAAAGCATCCTGCCTTTCTTTTATTCTCTAGCCTGCGTTAAAACCCCATGGAACATTCTCTCAGTTCTGGCTCCCTCCCTTATCCCCCAGTCATTGCCAATCTTAGGACATAAAAATTGTAAATGTGGCTATAATGTAAATGATTTCAAAGTGATTCCTAAGTCATTGTTCCCTATACTGTCTCCATGCACTTAAGTGAGACTCATACCTTATTTTCAGAAGTGGCATTAGTGAGTGTGACCTGAGCCAGGACCTTCATTATAAGATATGAGCTAGATGGAAAAATCAAGTGCTTTTTTATTTACTCGTAAGTTTTTAGAGCCACATTTCTCCAGTGAGTTACCTATCTGTGTCAGGTCAGCGGGGCTAAGGGAGCTATGACATGTACATAGACCTTGCCCTTTGGTTCACAGTTCTGGTCCTAGTCGGATGCTGGGAGCGGCCCCACACTCACAGACGCACACACTTTGAAAATCTGCACCTTTTCATAGTTGACAACTTGCGTCTGAGTATATTCCTGGCAGAACCTCCCAGAGCTGGATCTTGTTCCCCTGAACCACACCTAGGCTGGCAGGGGCCTAGCAGATGCCTACTGAATCAATGAATGAATGAAGAAATAAATGGAGGAGTGAACAGATGAATAAATATGTGAACAAATCAGTGAATGAATGAGTGAATAAGTAAATAAGTGAATCAAGGACTAAGGAAGACCCACTGAGTACTGGAGGATACTACAGTTGTCCAGGGGGCATGACTGCAAGACCGGCCTCTGGAAAGCTGCACTCAGAGCCTTTGTAAGCCCTTCCTTTGTCCATCACAAGCAGGATCTGCCCCTTTAGAAAGACATTTAAAGCTTAGAATAGGAAAAAAGCACATTGTCCTTTTCACTTTAATGTAAACCCGCCAAGACTTCGTGATCATTTTCTATCTCAAAACTTCAAGAATAACCTCAACTTTGAAGTTTGGGACTATTTGGGGCCAAGATATCCAATGAAGACATGGGGTCCTCAGGAGGTGGTGAGCTCCCCATTGACAGGGACTATAAGCAGACACTGGGTATGTTGAAGACGACCCAGTCTTCTGATAGCCTTGGTCCCTTCCCAGTGTGCGTTCTAAGTGCTCCAGTAAATGGAAAATCATCACTCAGGTCCTTCCCTGTAGGTTTTTCCCTTTGGGGGACACCCAGTAACCTGGTTAAAAGAAAGCATTCAATAAACGGTAGCTATATGTCATTCATTTGTGAAATAACAGGCTGTGTCCCCACGCACAAAAATTCCATAGCGCCCCCTCATGGTACTTATCATAGTTGCAGTTTTACATTACATGTGGGTGTTTGATTAAAGTGTGGTCCCACTACCAGGAGATTGATTGATGTTTGTCATCTAATTTTAGGAGGCAGTGTAATATGGTGGTTAAGAGCATGAGCTGAGTTCATACTCTGTCTCTTCTATACTGCCTACTTCTATGCTGTGTGGCCTTGGGCAAGTTACTTAACCTCTTTGTGCCTCAGTTTCCTCATCTGTCAAAAGGATAATAGTACCTAACTTCTTGAGTTGTTGTGAGAATTAAATGAAATAATTCAGCTTCTAACAATGCACTTTGAACAGTGCCTGGCACATAGAGGATAACAAAAGCTGTTATTGCTATTATTATTATTATTATTATTTTAATAGTTTATTTTATGGGAAAAACTATAGACTCATTATTTTTGCCCAGAATTTTGTAAATATTTTCCACCCTTTTTGAGCACAATTTGAAGATAAGTCAGACAACAGTCTGATCCTCTTTTCTTATTGTTTTTTTCTGTCTCATACTTGTAAAATAATCTCTTCAGTTTTGAACTTCTTTCTCATACTTGTAGGATCATCTCTTAAGTTTCAAACTTCCTTCAGTATTTGTTTCCAACCCTTGGTGGATATTTTTATTTGAAGAGGTATTTATTTTTCAACTCAAGAACATTTTCTTCTAGCATATATTTTGTTATAATTTCACCTCTGTAAAGTCCTCTCCTTCTGGGAGGGAGATGGGCTTCCATTAAGTGGGGCTTCCATTAAACGGAGGTGAATTCTCTGGTCTGGCTCTTTGTGCCCATGTCGCTTATATTTGCCCATTCTACTTAAATTTGTTTACCTTTTCCCTCAGTATTTCTGTTGCATCTCATAATTTTCTTCTGAGTTTTTGGAGAATTTCTCAAGCTAGTTTACTAATTATTCGGGTTGGTTTCTGAAGTTCCCATTCTACTTTGCACGGCCTCTATGGGGTACTTTAATTTGGAAAACATGCCTTTCTTTTCTAAGAATATTTTATTATTTTCATATTGGTCTTTTAAAATCAACAAAACAACATCTCAAATCTCACCAAAATACAATTAAGAGGGCTTTTTAAAATTCTTCCTTATTTCCCGAAAATATTTCTCTTGCTGGGTGCAATTTGTGCTGAGTATTTAGATTGGTTCCCCAGTCTGTCTCTTTAAATTGCTAAGTCTTTTCACAATACCAGCAGCTTTTCACCATTTGTTCATACTTGATGTTTGCAGGTGGTTCATTTTGGATAATCCATTGGTGTTGAGTAAGTTACTGTACCTTCCTCAAATAGTGACTATGGGAAGTCAACAGTTAGAGCTTATAAATTAGAATTAGCTTCAGCTACAAATGACAGCAAATCTAAAATAATGGTGCTTTACATAAAATATAACTTTATTTCTCTTTTGGGCAAAAGAAATCCAGAGATTGTCAATCTAGTGTTGATAGGGAGTTCTATGGTGTCAGGGGCTCTGGCTCATTCAATCTTGTTGCTCCATCTTCCTTAGCATATGGTCTGTACTTCATAGTCCAAAATGGATGCTCCAGCTCCAGTCATGAAGTCCATATTCCAGTCAGCAGTAGAAAGGTGGGAAAAGATCACACACTTTTCCTTTAAGAGCCACTTCCTGGAAATGTCCTTCATCATTTCTACTTACATTCCAGTTATCAGAACTCAATCCAGTAACCATACCTAGCTGCCAGGGAGGCTAGAAAATGTAATCTTCATTCCGAGTGGCCACTTGATCAGCTGAAAGTTCTATTGCTATGAAAGAAGGAGAGAATGAAACTATTAGGGGACAACTCAAAGTTTCTAACAGAAAACTTTTCCTTTGTTTATTTCCATCTGTGCCACTCTGATCCAAGAAGAATGAGGAGCGTGGGGGCAGAGTGGGGATTGCTTTACTCATGAACCAGTGAAGAGCAGCAAGAAGGCAGCACTTGCCTCTGTCTCACTTGTACTCTCTTCCTTTTTTGTTTTGTCTAGTTTTGTTTGTTTGTTTGTTTAAACTCCCAGAGATTTCAGATAAGTGGGTAAGACTTCTTTGTGGTTTTTAGCAATTACATAGAATTTCCCTGGTACTTTCGTTTCATCACTTCACAGGAATGATAAGAAGAAATCAAACTGAATAAATTTGGTATCTTGGTTCAAGAGCCTAAAATACAAAATTGATCCTAAGATTCCATGGCTTAAAATCCTGCCTTCAATGGCACATAAAAAGATATCAATATCATCAGTCATTACTGAGACACAAATTAAAACACGATGAGATAACACTATAAACCCACCGGAACGGCTAAAATTTTTTTTTTTTTGAGACAGAGTCTCACTCTGTTGCCTGGGCTAGAGTGCCATGGTGTCAGCCTAGCTCACAGCAACCTCAAACTCCTGGGCTCAAGCAATCCTCTGTCTCAGCCTCTGGAGTAGCTGGGACTACAGGCATGTGCCACCGTGCCTGGCTAATTTTTTCTATATACTTTAAGTTGTCTAGCTAATTTCTACTTTTAGTAGAGATGGGATTTCACTCTTGCTCAGGCTGGTCTCGAACTCCTGAGCTCAAATGATCCACCAGCCTCGGCCTCCCAGAGTGCCAGGATTACAGGCGTGAGCCACTGCGCCCGGCCAGAATAGCTAAAGTTAAAATGATGTGGAGATCTTGAAATGCTCACACATTGCTGATAGGAGCACAAAATGTTACTACTTTGAACAAGAGACTGGTAGAACTTAGACATACACTTATCCTATGGTCCAGCAATTCCACTGCCAGGTATTTACCCAAGAAAAATGAAAACTGTGTCCACACAAAGATTTGTACATGAACGTTCATAACAGCTTTATTGGTACAACCAGAAACTAGAAAGCAACCCAACTGTGCATCAACAGGCGAATTGTGGAAATCCATGCCATGGACTGCTACTCACCAATAAAAGGAATGAAATACTGATACGCGCAATAACATGGATCAAAAATATTATGCTAAATTCTAAAATAAGCTAAACTAATCTACGTAGTGACAAATCAGATCAGTGGTTGCCCGGGCCAGGGATAGCCGGGATAGGGACACAAGGGAACTTTTGGGGAGTGATGAGAACATTCTTTATCTTGATTGTGACAGTATTTGTGCAAGTGAACACAGCCGTTAAAATTCATCAAACTGTACATTTGAAATGGGTGCACGGGTGCATTTTGCTGTGTGTAATATACATCAGTAAGCTGGTTTAAAAAACAAAAACAAACCCCCTGCCCTGCTTCCTATGCCCTAAAGGATAAAGCTCAAACTTTCTTAAAAAAACAAAAAACAAAAAACTCACAAAGGCTTTCATGATGTGCCCTCTCCCTCCTTCCCCAGCCTTTAGATCCATGTGGTCATGGTGACCTGTCTGATCCAAACTCCAATCACCTGTGTCTTTGATGAGGCGAGTACTGTGGGGAAGAAATCCATTATTGCTTAATAAACGCAGTATTCTTGGCAGATACCATCTTTCAGGTCCTAGGATGTAGAGAAATAATAAAGTGGACCTTACCGGTAAGGGGGTTGGGAGTTGTTGAAAAGGGTCTCCAAGTGGCCCCAGCTTTAACAGCCTCAGCATCAGCCTATCGATTCCCAACTGCAGAGACATGCCCCTAAATAAGTATTTTTGCTGGGACATCCCTACGATTTTCCTGCTTGAGAACAAATTTTAAATTTTGAAGAAGGGAAAAAAAAACCCTCGAATATGTTCAGTCACTCATTCTGTACCAGCCGTAATATGTCACTCTGTCTTGAAGTCTTCCCCGTATGGTTTGGCTTTAATGGGTGCAGCATTTAGTGAGCTAGGCATGGATTATGTGCAAAATGCATTAACCTCTCACATGATTGTAAAAATTGCCTTAATAAAATAGAGCTAAATCCTACTTAATAGCAATAAAACAGAAGCCACTGTGTTCCAGGGATGCTAATGACCTGTGAGTCATTCCTTTTGATTTTAGAAGGTTGAACATTTGGAATTTGTCCCTTTTAATGAAACTTTTAAGCTTGGATAACTGCTGGAAAATCACACAAGTTAAAATAAGTTTCCTGCTCGCAGATAACTAGGAAGCCAAGAGACTTCATCATCTTCTTAAAGCTCCATCATCCTGAGATGTGCCTTTGAGGTCACAGATGCAAATGACAAACAGGAAAGGACTGATTATAAAAACTAATATTTGCCTAGGGCTTTACTGCTTACAAAGCTCTTTTCAACCTATACCAACTGATTCAACTCACATAAAAGGCTTGTGAAGTAGGTGCTATTATCTCCATTTTACAGATAAAGAAATCGAGGCTCAGAGAAGTAAAGGAATTTGTCCAAATTCTCATGACTGATAGGATGAAGAACTAGCATTTGGATCCAGGTCCTCTGAGTTCAAACCCCATGCTGGCCCTAAATGCTGTTTTTGGATTTGTCTTCAACGATAATTATCTGCTTATGATACAGAAGGGTAACGGGTGCTCAGTGACCTGAAAAACTGCCATGCTTTGGTCTCTTCCCTTTTCCAATGTTGGGGCTCAGAAAACAACACCTCAAAGTATGGCTCTTTGGCATGCTGGCTCCTTTGAGCTAGAGCTTAGAAGGCCTCAGTAGCAGGCTCAGAAGCAAGTTCTCTCGGACCTTCTCGTGCCCTTCTCTTTCTCACCCTCTTCCTCCTCTAAAGTGAGTCATAGAAACCAGAATTCCTCTTCCCCAAGGCAGGTCATAGAGACTGGAAGACCTCTGCCCCCGAGCAGGGCATAAAACCTAGAAATATTACTCTAACCTTCCCCCGCATTTCTGTGTAGGAGCTGGCCATAAAGAATTTCTCTGACCTACCTGTCTGATAGGAGGTCATAAGACCCGCATTCCAGACGGGTCCTGCCCTATACCCGGGAGGAAGGAATGCTACACAGAGAGACAAGAAGAATCTGAACAGACAGGCCTCACTGGGTCCCCCCTCCCTCATTATTAAACATTATTTTGGGGTGCGTCTGTGAGGATGTTTCCAGAAGGAATTAGTATTTCAATCAGTAGACTGAGTAAAGAAGATCACCCTCACCAATGCGGGTGGACGTCATCCAATCTGTTGATGGCCTGAACAGAACAAAATGGCAAGGAAGCGCAAACTTGCTCTCTTTCCTGAGCTGGGAGACATCCATCTTCTCCTGCCCTCAGACATTGGAGCTCCTGGTTCTTAGGCCTTCACACTCCAAGGCTTACACCAGAAGCCACCCAAGTTCTCTGGCCTTTGAACTTGAACTAAATGACACCTCTTGTTTTCCTGGTGCTCCAGCATGCTGATGGCATATTGAGGGACTTCTCAGCCTCCATAATCATGTGAGCCAATTTCCATAATAAACCTCCTCTTGTATATCTATGTGGGGTAGAGGGGCCCAGACAGGACCAAGACATGGTCCCTGCCCTCTAAGAAGGGGAGATACATAAGAGCACAGACGACTGAGCAAAGCCCATGCCTCAGGCACTGGGTAGGAATGACTCCACCTTCTCCCTTCCAGGCTAGTGGCTTTCAAACATTTGACCAAGACCCACCTTCCATAGGGATGAAATAAATCTCATACGGCCACCGAGGGCACACATTTGCATGTATATGTAAAAATAAACAAAAGTTTCACGTGACAGAACTTAATACATGAGATGCATTCTAATTATTCTAATGCATTTTATTTGTTGTAAAAATGTTAGCCACAACTTACTAAAGTGATTTCACAACCCATTGATGGGTTGCAATCTGCAGTTTAAAACCACTCTTTTTTTTGCATCAAAATTTATTTATTTATTTTTCAGAGTATTATGGAGGTACAAACGCTTTGCTTACATACATTGTCTTTGCACCAACTAGTGTGCCTATCCCCCAGACAGTGCACACTGCATCCTTTAGGTGTGGATTTACCCATCCCCTCCGCCCCCACCAACTGCCCGACACCCTGTGAATGTTACTTCCCATATGTACACATGTGTGTTGATCAATTAGTACCAATTTAATGATGAGTACATGTGGTGTTTGTTTTTCCATTCTTGTGATACTTCAATTAGAAGAACGGGCTTCAGCTCCATCCAGGATAATACAAGAGGTAGTTCAACTTTTTTTATGGCTGAACAGTACTCCACGGTATACATATACCACATTTTATTGATCCACTCATGTATTGATGGGCATTTGGGTGATTTCCACATCTTTGCAATTGTGAATTGATTGTGCTGCTACAAACATTCAAGTGCAGACGTCTCATTGTTAAAAATACTCTTTTAAACCATTGCATCTAGGGATCTTTTAAAACCATATCAATAGCCAAGCCCTACCTCTAGAGATTCTGAGGTAACTGGTCTGGGGAAGGGCTGAGGCATCAATATTTCTACAGAACTCCTCAGGCTCAAAAGCGAGTTAGGGGTCCGAGTGCGCTGTCCGGGTTGAGGGCCCTGGCTCTAGACCCACACCCACCACCAAATGAACCTGCTGAAAGCAGAACTCAGGCCAGGACACTTACTTCCCTGCTCAGGGTATTTCACTGCAACACATGCACAATCACACACACTCACACATACGCACTCACACACACACTTTCCTACAGGATCAACTCCACACTCCTTGTCAGAGCATCCAAGGCCTTGCATGAATAGACCCCAACCGACCTTCATAGACTCATCCCCTGCACCACGCCCCACCTCCCCTTGTCCCCACACTCCAGTCATACACGATTGTCGTCCATCAGGACAGACCTGCTTGCATCGCTGGGCTTCATACCTGTGGCTCCTCTGCTGGGAAAGCCCTTCCTGAGTCATCCTCCAAGCCCAGGTTCACATCGCAGCCTCTCTTGGGAGCCTTCCCCACTTCCTTGCTCCTCTGTGTCCATCACTGGAACAAAGCCCTCCCCGCCCATGCTCAGGGATTACCTGGCTACCTATCTGCCTTCTTTGCTCGTGTAGTAACTATATTTTTTATTTTCTGTATTCTTAATGCTCTGGCATCTGGGGCCTTGCTGACTGGGGAGAGACTACCCCTTTCCAGTCAATTCCTACAGACAGCAAATGACTCCCCTGCAAGTGAACCTTTCCCACCAAATCAACCAACACAAAGCCCACATCCCCCAAGAACCTCCTCTAGTGGGCTCTCACAGGGCTCCTACCCTCCAGGCCAATGTTCCTCTGCCATAATTACCCCAGGGCTGGGACCAGACAACTGCGGACAGCCCCTGCATCCCAGCCCACTGAAATTATTCACACTCGCCAAGCCTAAGCCTGCGCACCCTGCCTGGCCCGTTCCTTCCCATGGAAACGCCAGTAAAGGCTCTTGCCCTCCCTCTCGCTCCTTCTGCCTCGTGACAGACACCGGTGCTTCCCGGTGTGGGTGGCCCTGTGGGGCGTAGTGTGTCCCTCCTCTTGGGAACTGTGAGTAACAAACTATCTTCTCAATGGCCATCATCTCCTGATGTGTTGGCCTCACCATACCTGGCTAATAAGAAAACCCACATTTTAAAACAGCTTGCCTGTGAACTCCTTCAAGGCAGAAACATTCTCCTGACACTATGCTTTGCCGAGCACTCCCTGAGCGACAGACACGGTGCTAAGGCTTTTCCCTGTGTCATCCCATAATTCTCACAGCAACCTGGTGAGGTAGGTACTGACCACTCCCACGGTACAGGTGAGGGAATAAGGCCAGCACCTGACAGAGCCAGGATTCGAGCACAGGCCTAGCTGGCTCCCAGGTCAGCTCCAGGGGACCCCTCCTGGACAGCGGTCTCAAAGTCAAAGGCCCCAGCCTCAACCATGGGACCCCTGTGAACAGGGCCGCTAGATACAGACGTGCAGGTGTCACAAGGGCACCTGGCCCAGGAGCAAGGAAACAAGAGAAATCAGCCTCCTGCTGCTGGCAACACCGGGCGCCCTCAGGGCTGCTTCCTTCCAGAAGGGAATCCTTTCTCTAGCTCTCGCTCAGGTGCCATTAGACCAGCCCTGTATAAGAACCGCGGTCCCCTAATGCCTCCTATGATGTCTGCTAATCTAATTTCCCCGTTGCGTTGTGCGGAGAGGATACGTTCTGAAGCGCATTTCAGCACATACATCAGAGGCTGTCACAGATGTGTCAAACCAAGGCTCCAAAGCTCTAGGCACTGAGATAAATCCTGCCCCTCCTCTTTAATTAATTCTCACTTCCTCTTTGTGTTTAACATAGACTGGGCCTGTTCCTCAAATTAGTTTATTTGGCTCTGCAAGAGAGGATTCCCAGAGATGTGTATTTTAAACAAGCCTTAACTTTTGTCAGCCTAACATTTTGTGTAACGCATATGATCAGAGCTTTCCACTTGAGCTCTGTTCTAATACCAAGTAGTCCTTGTCCCTCAAAACCAGTCTTAGGAATTATAAATGGCGCCTTGCTGAGCTCTAGGCACAGCCTGACCTTGCATGCTATGACACCTTCCTACTCTCACTGTTGTAGGAGCAGGTCACTTACTGCCCTAACAGGGAAACTGAGTCCTCGAAGCCCAGAGCTCTTGCTTTTCAAAAGTAATCTCTTAGCCATTCCACAAGAATGTCATTTTTACAAAAGGCGTGTGCACAGGATCACAACCATAGACAGCCTTATGAAACAGTGGGGTTATTATAATAGATGAGAACCCAATGCTGGCACCAATATAAGTGTCTATGTTGGTCAAAATTAATGACACCCCTCAACCTTTGACCACAAGAGCCCATGAAGTCACCAAACGATGCCATCTGCACTCCAGACAATTACTGTGTAAACACATCCCTCCTCCGAGCCAGAGAGCCCCATGGCCTGGCCTGAGCGCCAAGGCCAGCAGCCCCGTGCAGAAGTTCCACCTGACCCTGCCACCAGCCCAGAGCCTCTGGCTGCCCCTCCGATGCCATCTGGCTTCACTGCAGGTCAATCCAGCCAGAATTTGCTGGGCACAAAAAGAATGGAAATGTGTTTTAGAAATCACGATCACCATAAAAATAGTCTTGCAAGTATAAGATTATGTTATGCTCATTGCTGTTGTCACACACACCCCCACCCCCACCATGGTCCCCTTAATCAGTTCTTGCTCTGGAATGAGCTATAATTTATTCGCAATCTCTACTTATTGATTTTGTGACCTTAGTCACTTTGTTCAACCTCCCTACGCCTCAGTTTCCTAATTTGTGAATTGGAGATAAAAATAGTTCTTACCTTGTAGGACTATGAACAGTTCATGAATCAAAGTGCTTCCTAACACCATGCCTGACACGGAGTTGTAAATGTGCAGCCCATCTTCACACTTCCCAGCCTCTCACTTGCTGTTCCCTCTGCCCCAAAGTCCCTTCTCTCCTCCTGGCCTGGAAAAATCCTACTTTCTTTCAAGGTCCCCTCTGGATGCTGTCTTTTTTGGGAAACATTCCCCATCCACGCCAGTCCCCACAGCCCCCTCTGTGCTCCCACGAAATGGTGCTCCCTCCTCGAGGATAGCGTTGGCCACACTGGAGCACCATCATTCTTCCAGAGTTCTCTCACCCCAGCTGGGAAGGCCTTGAGGGCAGGATTTATGTCACCCATCTTTGGACCTACAAATTATGGGTCTGTGCCTGGAATAAAGTAGACACTCAACAAAGGTTGGCTGACTTATGTGATGAATCGGTTATGCTCATGAGTGAGGGAAAAGTCACCCGAGGCACAGTGGGGATAAACGTCCCTTTGAGCAGTGTGAGCAGTGAGCCCTACAGCTGTGACGCTCTACCCTACTGATTTAATTGGTCTGGGGAGGGGCCCAGGGGTGAGTTGATTTTTGTTTTGTTTTTAATTTGTAAGCTTCCCAGGTGATTCTAAAGGGCAGCCAGGTTTGAAAACTACTACTCTACTGTCCTGACCTAACATCCTGTCCTGTGAATTCAAAGGATAGGCAATTCCTCGGTTTCCCATAGCTCTCGGGGCGCAGGTGGGTGGTACCCACCTGTAGGAGCTGGTCCCTGGGCTCTGGTCTGACAGCTGAGCAGCATATGAAGGGCAGGGCAGGGTAAGAGAGGGGGCTAGACAGACGTGTGAGCTGAGAAGGACTGGTGGGGAATGTGAGCTGAAGAACAGGTCCCAAATCAAGCTGAAACCCATCATCCTTTGAGACCAAAGTCAACTCTCACTTCCTCCTGAGAAGCCTTGGTCCAGGCACTGCCATGCTGCAGACCCTCTCTGTTCAGCTCTCCGTTGGCCCTGCCTGCCTCTCCCCGGACCTACACCCTTCCCGTGAGCACCCTCCCGTGAGCACCCTCCCAGGATCACTCATTTGGTATCTGTAGCACCTGGCACAGTGCCAGGGGTACACAGATCACCCAAGGGTTGGTGAATACCTAGGTAAAGTGAAAAGTCTGAATTATAGAATATTCTTAAAGAAAAGCACTCCTACTGCCTTCCAATGTAAAAAGTTCTTCCACCAAAGCTAACAGACTGGACCCAGGGAGCCTGCTTTGAGGAAGAGAGGAAGGCAATTAGCACACCGTAGATGTGCTCAAAAGTGGTTGAGAATAGTGTATTTGCTGGCGGGACTTAACATTCCTTTGCAATGTTATGATGACAATGGCCTACCTTAGCTTCCTTGCACTTCTCCGCCTAATCTTATTTACGCTCGTTAATAGTGAACAGGAAGCCTGGTTTCACTGGCTTCAGATCACGCCAGACTCCAAACCGGTGAGGTCTGAACTGATGAGCTTGGACTGCGTGCGTTTGCATCCTAGTGCTGTCTCGGCTCCACCGCACAGGTTTCCTTCACAGACCACCTCTGAGATGAGCTTCCTTCCTCGTGGCACATTCTACTACTGCCCCCGTTTACACACGGGGAAGTGGAGGCACAGAAAGTGGGCAGAATTTCCTGAGTAGCGCAGGATTGAGGCCCAGAGAATCCGCCCCAGTGCCTGCATCTGTAATCAGAAAAGTCCTGGTCCCAGGAAGCGGAATGGTGGCCGCCAGGGGCTGGGGCTGGGGGTCATGAGGAGTCTTTTTCTTGGGTACAGAGTCTCAGTCTGGGGTGACAGAAAACGTTCTGGAGATGGATGGTGGCAATGGTTGGAAAACAAGCTGAATGTACTTAATGTCACCAAATTGTACACTTAAAATGGTCGGAATGGTAATTTTATGTTACATATATTTTACCACAATAAAAAATATAAGATTCAAATTCCAGCTCTGCCACGAGCAGTCAGCTCTGAGCCCCTTTCCTCATCTGTAAAATGAGGACAAGGGCTCTGACCTCCCAGGTTTTTTGTGGGGATTAAATGAGACGACGCCCGTGAAGCACTAGCATAGCACCTACCACGCAGTGAGAGCTTCCTAAGAGGCAGTGTTATCGCCGGCCTCGTTCCTGTTGTCGTTTGTACTCTTTGCCCCTAACTGCCACATTTTACAGGTGAGGAGACTGAGCCCCAGAGACAAGTGAGACAAGGCGTCCTGTCCATGTCCCGTGGCTGGCTCCTGAAGAGGCAGGCACTGGGCCTCCGGCCTCCCACTGGCCTCTGGTGGCTAAATTCCCATGCTGGGTCCTGCTGTTCCCTGCGCAGACACCACAAATCATTGGGACCGGTCTTCACGCACATACACGCACGTACACACACATTTCTGTTTTCTTCCACTAAGGAGCACTTGCTCTTGAGGGATACATGCAGGGCTGTCCTATTGCTCTGCTCCCCAGTGGACTCAAGAAGGTTTTCCACACGTGACACAGTTATGGGAGATGAAGTGAGCGTGCGTGGCCGCCCCTTTACATCCTGTAATCAATACCACTGAGGGGAACAGAACGTGGGCTCCAGCTAGGTTGGCCTTTCTTTGTCTAGATCTTTTCTAGGGTGAGTAGGGGTGGGAGGAGTACTTCCTCTCCTCCTACTTTCCCCAAATGTCCTCAGCAGCGGCTGCAAGGGACCCTACAACAATATAAAGCACGGATGCAGTGAAGGTCTCCCTCACCAGCACTGTCTTCCTGCCTCGATTCTCTGTCCCAGGGCAGGACCAGCAGATATCCAAGTCTTTCTGGAACCAAAACCTCTTGGATATACCTCAAACAAAATAAATAAAATAATATTGCATTATAGCCCAGAATATAAAATAAATATCTATGAGTCCATACTGAGATAAATAAATGAGTGGACAAATAAATAAATGGGGGAGAAGATATATCCTTCCCCTGTAGAAGAGTTGCAAATTATTTATGTAGGTACTTGGCCCCCAAGGAGGTGCAGCATAACTCCCCAGTCCTCAGTGCGCATTGTACCTAGTGACCTTTTCCCTAAGAGTATGGCATGGAAAGGGGAAATAAAGACCACCTTACAGTAAAGAAACCTGAGACACACCACCTCAGCCAGGTGAGCAATGTTCACATCAGCAGCGGCAAGTCATATTGATAGCGAGTACCCTCGACATGATGTGATGAAAATGGACTTTACCTCTGTGGTCGTCCTCCCGGAACCCATAACCCCAATCTAATAAGGAGGGAAAAACTCAGACAAATCCCAGTGGAAGGATGCTCTACCTGACCAGCACCCCTCAGAACTGTCAGGTTCATCAAAAGAAAGGAAGTCTAAGAAACTGATATGGACCGAATGGTTGTGCGCCCCCTCCCCAAATTCATATGTTGAAATCCTAACCCCCAATGCAATGGAATTAGAAGGTGGTGCCTTTGGGAGGCAATTAGGTCATGAGGGTGGAGCCCTCGTGAATGGGATTAGTGCCCTTCTAAGGAGAGACAAGAGAGCTCGTTCTCACTCTCTGCTCCTTCACCACGGGGGGATACGATGAAAAGACGGCCATCTGCAAACCAGGAAGCGGGCCCGCACCAGACACTGGATCTGCCGGCCTCCCAGCCTTCAGAATTGTGAGAAATAAACATTTCTTCTTATGCTTGTTGTAACTTAGCCTGAACTGATAAGGTAGAAACTGCTCCAGCCGAAAGGACCTAAGTTAGAGATGTGAGTACCGAACGTAATATGGTGTCCTGGATGGGGTCCCGGACCAGAAAAAGGACATTGGAGAAAAACTAAGGGAAGTCTGAATAAAGCATGGACTTTAGTTAACAACAATGCACTGATATTGGTTGGTCCTTTAACTGTGACGACTGTACCATACTAAGGTAAGATGTTTATAATAGGAAAAAGTGGGCGTGGTCAGATGGACACCCGCTGTACTATCTTGCACTTTTTCTGTAAATATAAAACTAAAATAGCAAATTATTTAATAAAACAAAACAAAAACAAGAAAACCGCCTTGGGTGGTACAGAACAGACCCTCTTATGTTGCATTACCTCAGAATCATGAATAATCTGAAGGGCCTTTGTTCACCAGTGTTCAAATTCTTGGGTTCCTGGGGCCCCTGGGGAATGAATGGACAGGCAGAGCCTGCCTCTCTGCCCCCATCAGCCCCTTTTCATCTGCTTTACGCCCTCAGCATCCACCCTGGAGCAAAGGGTTCCTCTGCTCAAAACAGTTGACAGCTACTGATCTCGTCCAACCTTGTCATTCAAAGTGCAGTGAGACGGGCATCCTCAGGGAGTCACCAAGTAAGGGACGGAGCTGGAGCTGCAGCTGGAGCTGCAGCCACACGTGGTGGACACCTGAGGCCATTCTCCAGGTGTTGCCCCAGTTCTCACCTTGTGAGCCTGGAGCTCCTTGAGGCAGAGACAGTGCCTGGTTCATCTGTGTCCACAGGACCCAGAAGAGCACTTGAGACTGGAGGAGCTCAACGACAGTGAATGACACTGTTCCCATCACATGACTGTTCCAAAATGCCAGTGCTGTTCAAACCTAGAAAATTCTGCTGACATTTCAGAAAATGCAAAGTAGAGGTTCCCTGGTCTGTGTTCATATATTTGATTTAATTAAAATAGACTCTTCTGTATCTTTCAGTAAGTCTGTGTACTGCAGCTTGGCTTTGGATGGATATTTATGCGTTCATCCATTCATTCATTTTAAAAGCTTTTTTGAGCACGTCCTACACATTATTAACAATAGCAACAATAACAATTCATATAATAAGCATTTATTAAGCACCTACTATGTGTCAGGCTCAGCTCCAGACGTGAGAGATACAGCCCTGAACACGACAGACACATTCCCACCCTCAGGGAGCTCCCATTCCAGTGCCCTAGATGCCCTCCCTGTGCCAGGCATTGTGCTCAGAGTTTCCCGTCTAATCCTCACGACAGCCCTATTGATTCCCACATTTTTTAGATGAGGAAATGGAGGCCTAGTGACTTGTCCAAAGTCACTTACTCAACAAATAGTTGAGCTGGGATTTGAACCCAGGGACTCTGAGTCAAGAACAGATATTCTCAATTGTCACGTTACAGCGTCAGTGTGGGACAGAGAACGTGGCTGCTGACGCACACACACTAGGTGTGCTGTACTCAAAAGGAAAATGAAGCAGCCCTTTATCACTAGCAACCGGTCACCCACCCAGCATCCTTCCTCCCCGCCCCTGCCGTCTCCAGAAAAAGCTGAAACAAGGAGTGAATCTTTGCCAGGACGTCTAAGCAAGGCTCCCTTTCCCAGCGCTTCTGGACCTAAGGTGGTGAGACCCTCAGGGCATGCCCTGCATGACATACCCTCTAGGACTCAGGCACAGAAGCTGCATACGTCAGAGAGGACGGTGGCAGGGTCAGGCGCCTGGCTGGATGAACAGGCGGAGGAGGCGCGGAGCCTCTGTTCCTGCCTTTAAGACACAGACACTCCACCCACTGGTACAATTTGTTTCAGAGAATGTCCTTACTCTGTCCAATTAGACTATCAACATCTCCCACGGGAGGGGCATATCAGGGAGGAATTAGGGAGGGGGCAATCTCCAGACACGAGCGAGGCAGAGTTCTTTCTTGTCCATGAGCAGAGAGGAAACACGGGCAGAGGGGTGGAAACATGCCCTCATGGCACTGTGGCCGGCCCCGGCGCTGGGCACAGGAGATACAAGCAGGAAAAGACAGGGTTCCTATCCTAAAGGGGTCACGAAGAGGGTGAACACAAACTTCTACATGAGTAATGCAACCCAGCGGGACGGGCTGAGCTGATTGGGCGGTACGGGAGAATTCCCAGGGGAGGGTGAAGGCCTGGGTTCCTTCATCCAAGCTGGTTTCTGGAAGCTGTGCTGAAGCTCTCTGCACAGAGAAGAGGGAAAGAGGAACCCAGCAGTTAGAGCCAAGGCCCCGAGCACCGAGGCCCCAGTGGGTTGGGCTCTGAAGGGCTGGGTGTGCCTGGGGTGCAGAGAGTCAGGGCAGGAGTGTGAGGAGATGGGGCTGGAAGACGGGTGGGAATCAGACTGCAGCAGGTTTTGTGCGTGACACCAAGGAACTTGGCCTTTATTTCTTTGATAATCAATGAACTCAAGGGTACGTTTTGAGTTTTGTCAGGGGAGGGGAGAGTTGTGGGTTGGGGGCTTATGGGGTCAGATTTTTGACTTTGAAATTTATTCTGACAACCAGTCTGAAGAATTTGTTGTCATTCAGATAATTATTTGGCACCTCCTGCATTCCTGACAGTCCATAAAGGATTAGAGATACAGCAGCAAACTGAACAGACACGATGCTGGCCATCATGGAGTGTATGGGTCGGCAAAAATCACAGACATTAAGTATTTCATTCCAGTTGAGACACATCTATAGAGGAAAAGCCCAGGGGGTGATGAGTATGTGTATTTGGGGAATAGATAATCTACTGGGGTTGCTAGAGAAGGTTGCCCTGAACTAGTGGCATTGAAGGTAAGTCCTAAAACCTGTGTAGAAGTGTCTGCTGGGGGTGGGGATGGGGTGTTCCAAGTGGGAGGAATAGCATGTGCAAACGCCCAGAGGGGGAAGCAGCGTGGCACAGCAGAAAAGCACAAAGTGACCCAAGTATCCGGAGTATGACAAGCACAGGAGAGGGTGCCAGAAGATGAGGTTGAAGGGGGGGACAGGAGCAAGGTAGAGCAGTTCCTCAAAAGCCATCGTAAAGATCTTGGACTTTATCTCAATATCAAGGTCAAGCTATTAAAGGATTTTCAGCACAATGATGGCAAGATCACATGAGAGTTTTATCCCTGTTAGAGGGACATGATATTGGAAGAAGTTTCCATGAAAGCAGAGGGGTTATTAGGAGGTAGAATCAGTAGGATTGGAGGATTTTCTCTTTTGAGGTGAAGAGGAAAAGGGAAAAGTAAACAGAACATGATTCTGAGAATCTGAGCGAGGAGGAAGGGTCAGGTGGCAACCCAGGCTCTAGAGGGCACATAGGAGAAAGAGCAGATGCCAGCAGGCAGGAATGTCTGCACAACAATCCCTGCGACCCTCACTATTAAGAACAAGAGGGCAAAGGTGAATTTCCAAAGAGGTAGGAGGGGCCTGGGCTGTGAAAGAGACCTAGAGAGGCAATAGGTGGAAGGCACCATGGCACCTCTAAAATCTGCTGCTTGTGCCTCCAGGGGAGGCTAGCAGGGAGGGGTGGGGCACTCTCTGAACCCCTGCCCTGACCCTACAGGGGCACAAACTCTCTTCCAGCTGGCTAGGTGAAGCAGGATCGAAGGCACAAAAGTGCCCCACCGGCTGACATTTTGGGGAGCTCACAGAACGGTGAGTTTCTCAAATCCAATCGCAGCACCAATGAGAAGCTGAAACATATTGTACCCATTAGAAAAGAAATGCAAATCAGAAAGTCAGGCATTTGTGTCCATGACAACAGGGGGAACGTATTTTGGCAAATCTGAGTTCATTTATATTCAAATAAATATTTCAGTCTATGACTCTGGCACTTTTTTGCATGAGATATTTCAGAACCATATTGAATGTTGCTCTCATGCTAAAAACTTGAGAATTAAAATGAGGTCCAATTTCAAAGTCTATCAGGCTCCAAGATTTCGGGGTTGGTTTTACCTCCAGGAATGAAAAGGAATGATAAACTAGAGTGATTCAGCACATTTGTAGAAAGACTTTTTGAACTGGAAAGTCCCGTGCGATATCATCTGTGCAGCCCCTTTGTAAAAAACAGAAAGGCCCAAGCAAGGCCAAAGACCACACAGCAAATTAGTCTAGAACTCAGGCCTCCTGATTCTTGGGCCAATGCTGTCTCCAGCACATCAAGCCAGATGGAACAGGAGGAATAGCAGATATAAGAAGACTTTGACATATCATTGATTGTTTCTCTTTTAAGGAAGGATGTTGTCCTCTAATTAGAAAAGCAATCCATGACCTTTGTGGAAAATCTATATATTGTATTATCCAAAACTTCAAAGACGTTATCTCTAGTAAACAATATAATTCCCCATACAATCATCGGGAGCATTTAACAAATTTCCTTCCAGCTTTTTTTCTGTGTATATCTTATACATGGTTAAAGTCTTAGTATATACACGATTTTGCAAGCATTTCCCCCAAGTCATTAAAAACTTTCTAATGGATAAATAATATTCCACCCTATAAATAAACTATCAATTTTCTAAATCATTTATTTAATCCACCATTGGATATTTAGGTAGTACCCAGTTTTTTTTACCATTTAAATAATATTGTGTTGGAACCTCTGTGTTAAAATCTTTATTTACCCATCAGATTATTTTCTTGGACTAGATTCCTAGACATGGAATTGGGCTGAAGAGAATAACCACTTTAAAGGTTCCCGTTGCATATTGAGTTCCAGAAAAGGTTTTATTGTTGCTAGTGGGATGTGACATGCTTATGACCACTGTAGCTTTCAAGGAACACACAGCACAGCACAGGGTGAGATTTAAGAGGCCCAGATATACACCCAGCTAGGAATGCAGAGGAATTGAAGGAAAGACGCCCTGCCCTTGCAGTGGGGAATTTTCCTAATTAGATGCTGACTCTGCTCTCCGGGAGAATCTGTGTCTTTCGTTACTTCTTGTAGCTCCTGACTTGGCTCTCGAAGGTTTCTCCTTGTCCGTGAACTTCCATGAAGTGGACTTTGAAGAGTATTCCCACCTTTCAGGCTACACGACGTTTGCAGCTGCTTTCTTCCTGTGCAAGTTCAAGGACACAAGAGGGGTTTTAAGTCTAATCAGCCAAATCTCTCTTGAGCCCGTCTCTTACGCGCAATACCTTGCCAAAAGAAGAAAGTAAAATCCAACTCATAGGATTGCTTTGACTCTTTCCAACTACGTTCGCTAAAAGCAACAGGCTCAGTAGACACAGGGTCTGCCTTCCAAGTTATCACATGTGACAGTTTCACCCAAAGTGTGGTCCTTGTATATCATGGCTTTCCATACTTCCAGCTCCCTGACCAGTTCCTTGGTGGCCACCTGACCGCCAAGCCAATGTCATGTATTTTAGGTTTTTATAACAGTGGCACCCCACTTCTGGTAACAAGTTCTATATTAGTTAAAATCATGCTAACTGCATGAGCATAAAACCCCCCAAAATTTTAGTGAAGTGGCACTATATAAGGTTTTTAAAATTCCCTTGAAGTTCTAAAAGGGGGTCTTAATTTGACCTGTGGACTACTGTCCTCCATGATTTTCCCATGCTCTTTTCATCTGATGGCTCTGTCATTTTCAGTCCTTGGCTTCTGAGGTCACCGTGCTCATCTGTATCGAGCTGGGAGAGGGAAAGAGAATGGAGAATTGAATGTTGGGTGTTTTTTATGGCCAGGTCTGGGCTGGCTCACATCAATTCCACTGACATTCCATCAGCTAGGACTTAGTCGTATGGCCACACTTCACTGCAAAGGAGGAGGAGACCTGTAGTCTACCTGCAAGCCATGGAGGAAGACAAAATTGGCTTTTGATAAATGCACGATGGTGTCTTCCCTACCTTTCATGATCCAACCCTGCACTTGTGTGGTTCATCAAACTCACCTCACCCTCATCCTGGCCCTGTCAACAGATCTCATCTTTAGTTAAAATGTTGATATATTACTTGTCATTAATTTTTCATTAATTTCAATTTTTAAAAACGTGGTATTAAAATATTATTTCTCTTGATTACTGAATTGGCACCCCCTTACATTTTGCCCACTCGTGCCACCCAAGTCCCAGCTCCAGAGTCAGGAAGACGAAGCCCATCGGGACTCATTTTTCCATAAATTGAGGGAAATACTTTCCACCTTCTTTTTTGAAAGAACAACTCACCCTTGAGTTTCCTCTATCATTTATTATTCCACACGTTATGTGAAAATTGAACTAGACACGGAGTCAAATCCAAGCACAGCCATTGATCAGCTGTGTGGCCTGGCACAAGTTCCCTGACCTCTCTGTGTGTGCTTGTGTATCTGCTAAATGGGTTCACAAATCCTGGATCATGGGGTACCTGAGTTAAATGAGATACCACGTGAGAAAGGCCTCAGGCCCAGGCTCAAGGAAGGCATGTAACAAATATTGGAAGAATCTGACTCCAAAACGTTTACTGAAAAGCCCAGCTCAGGCTAGCTTGTGTATGAAACACAAAACAAATATCTGTCCTCATGAAATTTATACCTTAATAAGGAGTCAATGAAATAATGTATGTGAAAGACCCTGAGAAAGAATCAAACCCACTACAACCACAGAGAAGCCAGGCTGTGGCTTCAGTGACCCCTTCAATGTTTGCATTTTCAAATGGGTTGCTTGGTGGAGCAGGGGAGGGAAGGGGTGGGACGGGGGAGCCTGGGGTGGGGTGGGGCAGACGGCAACATTGCATCATTTTAAGTACAGCAATTCTCCTAGCAACACCCAACAACCTGAAACGCCACCAAGCCTCTTACAAAATACCTGCCAGAAGCTCCTTCCCAAAAGGGTCCACAGTCCTTGCCACAAAATATTTTTAGCACATTTAATCCAGAATTTTGAGCATAGATTTAAAGCAGGCCTATGACATCATGCGTGGAATATATAGAAAACTTCCATGAGCAGAATACTTGATCGAGCCTCATTGTCCACGGCACATCTGTCCGGAGCAGCTGCAAGGGCCAGGCACTATTCTGGGCGCTGTGGGCAGGCACAGAATGAGGGGCGTAGTAGAGGCTCCCAAGAGGCTCAAGGTCAAGATGCGAAGGCAGGATAGACACATGGAACAAGAGTGCTCTATCATTAGGCAGAGCTCTCTGGGCTATGAGCGACAGGAGCCCTACTCAAGGCAGTTTAAGCAACAAGGGAGTTGAGTATGAGATGTGGGGGTCTCTCACAAACCCTAGGGAATAACCAAAGCCAAGGACTTGAATGCAACCAGACAGCCTCCGCCTCTCATCTCTCCCTCTCTTGTGTGACAACCACATTCTTTCATCCCATGTGGCCCAGCTTCCTCCTTTCACACAGTGGGAAACACAGCTGCCAACAGCTTCAGAGCTTGAGGTATCATGGCCTCAGCCACCTCCAAAGAGAGACAAACTGTCACCCCTAGTTCAGAGTCCAAAATTCCTAGGGAAGGCATCGATGGCTCATTTTGAGACAGGTGCCACCCCTGGAACAGTCAACTGTATCTGGGGACAAGCACACCAACTTGGCAGCTGCCACAGTGAGCATTGCAGATGGGGGAGCATTATAGTTTCTGGAAAAAGGTGCAGGAGACATCCGCTGAGAACCATACAGGACCCTGCACGATCAGAACCGAGAGAGGGACGTTAACAGGATGTCAGAGGAAGAAGCAGAGACCCCAACTCTGTAAGAACTCAGTGAAGCAGTGTTTAAAATGTAGGGCATCAGGAGACCCTATATGAGAGATGACCAATGGCGCATGTGTTTCCTCCCTTCTCATCTGGGAGGTAAGGGAGTGCTGGTGTTGAAGGAGGGAGAGAGCGAAGCCCTTAGCAGCCAGCCCCAGCCAGCTCACTGTGCGCCAGATCCTATGATAAGCCCGTACATGCATTATTATCTCAATTAATCTCCACCAAAAAAAACCTGCGAGGGAAAAACGAGTATCCCATTTCACAGATGAGGAAACTGAGGGTAGCAGAGATTAAGGCACTTGCCCCAGATCACACAGCTGTAGGTGGAAGAGCCAAACTTTGAATCAGGTATGTGTGTGATGCCATGACACATGGCCTGGTGTGACACCCCTCCACGGTGACACCCACCCAGACAGCACTGATGGTTTGTGGATTCAAAAGATGCCTCAAGAAACATCTATTAATTGCCTAGGGAGCACACTTTTTGAGAAGATGTGTTAGTCTGGGTCCTCTGAGAAGCAGATGCCAGATAGGATTAGATGTGCCAAAAATTTGTTAGGAAAAGCACCTGTGGCAGAAAATGGGGAGGGTGCCAGGAAGGTAGGTCTGACCCCAAGTGAAGGAGAGAAGGAAGGAAGGACCATTTGCCGGGAGCATCCTAGACTGCCATGCCATTCTACGGAAAGTTCAGCGGATGGTCAGAGAGTTCTCAAGCCAAAGTCACCCATCAGAAGAGCCCCGTGTCTCCTTGTCCTCAGTATCCCTGCCAGGCTCTGTCATTGGCTAGGAACAGCCCGTGGGACGCAAGGCCTCCAGGCAAGCACGTGAGGGCTTTCAGAACTGCGCAACCGGGGCTGCTGGTCAGTCATGCTCCTGGCCCTGGAAATCTCAGGCGCACAATCTCACTGCCATCACAGAAGGGCTGCATCGAACGAACATCCATTTTTAACCATTACCTGGAAAATATAAATGTTTTATACTCATCGTGGGGATCAATAAATGATTTAAAAAGTGGATGATAATTCTTGGGTCCTTTTTTTCCTTCCGTGATTGAGGTGTGTAATCCTGTTTTTTCCATTCATCACTGGACAGTTCAGCTCTTTTCTTGCCCTTATCTTCCTTATAATGTTTCTACCTTATATTACTATTTCTTTCTATTTCTCTTGAGGACTGGAGCTCTCTGATACTTTTTTCCTTTCCAGGTCTGTGTATGGTTCTAGAATTGATCCCAGAAGGCTAGACACCCAAAGTCGTAAGGCTTCAAACATTGTCTCTGCTGTGGCATCCAAAGCACTTGGACTTCCTCTACCATAACAATCCTAGCTCTTCACGATAATTTCTTGCTTACATCTTGCCTAATAAACTGTGGACTCCATGAGGGCAGGGACAAGGATGAACATATTATATTTTCAGCTCCCTAGCACAAGGCTTAGTTCAGTAAATATTTCTTGAATTAATAAATCACCCAATCAAATGTCTTTCATTTTCCATCAAATACATCGATGGGTTATTTTTACTCAATGACAATCTAATGGTGTTTCAACATTTCCAATTGATCAGTTTCAGCTGAGAATGTGTACAATTTCCTCCCTGCAAACAAACTAAACTCTCTCTGTACTTTCTGGGCAAGGGCCCCAGGAGCACCTGAGACAGGTACACTCTGCCATTCCTTGTGTCGCCACTGCCACCATCGAACCGCCACCATGACACCTTTGGACTGAATAGAGGGAGCTTCTTCTTCTATCCCACAGAAAGCCTTAAGAGGTTTGCACATGACAGATTTTTGAGAAGTGTGGCATGACCAGAGTTGAGATTCAAGAAGCTATACCCAAAGTCAGGGAGTAGGATGGATCACAGAGGGAGTGACTTAGTCTAGAGGCAAGAGGCTAGTTACGAGAACATGACATTAAGCAGGTGAGAAACACAGTCTTACAATTGCCTAAGTCCCAAAATAGTTTGAATTAGTCAGTAAACATCCTGTCTCATGCAATAACTAAACTTCTAAACCTGATTATAAGTTGAGGCTTTTCTACTCTGCCTGCTCCAGGCTGTTGTAGGTAGGAAGCCTGCAGTCAGAGAAGAGGGACATGGTAGACCTCTTCTCTTTGTCCTCCTCTCCAATTTGCTAACCACCTTTCTGACCTCTGCAGGGATGGAGCACAAAGAGGAGAAAGAGGGAAGGGAGCCAGAAGGCTCTGTTTTGACGGGTACATGGAGACCTAGCATTGCTGTTCTCCAACTTAGCAGATGTCTCGAGCTGACTCCTTCCCTTTCTCTCGTAGGTTCTTTGGAGACAGCACTCTCTCAGCTGCAGTTCTCCTGACTAGGACAGATGTATCTCTGTCTAGGCCAGTCTCTTGTCCTTCCCGGGTTGTAAGGCATTGGGGTGACACCTCCAGCTTCTCCCTGCTGAGATCCTTTCTTTGCCCCTGCAGGCGGCTCTCCTGGACAGCATCTTACACTGGCTTTCTCTCTTTGGCACATTCTCAGGAAACCCTCTTGCATTCTTTTGCATTCTTTATCCCAAGAGATGGGAGGGCAGGGCCTCCAAATATAGCAACTTCTACTAGGCCACCACAGTCTGCCTCAGCCAGTCTCTTGATTTTGTGTAAATCAGACACAGTTAACTGTATCCCTCAAACTAGAAGGGATGTGTATTAAGCTCTACGAGTGACCCCACAAAACCCTTTCTTAAGGCTTAAAGCAAGAGGCAGGTATCCCCAGCCCTCCCCTAGGGCTCACAGCACAGCAGCCTCCCCTTCTAAAGCTTCTCTGCCCTGGTTTAAGATCAAGAGGTAATGGCAAAACAAGCACCACATGTACTCGTCATCAAATTGGTACTAATTGATCAACACTTACGTGCACATAAGGAAGTAACATTCATCGGGTGTCGGGCAGGTGGGAGGGGGGAAGCGAGGATGGGTATATACACACCTAATGGGTGTGGTGAGCACCGTCTGGGGGATGGGCACTCTTTGTAGCTCTGACTTGGGCAGGGCAAAGGCAATATCTGTAAGCTAAACGTTTGTACCCCGTAATATTCTGAAATAAAAAGAAAAGAGGTAGCAGGTCTCAACCCTTCCAGGGGTGGGGGACGGAACTCACAGTACAGCTTTCTCTGAAGAAATTCCCCCCCTCAAAATATCCTCCCCAAATCTTTGATTCCTCTTTTATACCCTTAATGTGATTGAGGGGGTTAAGAGCTGTCAATCGTCACTTCTGGGAACTTTTCACATGCTGTAGCTCTGCATTCTCCAATACAGTAGCCACTAGTCACATGTGGCTCTGGAGCACCCGAAATGTGGCCATTCAGAATTGAGATGGCCTGTAGGTATAAAATACACAACGGGTTTTTAAAACCAAGTGCAAAAGAAGACTGTAAAATAAATATCTCCTTAATAATTTTTAAAATGCTTATATGTTGAAAGTATTGTTTTTTGGAAATATTGGGTTAAATAAAACATATTATTAAAATTAATTTTGCCTGTATCCTTTTATTTTTTTTTTAAATGGCTACTAAAAATTTTAAAATACAAGGAGCACTTAAAATCACACCAAAGGCATCATCCGCAAAAGAGAAAATTGATAAACTTGACTCCATAAAAATGTAAAATTTTTGCTCTGCCAAAGACACCAGCAAGGTAATTAAGAGACAAGCTATAGACTGGGGAAAAACTATTTTCAAACTACGTGTCTGACATAGGATTTGCATCCAGAATATATAAAGGATGCTCAAAATGCAATAATAAGAAACAGCCAAAGGATCTGAACAGATATGTCACCGAAGAGAATATAAGAAAGTCAAATAAATGCATGAAAAGATGTTCAATGTCACTGGTTATTAGGAAAATGCAAATTAAGCCATGAAGAGATAATACTGCATACCTGTAGAATGGCTAAAACAAAAATATTGACAATACCAAGTGCTGATGAGGATCAGGAGCAACTGGAACGCTCACAGATCACTGCTGGGAATGCAGACAGGCTCAGCCATGCTGGAAAAAGGTTGGCAGTTTCTTATGAAGTTAAACATACACATACATGTGTGCCAGCAACACTACCTCTGGACACTCACCCTAGAGAAATGAAAACTTATGTTTACACAAAAACCTGTACAAAAATGTTTGCAGCAGCTTTTTCTGTGATAGTCAAAAGCTGGAGCAGGGAGCAGTGGCTCACACCTGTAATCCTAGCACCCTGGGAGGCTGAGGTGGGAGGATTGTTTGAGGTCAGACGTTCGAGACCAGCCTGAGCAAGAGCGAGACCCCGTCTCTACTAAAAATAGAAAACATTAGGCAGGCACAGTGGCATGCACCTGTAGTCCCAGCTACTCGGCAGACTGAGGCAGGAGGATCACTTCGGCCCAGGAGTTTGAGGTTGCAGTGAGCTAGGCTGATGCCAAGGCACTCTAGCCCAGGGAACAGAGCAAGATGCTGTCTCAAAAAAAGGAAAAAAAAACTGGTAACAACTCAGATGTTCTTCACGGGATGAATAGATAAACTGTGGTACAACCATACCATGAAAAACTGCCCAGCAGTCAAAAGGAACAAACTATCAATAAACACAACTTGGATGACTCTTAAAGACATTGTGAGACATGAAAGAAGCCAATCGCGTAAGGTTACATACTATATGATTCCATTTATTTGACATTCTTAAAAAGACCAAACTGTAGTGGTGGAAAACAGATGAGTGTTGCCAGACATTATGGGTTGGAGAGTGTGTGCTGCCAAAGGGGTAGCTGAGCGGGATTTGGAGGAGCGATGGAACCATTCTGTTCTCTGTGGCCATGGTTACAGGAATCTATTACATGTGTTAAAATTCATGGAACTGAACACCAAAAGAAAAAAAGTCAATTTTACTGTATAATTTTTTTAATTTTATTTTTAAGATTTTTCAAAATTTACATTTGTGGCTGGCGTTACATTCCTATTGGACAGGGCCAGTCTAGCTCCTCCTTCAGAAAGTCGTGTCTGTTTGATGTGATCCTGAGCAGAACCTTTCGAGCCGGCACCTTGCTCTCCCTCCATCTCCACAGTGTCCGCAATGGCCATACAATTTCTTGTCCAGTCCTCCGTCTCCTCTCCTGGACTGTAACACTCTGTGGGCAGAAATGTGTTCTCTTACATCTTTGTGCTCAGTCCCTGGAACAGAGTAGAGCTCAGTAATGTTTGTTAAATGAATGAATGAATCAATAGAATACATGAGCATTTGGAGAATTAAGATAAAATGTTAAATGCAATGCTTTTGGAACCCTCCCATCTCTGGCTATCACAGGGTCCCAGGCTTGGCCCAGGGCCTCCAGGAGCTGAGGATGGAGGTGGAAGTGGGCCTGAGTGGCCTTCAGCGATGGGGCACAGGGGCAAAGGGAATTGTCCAAGTCCAAGGCCAGGGCAGCCAGAAAGCTCACCCACAAGGTGAGAGGGGAACAACAGTGGGCTCTGGAGCCAGGGCTGAGCCAGAGAGAGGAGGCATGACAATCGTGCCGTGCTGGAAGGCAGGGACTGTGAGCAAAACCTTCAGCAGGGAAGGAGTCTTGGCCATCCACATCACCAGCCAACATTACTAATTCTATAGCTTATTACTCTTTGAAAGGCTGATGCACCAAAGCAAATGGGGGAAATATGATGTACACTGTCATAGATACAGAGTGGCTGTGTTTTCAGCCTGGCACATTTTCCAAGGCAAATGAAAATTGTTATGAAAACAATTTATACCCAGAAGACATGGATGATTGCCCGGGATGACCTTTTGCCAGAGAAAATGAGTCTGATAAAGAAAAAATGTGAGCTCATTAGGACAAATTAGAAAAAGCAAATGATTGCTCTTAAATTATGGAAATTCCAAGACTGGTGAATCTCTCTGTCCTTTTAGGACATAAAAACAATAAAACACAAAAAGAAATTGTTTATTCAGAAAAATAGTGTTGCAATTTGTGTGAATAGATGTAGTTTTATTTCTTGGGAGGTTTTAGAATGGAGGGTTTTTCTAAACTAAATGAAATTTAATTGACTTATTAACTCTACTATGAATTCTCCTTCCATAAATCTAGCAACCACTAAAAGAAGAAGAAAAAGGCATCAAGAGGGGCAAAATTAACTTTACTTTCTATAAGTGCTATCCAAGGAATATTTTTCCACCAGTGAAACATGCTAGAATTTGGGACACAACATTGGTGCTTCCACTAACAAATGTGGACGCCTAGAATTGCAGAGGGAAGGTGAGAGAACAGAGGGAATGAAGACATCACTCAGGTAAATTTTAACATCCTCCTACTTCCTAGATAGTCATCCAAGGGCATACGGAGCTTTACAGCTTATAAAACTGTGCTTTCATATACATGATTCTCCCAGCAACCCCTCTTATTCCTATATGCTCATTGCGCAAGTGAGGAAACTGAGGTCACACCAAATTGATTTATCAGCTAATAAAAGCTACAGGCAGGATGAGACTCCAAGACTATCCATGCTCTCACCAAAGCAATCTCTTGCCCTCACTCTACCTTAGGTACCCTTGATGCATTAAAACCAGAAGTCACTGGATTCATTTATTTCTCTGTAGGAAAAAGCAGAGGGAGGGTGAGGGAAGGAAGGAGGGACGGAAAAGAAGTCTTTTCCATACAAACCCAATCAGGGCTCTTAAAACAGTACTCAGCAAAGAAATATGTATTAGAAAGGACCATCTAAAATCCACATCAAACAACTCCAAAATCTCAGTGTTGAAATACAAGGTTTATTCCTCCTCCACGATCGTGTGTAATGCAGGCCCATGAGTGGGATTCTGCTCCATGCAGTCATTCAGGGACCCAGGCTCCTTTCATCTAGTTACTTCGTCATCTTTTAGGGACTCAAAGTGCTCTGCTGGATCACTGCAAAAGCCAGAAAACAGGGAAGAAAGAACGTGGAGGTGCTCAGAGGGGCTAAGCCCAGAAGGGACATAATCACTTCTACCTGTGTTCATTGGCCAAAACGAGTCACAGGGCCCTGCCTCTGTGCCAGGTAAATGTAGTGTGCAATGGAAGGAGGGAAAAACACAGATATTGATGGAGCATTAGAAGTCTCTGCTACAAAATGTTTAAAGGTTTCTTTGAGCATGAAATATTTTCCCAAGTGCCCATGGAAGAACATTTCTGTGAGCCCCCAGCCAGCCCCTCACACTTCTGGTTATTCCTCAAGTGGGACCCCCTGACTACACAGGGCCAGACACAGGACTTTTATTTTTTCAGGCTGGAAGAAGTGGACCTTTCAGGCTTATAGAGCAAAATCTCTCTATATATTTTCTTCCAACATAGCTGAGTAAAAGGGCAAACAGAAATTTGAAAGCGATGATTGCTTCCTTTGTGGGGGAGAAGGATACCCACTGAGTTGGGAACATATATGAATTCTGATTTGCAATCATTTCCACTATTTATGAGGTCACTGGACTTACTCCTGCTGAGTCCAATTTACAAAGAGCTTTGGTTGGATCAGGGAAAGGAATATTAGAATCCCGTTGACTTGGTGATGCCCAGAGGACTATGGATACCAGATGCAAGGAATGTATCGATAAACTGCAAGGAAGCAAAAGCCTCAATGTCGGCTCCGACATGCTACATCCAAACGGGTAGGAAGATGTATCTTTCCAGGGAAACTATCCGTGTTGGGTGCAGCAACATTGCGATTTGACTACATGCCCCAAAAACAGACGGGGGAATTTTCCAAATAAAAACCTTGTTAGAAAAGATCCAAGATGCCTAAGATAAGTAAAAGAGTTTTCCTTACACCATGATCATATCTCATTCCCAAGGCAGTGGTAGGATGCTCTCTGATCACTCATGTCTCTGGTTCTTACCCATCTACCCCCAAATATCCAACATCCCCCTAAATGTCCCACAGCCGCATCTATTTCAGCATATTCAGATCTGAACTCATCCTCCCGTTCCAGCCCTAGCCCCATGCCTGCTCCATCACCTGCATCACCATCTCAGTAAACAAGGCCACCACCGCACAGCCACCCAAGCCACCGACCTGAGCATGAAGGATGCCCTCCCTCTCCTTCAACACTGCTGTTCAACAAAATTCAGCCACTTCCACTCCCACATGTCTTTCAAATACGTTTTCCCTTCTCCGCTCCCACTGCCACTGCTCTCCTGGGTAACAGGACTGCCTCCCAACTGGATTTGCTGACAGTGGAAATGCCACTCCACCCCACCCACCCCACTGCCACCAACAGGAATCAACCCAGCAGCAACTATTCCCTGCTTCAACCCTTTCCTGGTTTCCTATTGCTTCTGGGATAGAATCCAGATTCCTTCACTTGTAAGTAAGGCTCTTTCTCAGGCTGTCCCCTGAGGCCCTCTTGGGTGCGATCTCGTGGTCACTCTGCCCATACACCCACTCAGCCTGTGCTTTTGCAACGCTGAGTGCCTTGCAGTTCTCCTAACTTTCTCCTGACTTTAATCCTCACCGCTGTCTCTGCTTCAGATGCTTTCCCACCTCCCCACCCACTCTGCGTGTAGCTAGCCCACCTGCCCTTCACCACTGTGGTCAGCTCATGTGGACACCTTGCTAGAACCCCCAGTCTGATGTACTTGCTGCTCTTCCTGAGTCTTGTCACATTGTGCTTGCCTCCATGACAGCTTTTGGGATGCTGTGGGGTCATCAGTGACCTTGTTGCTTCCCACCATCCACCCCTCACCATGCTCTGTGAACTCCTTGAAGCCAGGGACACTGTCATTTGAGCTCTCTGGTTGCCAGCACAATGTCTAGCAAAGAAGAGGTGCTCGGTAAACGCTCGACTGCAGAAGGAGCACATGAATCAGTAAATAAATTATGTGGAAGTATAAAACTCTGTTCAAATGGATTCATCCATCAATGAGGGGGAGAAGGGATGTAAGAAGCTAGTCTTAGGGCACAGACTGCTCAGATGAATCAGACAATCCGGACAATTTACAGCCACCGTGTGCCCAAGAGATGTGGACTATCAGAGAAATAAAACATATCCACTCAGTCCAAAAACCAAATACTCAGTCATGCTTCAAGTACATGCTTTGAAAAAGATTCTTTGAAAATACAAAGCAGATGTTGTCACTGACACCGTAGTCAAACAGGATAAACCCAGAGGGGAAAACAAAATCCTTCGTGAAAACTTCTGTTCTAGTAGGGATTGCTTAGAGCCAAGGATCAGAGACTCATGCAAACCAACAAAAATAAAAAGGTGGTTTGGGGGTTGTTTGTTGTTATTGTTTCTGATGATCCCAAAGGAAGGTTATATAGGAATGAGAAGCACAAGGCTGGGCGGGGATTGCATGGATCCAAATACAGTTCTGTCACCTTCCAGCTGTGAGATCGAAGTCAGCCTGTGTCTTCCACTCTAAAATGGGGTGAGAACAGAACCTACATAGGATTGTCATGAGCAAGACACAGATCATGTATGGAAAGGCTTAGCATGTGCCTGGCACATGAATGTTATTACTTTAATTCAGGAGAATGTTCTAAAATCTTCCTGGAGGAAAGAGAGTGAGAACGCCCCAGGAGCTGGTAGCTCTCTCCATCTCTCCTTCTCGGTGGCTCTGCCACATTCTCCCCTCCCCAAGCTGCCTCCTTCCCTGCAGTGTCTGCTCTCTCATGCCTCAGCTTGTCCAAGGCTCTGGCCTGCCACGGCTCTGCCCCTTCCAGGTGTCCTAGCTCAGCAGTCCAGGCAGGTTCAGTCTCCCTGAGCAGCAGTGCTCATTCCTGGGAGAAAGATGATGCTTGGAACAGCCGGAGATCAAGTGTACATACCTGGGCCAACCAGCTGGGCAGGGGATTGGGAGAAGAGGAAGGATAAGAGAAAGGACGGGGCCATCTCTCAGTACTCTGAGTTCTAAGGTCAAACAGACCTGGGTTTGAATCCCAGCTCCACCATTTATTAACTGTGAGCTCAGGCACATTACTTAACCTCTTTGAGTCTCCAAGGCCTTATTGTTACATGAAGATAATCCTGTATCTTTTCAAATTTTAGCATTCTGAAATTGGGATGTGTCTTACAATTGATGCATGCCTTTAACGTGATAGTGTCCCCCACTTCCCCCAAAAAATTACTAAATGAATGATATGGCTCAGAATTGCAGAATTACAAAACAAACACCTACCATACCGCACAGGACTATGGTGCAGATTGCAGGGGCCATTGCAGGCAAGTGCTTAACAAAGGGTCTGGCATATAGGGAAGTTTCAATAAAAGAACTCCATGTTATTATAAACAGGGCACTTAGACCCTCTCCCAGTGAGCGGGGGCCTGAGTAGAAGAGGCTACTTTTACAAGGGCATGTGTGACTGGCATCTCCAACACACTTTCAACCAGGTAGAAAGCTGGAAGTTTGAAAATTAGCTGATAACCATGAATTCACAAATAATGTCTTATTAATGAAGTAGTATTTGCTAAGAACATAGGTGCCAAGCAGAGTAGTGCATGGAAGCTACTCTGCAGAGCAGGAGAACTGGGTTCCAGTCCCTTCTCCACCACTGCCACATTGCATGACCTTGGATAAATGCCCCGGTTGGCTTCCCCCAGAAGCAGAGAAAGGGATCTGAGTGTGAGTGGTTTGTTTGGGAGGTGAAGCAAACACTGGCTGGGAAGTGGGGAAATAGAGCAGATGTGTTATTCAGCTGGTTACCACAGTGGGCAATGGAGCCTCATCCCACTATGGAAACTGGTGGTCAGAGCAGACATGCACCCAGAGTTACCCATCCCCAGGGAGCAAGGAGACTGGGATGTTTACGTACCACTCCTGTCCGTCATTAGTTGAGGGCTGCTCCAGAAGAGTATTAATTTCTCCAACCACTGTTACCTGCTACAGAAGGTTTGACAACTGGGGAAAGCCCTCAGCTGCAGAAATGCAGGTTCTGGCAGGTGTGAGTCAGTGTAAATGCACTCACATGTCAGAGGCCAGGAGAAATGGGCAGGGTACCAACAGCATCTGCTGCAGAAGGTGTAACCCCTATAGTCTCAGCTTCCCATCTGGGAAATGGGAACGATGAAACCTAATTTGAAATTCTGCATTTCCATTCTTTGGTGTAACCATATCTTTTCAACCTCAGTGGATTAGTCTAGGTCCAATCAGGAGACAGAAAACACACAGCAATTTGAACAGAGAAAGCTTAATATAAGAATTAGTAACTATATCAGGAGATTGGAGTAAAACGGATAAATAAAGAGAACTCTAAAGAATACAGGAATAGTACAAAAGGAGGAGCCACGACTGCCCCAAGGGCTGAAGCAGAGCACCCTCGTGTTGTGACTCAGACCTTGTTGGGGAGAGTCTGGGTGGGTTCCATGCAGAGGCAGAAGGAATGGCTCTCTTTCCAACTCTCTGCCACGTTTTGGACCTAGAGCTTCATAACGTACAACAAGGATTTTCTTAAAATTCTGTTCATGGCTATCATACCTTGGGACAGAAAAAGAAAAAAAAGTAAATACTGGGCACGTTTATGATCTTCAAAAGCTGTGATAAGAAAGCAAAAGTAACTGTACCTCCAATGGAAATGCTGATACAATAATGTGTTCATTTCTAGCATTGTTATGTTTTGATGTACTGAGATAGATGCAGCTGGACCAATGAGCAGTAAGCTCTCTCTTCTGCTAAAGCAACATTGGAAGTGCATGAGCCAAAAGAAAATAAGCATCCCCTTCTAATGGAGCCATGTTGGGAGAGATGGGCCAGTGAGGAGCCAGTGCCCATGTTTGACTTCAGGAGCAGGGGGACACTGAAATGAGACCTGCACATGGGCCAGGACAGAGGATGTGTGAGTGACCTGCTCATTTAGGTTACATTTTGAGACCTAACTCAATTGGTCATTAGTAAGGGGAAGTCGTCTCCCTTCGCCTCACATTTCTAACTCAGCTCAGAAGGGGACTACACCTAGTAACACTCCACCTCCTCTCTGCATCCCTGCACTTGCTTCTCTTGACTCAGGAGACATGGCTGATCTGATTGGTTGAGTCTAGACATTCAATGGACCACATTTTATTAGTGGGGAAAGTTTCTGTAATTAATGTCAAATAGCGGGGAGTTCCCTTCCTCTTGCACAGTGGGTTTTTTCTGCTTCCTGGGCAGGACTAGCTTGTCTCTAAGCTCTATCTACGCTACCCTCGACTGAGAGAGTGAAGCAGAGCCCCATTCCCCCTGCCAGTTGCAGAAATGGAGGGGACAATTCTGCTTAATGTTCCACCACCTGGGTCTAAGGCCCAGCCACATGTCTCTTTTTGGATTTCGTAAAACACCTTAACACCCTTGTGATAAACCCACATTTTTTGCTAGCCCCAACTGAGTTCATAACACTTGCAAGCATTGCTCCTAACTGATGTAAAGAAAATGAGAAATGAGCAACCTCGGGACAGATAGACCGATGATAAGCAGACCCTGTTTCTGATGAAAGGAAAGGGGGGAGAAGATAAAAGACAGAGTTCCAGTCACAGCCAGAGACAGCTGGAATGCACATCTTGGCTGGATAACACTTTGAGACCTGGCTGAATTTCTTGGCTTCCTGAATTAACAAATTCCTAAAGTCAGGTGCCAAGAAGTAATTTAGCCATGGTCCAAAAGCAGCCACCTTTATCTTAGAGGAAGAAAGCCAGATTTTGAGAGTAGGTCCCTTGAGCTCAGGAATGGGAATTAGGATAGGATATCAGCCCTGTCTTGTCATCCCACCCCCAGTAAATAGGCCTCTGCCTCAAGATGGTGCACATTACAGTGCTTAACTCCATCAGCACGTTTGGGTGGTTTGGGATAAAATGTTCCTCCAGCTGTCCTTATTCCTCTAGCTAACTCTGGGGCTGTCTGCAAGCATGAAGTCTCCTGTGGAAAGAGTCCTGTCATCATCTCTGTCCAACCCTTCCTGCCCTAGAGGCATGTCCCCTCCCCTTGCACTGTCCTGGTCTCCCTCTGCCCTACACCCACCTGCCCAGGGGTAAAAACAAAATCTCCCAAGCTAGTTAACGCCCACTCAACCTTCATCTTGAAAGTGACTTTCCCATGAAGCTCTGCCTGACTCTCCCAACCTACAGTGGGTTCCCCATCATATGCTTTCATGGCTCCCTATACCCCTCCCCTACAGCCTTGTCACCACCTGTGATTTCATATTTGGGTGAATGACCAATGCCCAACTTCCCCACTGGACAGTTAGCTTCATAATGGTAGAGGTTGTGTCTGTTTTCTCAGCATTTACTCCACATATCAAGTATAATAGACGCGTGTCTTAGTCCGTTCAAGACGCTATAACAAAATACCTTAGACAAGGTAATTTATAAACAGCAGAAATTTATTGCTCACAGTTCTGTAGGCTGGAAAGTCCAATATCAAGGTGCCAGCAGATGCGCTGTCTGGTAAGGACCTGTTTCTCACAGAGAGTGACTTCCATGTGTCCTCACATGGTGAAAGGGGCTAACAAGCTCCCTCAGGCCTCTTTATAAGGGGACTAATCCCATTCATGAGGTCAGAGCCCTCATGACCTTATCACCTCCCAAAGTCCTCACCTTTTAATACTATTGCACTGGAAGTTAGGTTTCAACATATGGATTTTGGTGGGACATAAACATTCAGAACATAGTGGCACATAATAAACAGTTGAATGTGTGCAGAGTAGTTAAAGCTCTGGAATCAGACTGGCTGGGCTTGAACTCAGATCCAGGGGGAAAACAATAAAAGAATGCTTAGGGGCTACTGAAAGGACTAAATGAAAGCACGTGCAATAGCACCCAACACACAGTAAGTGCTGAACAGTGTTTGTGAATATTAGTATTATTGCTGTTAGTCCCATCCATATCTGCAGGAGGGCTGAGGAGGACACATGTAGATACTATTCAGTTGGGGTCACTGGTGTACATGTGTGTATTGGGGTGGTGGAGGGTGGGCACTGCCCTCTGTGAGTGCCACTCAGACAGAAGGCACAGAAAGGCACAGGCTCATGTTTTGAAGAAGGGTCTGTTTATCAGCCTTGCAGCCATCCAGAACATGCTCTCTCTGGGGCTGGGTAAGTGTAAAATTGCCTCTCATTGACATTTTATGGCCAATTAAGTGGCTGGACATAAATTGGCACCATCACAAAATGCCATCCAATTGCACCTTAAGGTAATCCATGTTGGGAACAATGGGGTGAGAACACCTAAATGGGTGCATCTATGGCCCCTGTAATCATAGGTCAAAGTGAGACAACGACGCTCATCAATGAAGACCATGGTAGTTTTCCAAATGTACTTTCCGTAACAGAGACCTTTTACCAGGAGAACATCTTACAAAGGACCCAGGACATAAAACCAAAAGGAGCGGAATGGCCTTGTTGGAACTGGGTGCCCAGAGCCCCATCTCCTAAACCCTCCCTCCCCAGCCTCAGTGCTCAACTGAACACCTCCAACACAGGGAGTTAAAATTCTTGTTTGACTTCCTTTCCACAGGACACGCAGCAAGCTTCAGAAATATCTGGAGATGTACATGCTCCCTGCTGAACGCACGCCTCCCCCTCCCACGGCGGCTCCCTTCTCCAGCATGCAGCCAAAGGGACAAGATTCCAGGTGCTTCTCAGCCCAGGTGAGCTGAGTGTGAGCTGTCCTGAGCTTTGTTAAGGATGAAAGCACATCCACGGTGGCCCTGCAAATTATTGCTCTGTTGCCAGCTTCATGGGCATGTGACCTGTGTGGTTGCAAGAGTCCTGCTCTTAGTTGGGCCTATGCTTGCCTTATTACTTCGCTGTCATTGTTGTGAAATTCTCATTTTCAAACAAAGGTCCTCACATTTTCATGTTGCTCTGAGCCCTGGTGGTCTGTAGGCATGGCCTTCCCTCTGAGGTTTCACCTTTGGGGCTGGTCTGGGGAGCTGGAGATGGGGTGGGACAGCTCACAGTGGTCTTCCAGCAGGTGTGAGCAATCCAATGGCCCCAGAGTGGACCTGTCACTTTTCTCTCTGGGACTCAGTTCCTCATCTGTCAAATGGAGACAACATCCCCTTCTCCTCCAGATTGCTGTGGGATCCAGTGGGACACCAGATGGCTCCCAACATTTGTTGCCACCACCAATTTCCTCTCCCTGTGCCTTGTCCTCAGAGGTTTCCTTTAAAGGTTGTTGGTGCCATCTATCCTACTGGCCGCCACCTCAGGCTCTGCTCACCAACATGCAGACACACACAGCCAAGCACAGGGGAGAGGGCTGCTTTCAGAAGGGCTTCCCTTCCAGCAACTTCTCCCTACTAGCCAGCCCATCCAGGACAAGGCTAGAGTGACCTCTCAAAACCACCGTGAGTCTCCAGCTCCCTCCAGGTTTAAGGCTAAAGTCCTCAAGCATGGCACTCCAGACCTGGGGGTTGAGCCTCACCCACCTCCCCAGCCTCATCTCCTCCCAATCTCCACCTACACACAGCCCAGTGAACTTCTCAGGAGCCATAACTCATTTTTTAATGCCTCCAGACTTCTGTTCCTGCTGGTGCTTTTCCTAAGATGCCCTCTCTGCAACTCTATCCTCAAAAATACCTTCTTGAAGATAAATCCCCTCTCTGAAACACTTCCTTCCTCTACCCCCACTCCCCACTTGGTCCTGTGCTTTTGCAGGGTCTGGCACACTCCTCACTAGTAGCACTAGTCACCACGAGTCTTAATGGGCTATTTATGTATCTGCTGCCATGAAACCACAGTTAAGGGCATGGGCTCTGGGACAAATTATCCAGGGTTCAAATCCTGGCTGCCCTACTTCCCAGCTACAGGACTACAGCACTTCCCCTGACCACTTCATACCTGGGTTTCCTCCTCTGTAGGATGGGGATGGTAACAGCACCTGCCTCTTACTGTGGCTGTGGACAGTAGAGGAGTTCACAACCTCACGAGCCCTCCGTAAAATGCTAGATGCCGTGATTATCCCTCAATCAACATTCACACACCTCCTACTATGTGCCAGTCACCATGTGAGGGACTAGGGCTACAGTGGTAGACAAGACATGTGCCATCGCTGCCCTCACTGAGTTTTCTGTCTTATGGGTGTGGTGGTTTCCAAACAATGGCCACAAATTCTTTGCCTGTTTTCCATTGAGAGGTGGGGGCAAAGTCCCCTTTCCTTGGGTCAGAGAGGGCTCGTGAGTGTCATGAGAGTGATGCTATATAACTTCCAAGACTAGGTCATAAAAGGTCATGCAGCTTCCACCTGGTTCTCTTGATAAGCTCATTCCACGCTAGCCACCGTGGAAGAAGCCCAGCTACTCAGAGACAGCCATGCTGGAGAGGCCACATGTTGGTGCCCAGTCAAAACAGCCCCAGCTAAGTTCCCAGCTTATGGCCAGCATCAACTGAGGGGTGCTTCAGAGCCCCTGAGGGGGCCTTCTGGATGTCCAGCCCGGCTGAGCCTTCAGATGACAGCAGCCCCAGTCAAGAACTGATTGTGAAATGAAATGGCGGTTGTATTTACACCACTAAAATCCAAGATAATTGTGCAGCAATTACTCCTGCAATGTGGGCTCACTTGGTTGTGGGCTCCTTGAGGGCAGAAGTTTGTTTCTTATTCATTATACCCCTACTGTGTACATTGTGCCTGCCACCTAAGTGTAGCACCTATGTAAATGCTATGAGAGAGGAACCCAAAAAGGCTGTTACAGGTAAGTCTGCAAGTTAGAAACAGATATAGATCATGTAGAGGTGTTCTGAGGTATTCTCCTTGAAATTGGGTTCAGTTCCTTTAGGAAATGCTGTTTACTCAAGAAATTTGGTTACAGTAAATTGCCAAGCATGCCAGGTATGGTAGGCAGAATAATGGTCCCCAAAGATGTCCAGGTCCTAGTTGCAGAATCTGTAAACATGTTATATTAAATGACAAAGAGGAATTAAAGTTGCTAATTAGCAGATAAAGAGATAATTCCTGGATTATCCAGGTGGGTCTCACATATTCCAAGGGTCTATAAAAATGGCCGAGGAAGGCAGGAAAGTGAGAGGAAGATGTAACTATGGAAGAATGGTCATATAGATGCAGTGCGGCTGGCTTTGATGAGGGAGGAAGGGCCACAAGCCAAGAAATGTGGTTGGCCTCTAGAAGATAGACAAGGCCAGGAAACAGTTTCCACCTATAGCCTCCAGCAAGGAATGCAGCCACGCTGACCTCGATTTTAGCCCAATGAGATCCGCACCAGACTTCTAACCTACAGAACTGCAAGATAATAAACATGTGCTGTTTAAAGCCACTGAGTTTCTGGTAACTTGTTATAGCAGCAATAAAAAATTAACACACCACCTTTATAACAATGTCTTGATTCACCTTTCTCCATCCAACTCCTTGAGGGTCTCCTCTCCTTAAAAACAGGCCTCTTTCTTTTTGGTTTCTGCCTGCCTCCCCGACAACCCCACATATGCTAATTCTATGCTTTTCAGTCCATAAGCAAGAGCAAATATTTTCTGAATCAATGAATACCTACTTATTAGCCAAGATTTTGGAATACCCTAGATTCTAGATTCTAGAATGTAGTTAACACGAAATGATTCGGAACATTTTAGGGTGTTTCTCTGAGGATTCAGAAGATTCTTTATGTTATTGCAACCCAGAGGCCATAATCATGGGAACCCACATGTAAACATCCCATTTGCTCTCTCGGATTCTGAAGGTTTTCAGGAACCTAAGGACAGCAGGATGTTGCTGCTGACACTGGGCTTGGGAAACAGCTTCCCAGGGAGCTCAGGAGTTGGGCAGTCTAGTTCCAACCTCACCACTTCCTGGCTCTGTGGCCTTGGGTAAGTTTCTAGCTGTCAGATACAATCAGGGGCTTGGACAATGTTATCCCCAAAGTCCTTTCTGATGTCAGCTTTTCTGGCAACTCTTTTCTGGCATTTGCCAGAAATTTCTGGCATTTGATAAACGCTCAAGAAATAAGACTTGCAAACTGGTCCTTTTGTTGATAACTGACACATCTGGTATTTGGGTTTCAATGTTGCCTCCTAATGATGGATTGTAGGAAAATACACAGTCCTGTTTGGAAATACGGCCTCCTAACTTAGTTTCTCATGCCATGGAGGAGGCCTACACAGCAGAAGAAGGAGCTGCAGGATTCAGGAGTCAAGAGCATACAGGTGCGGTGGAGAGAGCCTCAGTGAGCAGAAGGCTCAGGCCCTCCGTTAACTCTTCAGGGAAGGACACCAGCCCGAAGATCATGGTGATTTATAGCTTTGCTCTGCTTCTTACTTCAAACAAATCACTGCCCATCTCTGAGCTTGTTTCTTTGTTACTTATTATAAAAATGTATCATACAAAAGAGGGTTTAAAACATACATGTACTGTTAATGAAATAATAATGAAATAAAAATTCATGTACTCACAACCCTGGCTGAAAAATAGAATATTCCAGCATCTCTGCTATGTACTCCTCCCATCTTATACCCTTCCCTATCAGTCCTGCCTCATCCTAAAGTAACCGCTAGCTTCAATTTTGTTTTAATCCTTCCTTGGACTTTTTCTATAGTTTACTTTCTATGTATGGATCCCTAAACAAAATATTGTTTTGTTTACCGGTCAATGAGTTTTCTATAAATGGAATCATACTATAGATATTCTTCTATGACTGCCTTCTTTCACATAACATTGATTGGGAAATTCATCCTAGTTAATATATATCAGTTATATATTCATTTTTACTTCTGAATAGCATTCCCTTGTGTAAATTAACACAATCTCTTTACCTATGCTATACTCTATACCCTATACTATTACTCTTTATCTATACTATAGATAGGAATTTTGGTCAAGTCCATTGTCTTTGCTATTGTAGAAAATGATGTTATGAACACTTCTGGTATACACATATAAGAGTCTCTTTAGGGTTATATTCTGGGAATGGAATTCTTGGGTCAGTGTGTGTGTGTGTGTGTGTGTGTTTTCAACTTGACTAGACAATGTCAAAAAGTTTTCCAAAGTGGTTGTACAAATTTACACTCTCAACAGTTGTAGATGAGAGTTTATGCTACTCCACATCCCTACCAACCCTTGGTATTGCCATCGTTTTCATTTTTGGCAATCTGATGGACATGTAATGGCACCTCATTATGGTTTTAATTTGCAATTTCCTGATTATCAGTGAGGTTGAGCATCTCTTCATATGTTTACTCCCCGTGTGTGTTTCCTCTTCTAGAAAATACCTGCATATGTCTTTTGCCCACTAGTCTTTTAAAAATGTATCATTCTTTATGTCTTCTTGATATTAATCTTTTGTTGGTTATATGCATTGCAAATATCTTCTCCCAGGGTAAGGCTTGTCTTTTCACTCTATAGTGTCTTAGGAGGAACAAGTTTCTAATTCTAATGTAGTCAAATTTATTAATCTTTTCTTTATAGTGTGCATGTTTCAATGACCTCAGGGTTATGAAGATGTGTTCCTACATTGTGTCCTAAGAGTTTTCTAGTTTTTCCTTTTATTTTTAATTACTTAATTGACATGGAATTTATCTTTGTGTATATTGTGATGTAAGGACCAAATTCCTTTTTTTTTCCAGTAAAGATAACCAATATTTCCAGCACTATCAATTGAATATTCCATTCTTTTCCCACCAACCTACAATGTCCACTCCATCAAAAATCAAGTTTCCATGTATACATGATTTGTTTCTGGACTGCTTTTTCTGTTCCATTGTCCTATTCATCTATCACTACCTTAATTACTATAGCTTTATGATAAATCTTGCTATCTGGAAGGGGAAAATCCCCCTGGTTTATTCTTCTTCTTTAACAGAACCTTGGCCATTTGTTATACCATATAAATGTAAAAATTACCTTGTCAAATTCCAACTGTGTTGTAAATCTAATTGGAATTGCATTGATCAAGAGTACTTTGAGGAATTTATACCTTTATAATGTAGGGTATTTTGTCCAAGAATATGATATATCTACTTATTTAGGTCTTAATGTAATGTACTTCAACAAAATTTTATAATTTTCTCCATAAAAAGCTTTCATAGCTTGTGTTAAATTTACTCCTAGGTACTTTTATGTTTTTATTGCCAATGTGAATGGTTTATTTTAAATGAAATTTCCCGACATTGCTATTGGTATATAAAAATTGTATTGACTTTCGTATATTGATTTTGTATCCAGCAACCCTGCTAAAGTCTCATTTTTCGTCTAATAATTTATCTATAGTTTCTTTTGGGTTTTCTCCATAGTCAGTCATAGAGCTGCAAATAACAACTGTTTTGCTTCTCTCCCTAATTTTTACTCTTCCTATTTAATTTTTGAAGCTAGCAAATGAGGTAAGTATAACCATTATCCCCATTTTTATAAATGAGGAAACCAAACCTCAGAGAAGTTAAGTAACTTGCCCAAGGTCTCACAGCTAGAATTAGACAAAATCAGGACTGAAACCCCAGTCTATCCATTCCAGAATCCATGCTTTTATTTCCTTTGCTGTGGATTTCTTTTCCCTTCCCCACCACACAAATACATTTGAGGTTTGTAATAGAAAATCTTGGCACGTAAAAACATCGATCTGACATTAAGGGAAAGGATTTTTATTTGTTGCTTTTAAAGAGAAAATATTATTTTGAATTGATCAATACATCTGTGCCATCCCAGAACCACAAAAGAAGAAGTAAAGGGGAAGAACTAACACATCATTTTGTGCTTGTTCCATCTTATTAGCAACCAGAAAGTTGAGTGTTAGTGTCCCAATTTTGCAGCTGAGGAAACTGAGGCTCAGAGAGATAAAGATCAAAAAAGCAACAACCAGAAAAAGAAGCTTTCAATGTCAACCAGATAGCAAAATGTGTATAATGCATCAAAACGAAGCATTTGGAATAGGCTCCAAGTATAACGTGCAAATCAGTTTCACAGTCCCAGGTAAATACTAAAAGATGGGGCCTTGGAGAGGTTCCCTGTGTGTTCTTTGCAAGTCCATGGAGGGACAGAACCCCTCTGGGAGCTGGGAAGGAAACAAACCAGGAAGTCATTTGTTCTTTCCCATTCATTCATTTATTCATTTAATAAATATAGTATTCATTAAGGACCACCCATCTGAATCCTGGAGTAAATGTTGGGAATACAGGTGGGAACAAGCCAGGCACAGCCCCTGCCCTTGTGAAGCTCCCCATCTGGCAGGATTCAGGCGAGCGACCAGGAATCGCTGGTTGGCATCCATGGTACCCAAGCCCGGCCCCACCGCCAGGCAAACAGAAGTCCTGTGTGAGGCTCGAGCAGACAGTGCTGGGCTCCAGAGCATCCCCAGGTCCCCGTCTGGAAACTGCCACAGCGTACGGCAGGCTGGTGACCCTGCCTCTCTCCTCCTGGGTTTCCAGCAGCCCCGGTGTTGCTGGGAGCCTGTCCGTCGGAGTGCCAATCGCGAGGGAAATTGAATCCAGAGGCTCTTTCTAGTCATGTTTGCTCACTTTTTCCTGAGCATGATCTTTGGTTTCATTATATTTAGGTATTTCTTTTATTTATCCATGCACCAGGAAAAAAAAAAGGAGGGGGGAAGGGTGCCCCTTTAAACCAGGCGTGAAATGTATTAGGAACCTAAAGTTGAGAATAATGGGCTTTTTTCTTCCCTCCTGGAAAGCTAGCCTACAGGAGGAAAAAAAAATCCATTCAAATAATTTCGTTTAGTCCTAAGTATAAAATAACCGAAGTCAAGGTGTCTCTGCTGTTATTATTTTTTCTGATGTTTTTGACACCCGCGTGTGGAGTTCTCCGGCGTTCGCAGCTTCCAGAGCTGTGAGCTCCCACTTGGTATATTCGTAATACTCCTTAATATTTTCATTTTGATGTAATTTGCGGCCCCAGCTTTTTAAATATCCGCTCTGTAATAATGTTTAATTTCAGGGGTCACTCCGCCAAGGAGTATATTAAAGCTTATAAAACTCATTTCCAAAGCTCAAATATCAAGCTGTGATCAGGTTAGGAGGGCAGCATCTGTGAATATTTCATCTTTTATCATGCTGATAATAAGGAGATGACAGAGGCACATTATTACAATGAGAGAATTGCTCATTTCAGGCCTGGTGCTGGAAGCTGGGGTCTGCAGTATGTATTACTCAATAAGAGCAATTCTGATATGAAAAGCAAGTTTACTGAGGCACCACTGTGTCTTATTTGATTGGAATGAATAATATATGGAGCCGCTGTTCGGGCGGCTGTTGGCCGGGGGAGGGGAGGCTTGCATGGAGAGGTGCACTTGGGGATAGAAGGCGAAATAATTTATCAAAGGATGTGTTTTATGGCCTGAAAATAAAGTTAAGATAACCACTGTTTATTAGAATCATTATTTCGGAAATCTGTATTCTGGAAATCTTAAACACGTGCCAGCTTAGGCACGAGAAGAATCTTTATCCGTTCTCCTGGTAGAGAGGCCTCGTAATTATCTATTTGCACATAGGGGCTGAGTGAATTTGACACCCGGGCTGATTCCTGCCACATTCTCCATTGGCAACTTTCATTATTGCTTTGCGTCAAGCCAACTTCATCAAGCGGGAACCTTAAAACTCTGGTCTGTCTGTAGTGAGATGATGAAATATCACCAAGGGTGAAAATCAAGCGTGAACCACCTCTAATTGTTGCTCCTACCCTCCAGCCACCACCACGCCAACCTCCCTCCTCTCCTCCTTTTCCCCACCATAGTGGGAGACAGTAATCTCCTCTAGGACTAATCCTTCTCTTGGTGCCATGGACCTTGTCCCTCCCAGTTCTGACTTCTGACCCCTGTGTGAAGCCATACTCCTCCTCTCCTGTGTCTCTGAATGCCCCCTTTCAGCTGGCTCCTTCCCCTCGGCCTATGAACATGATCAAATCTCTTCCATCCTCATAAACAGTATTTTCCTTAACCTTGCATCTCCCTCCAGCTATCACTCTAGTTATTTTCTTAACTTCTCATCCAAGGGTCTCATAAGAATTGAATACATTTACTGCTCCACCAACTCAGGTAGCATTCGCCCCTCCATTCATCTCATTTGCACTTCCATCCCCACCATTCTGAGGAGACCACTCCCTCCAAGGTCATGGATGCCCTGCTAATTATCAAAATCCACTGGGCATTTTTCATTCCACACGTAGCTCAACCTCTCCACTGCCCGGGTCCCCATTATCTCACAACACCACTCTCTGTTGGTTCTCCTTCTTCCCAACTCCCTATTTCTCCTCTGGTTCCTCTCCAGGAAACTCTTCCCAGCCTCCCTCAAGGGGGTGATGTTCAACAGGACCTCCGCCTTACCCTCTCCTCACACAGTCCCCTCTGCTGGGCAGCAGCATTCACTGCTGTGACTGTAACTGCCACACTTTGACCTGCAACTCATTAATAGTAGTAATTCGTTTGTGATCCAGCCTCTTTCTTGGAGCTCCAGACCCAAATATCCGATTGGGTGCCCTACTGGGTGCCCAAATGCCACAGGTGGAAAATGTAACAACCAACACAAACATGCACACACTGCCGCCTCCTTCTCCTGATTTCTCTACCTTGAATGGAGACAACCCTAAAAGCAGTCACCCTGGCTGAAATACAGACCAGCATCCTGACCTCTCCCATTTCCCGCATGCCCCATTTATAATTCACCATCAGGTCCTATTGGTTCTGTTTATATTTTTAGAAAACAAATAGATCTACTGCTATTTCTGATCATAAAAGTAATACATGCTCATTAAAAATTTTTCACGATGGATATCCCAACTGCCCTGACTTGATCACTACATGTATACGTGCATTGAAATCTCACATATATTCCATAAATACGTACAATTATTATGTATCAACAAAACATAAAAAATTACACTTTAAAAAGTTTTCAAACTATACGGAAGTGGACAGAGAAGGTAAAAATAACCTGAACTAGCTCCACCCACAGATAATCATTAACATTTTATATAAACACTTCTATCCTTTTTATTTTTAATTTGTACATTTAGTGAATATTTACTGAGTGCCAACTATGTGCCAGTTATTGTGTTAGGCACATATATACACATTTTCTTTTTTATACCAAAAAATGGGGTCTAGACATGCACATAATATCTTTAATTTAACGAGGCATGTATTTTTATTTCAATAAATATAGATCCACATACTCCACTTAAATAGTTACATAGTATTCCATTGAATGGCTATAGCACAATTTAGTTTATTTACTTAATCAGGTCCCTACTGATAGATATTTGGGTCATATCTGTCATTTGCAGTAAACATCCTATACATAAACGTTTTCTCATTTGTTCAATTATGCTTTAGAATAAATTCCTAGAAGTGAAATTGTGGGGTTAAGAGTGTGCACACTTTTAATGCTTTTGATAACTATTAACAAATATGCTCCAATGACGTTTATCAACTGATATCTTACCAATTTGAAAATTTTCTCCCACCCTGTTTTATACTGAATATTATCAATTTTGTTAATCTTTGTCAATCTATCAAATAATATTTGTTACTGTTTATTTGCATTTATTTTAATACTGTTGATATTGAGCATCTTTTCATACTTTTGTTGGGTATTTGTATTTCTTTTATAAATTACTTGTTCATGCCTTTTATCCATTTAAGAGATTGTACCAATTTTTCCTATTGATGTATATGAACTCTTTATATATTAAAAAGTACAATCTTTTATCTATCATATATGTTGCATACATCTTTAATCAGGGGGTAACTAATCTTCTACGTTAACAGCAAATTTATAATTTTTATATAGTCTACTCTAATAACTTTTTTCTTTATGGCTTCTATTTGGGGACATGCTTAGAAAGGACTTCAACGCCACTAAATTATAAAAGATAGAAAGATATTTACCCAGATATTTTCTTTCAGTAATCCTGAAATTTTCATTTTTACACTTTAAATCTTTTCCTTCCAAAATTTCTCTTGGTGTAATACTTATTAATTTTAACATACAGGAAAATACCTAAATCAATACAAATGTGGAATTATAATTGCTAAAATGTGTAAGCAAAAAAGAAACTCGTAGCAAACTAAAAAATAAAAGGAAATTCCTCAACCTAATAAAGGGCATTTTAAGAAAACAAACAAACAAAAAACTACAGCTAATCATACTTAAAGCTCCTGCCCTAAAATCAGGAAAACATCAAGGATGTTGATACGGTTTGGATGTTTGGCCCCTCCAAACCTCACGTTGAAATTTGATCCCCAGTGCTGGAGGTGGGGCCTGGTGGGAGGTGTTTGTGTCATGGGATGGATCCCTCATGAAAGCCTTGGTGCCCTCCCCACAATAATGAGTGAGTTATCACTTTATTAGTTCACAAGAGAGCTGCTTGTTTAAAAGAAACTGGCCTCGCCTGCTCCCTCTCTTGCTCCCTCTCTTGCCATGTGACACACCTGCTCCCCCTTCCTTTTCCGCCTTGATTGGAAGCTCCCTGAAGCCCCCAACGGAAGCAAATGCTGGCATGATGCTTCTTAAACAGTCTGCAGAACTGTGAGCCAAAGAAACCTCTTCTCTTTATAAATTATACAGTCTCGGGTGTTCCTTCATAGCAACACAAAACAGACTAACACAGATGTCTGTTCTTACCATTTCTAGACAACATTGCATTGGAGGTCCTGGCCAGTACAATAAGAGGATTAAAAATAGAAGACATAAAGATTAGAAAATAAGAAGTTAAATGGTCTTTTTTGCAAACAACAAAATGACACAAAATTCCAAGGAATATACCAAAATCACCTAATGGAAAAAATAAGAAAATTTTAGCAAAATCACAAAACAATATATTATACAAAAATCAGTTGTACTTCTAGATCCTAACAATAAACAGGACAATAAAAAAAATTTAGCTGATAGCAGTAGTATTGATTTTAAAAACAAAATGCTTAGAATAAATCTAAGAAAAAACTGTAATATCTCTACACTGAAAATTACAAATGTTACTGGGAGAAATTGAACTGATCTACATAAACGTAGACTTTCACCATATTTATACATTAGAAGACTCAGTTCCGTTAAGCTGGTCATTCTCCCTATATGGATCTATAAATTCAATGCAATCCCAGTCAAAATCCTAGAGTTTTTTGTATAAGTTGATAAGCTGCCTCTAAAACTAAATGGAAATGCAAAAGATTTAGAATTGCTAAAAGAAATCTAAAAAAGGAACAAAGTTGGACGATTCACACTACCTGATTTCAAGATTTATACAGTAGTCCTCCCTTATCCTCAGGGGATATGTTCCAAGACCCAGTGGGTGCCTGAAACCACGGATAGTACCAAACTCTCTATATATACTTTATGTTTTCCTATACACACATACCTATGATAAAGTTTAATTTATAAATTAGAAACAGTAAGAGATTAACAACAATAACTAATAATAACATAGAACGATTATAACAATAAGCCAGCACCACTACTCTTGTGCTTTGAGGCCATTATTACATTTTAAAAAAGTTACTTGAACACAAGAACTGCAGTACCAACAGTGACTCTGATAACCAAGAAGGCTACTAAGTGACTAACTACAGGCAGTGTCTACAGTGTGGGATGATTCACATCCCAGGCAGGATGGAGTGGGACAGGGTGAGATTTCATCACTATACTCAGAATGGTATGCAATTTAAAACTTATGAATTGTTTATTTCTGGAATCTTCCATTTAATATTTTCAGACCACAGTTGACCATGGGTAACTGAAACCATGGAAAGAGAACCACAGATTTGGGGAACTACTGTACTATGAAGCTACAGTTATGAGTACAGAATGATATTGGTATAAGAGTAAACATATAGGCCGGGCGCGGTGGCTCACGCCTGTAATCCTAGCTCTCTGGGAGGCCGAGGCGGGCGGATTGTTTGAGCTCAGGAGTTCGAAACCAGCCTTTGCAAGAGCGAGACCCCGTCTCTACTAAAATTAGAAAGAAATTAATTGGACAACTAAAAATACATAGAAAAAATTAGCTGGGCATGGTGGTGCATGCCCGTAGTCCCAGCTACTTGGGAGGCTGAGGCAGGAGGATCGCTTGAGCCCAGGAGTTTGAGGTTGCTGTGAGCTAGGATGACGCCACGGCACTCTAGCCCGGGCAACACAGTGAGACTCTGTCTCAAAAAAAAAAAAAAAGAGTAAACATATAGATCAAGGAACAGACTAGAGTCCAGAAATAGGCCAATATATATATGACCAATTGATTTTCAATAACATAGACACCAACATAATTCAATGGGAATAGGATAGTTTTTTAAACAAATGGAGCTAGAACAACTGGATAGTCATATCAAAGAAAAGTAAACTCAATTCCTATCTCATACCATACACAACTTGAAATAGATCATAGACATAAATCTAAAACTATAAAATTTTTAGAAGATATAATAGAAAAAGATCTTCGCAATTTGGGGTTAGGCAACAATTTCTTTGATAGAAAAGAAAAACGATTAGTCATAAAAGAAAAAAATTAATAAATTAGACTTCATCAAAGTAAAACACTCCTGCTCTCTAAAAGACAAAATCAAGAAAAAGCAAGCTATGAAATGGAAAGAAATATTTGCATCACATACATCTGTCAAGGAGCTTACATAAAGAATCCAGAATACATAAAGAACTCTTATGACTAATAACAAGGTGACAAACCACTCAAACTTTTTAAATGGGCAAATTTTGAACAGACACATCACAAAAGGCCAATAAACACAAGAAAAGACATTCAACAACATGAGTCACCAGAGCAAATTAAAATCCCAATGAGACACTGCTTCACACACACTGGAATGGCTACAATTTGAAAAGACAGTTCCAAGATCAGATGATGAGACTGTGAAGGGAGTAGAACTCTCCTATACTATTGATGAGAATATAAAATGGTACAACCACTTTGGAAAACAATTTGGCAGTTTCTGATGTAATTAAACATATACAACCCAGAAATTCCATTCCTACTTATTTATCCAAAAGAAATTGTGTGTGTGTGTGTATACACATATGCACACACACATGCAGACTTGTACATGTATATTCATATACTTCTATCTGTAATAGCACCCACCAAAATATTCATCAACAGACCAATGGATAAACAAATGGTGCCTAGAACACTATACTGCAATAAAAATGAACTACTGATACACTCAACAATACGAATGACTCTCCAAACAATTATGCTGAGTAAAAAAAGCCAGATAAAAAGGGATCCATACTGTATGATTCCATTCATATGCTCTTCTAGAACAGACAAGCTAATCTATTGTGATAGAAATCAGAACAGTGGTTGCATAGCAGCAACTTAGCACAGGGACCACAGGAGACATTGTGGGAAGATGGCAATGTTCTGTATGGTAATTGAGGGGGTAGTCACATGGTGTACACATTTATTTATCAAAATTTATCAACCCGTATGCTTGAAACAGGTGAGTTTTATTATATGTAAATTACACCTCAAAAAAGTTTATTAAAAAATATTAGAACAGGATTTTGACAGCCTCTTAAAGACAGTATCTTCTCCTTATGTTGCTTGTTCTTTTTCTGCTTCCCCAAGACCCCCTCCCATTGTTTAGTAAGAAAAGTATTGGACAATACATGGCAGGACTATATTAATTAAGATGTTTTCGGTAACAAAATTCCAGTTCAAACTAGTCTAAGAAAAAACATTTGGCTGACGGGTATAAGTATCTTGGGTAGAGCTAGCAGTGGTGCTACTTGCAGGGCTGTCCGGTGCATTCCATTCCAAGGGTACTGCAGCCCCGGGCTCGCTGGTGCCCCAGGTCCAGACAGTGGCAGGAAAAGAAGGGGCTGTGCAGAGCTTCAGCGGGGAGGCGGCCTGGGAACAAAGCTTGCCACTGTGGCAGTCTGTGAGTGTAGCTATTCAAACCGTCCTTTTCAGAAAATGGCGTCGATGAAAGAAATGGGGGAAGAGCTTTTGTCAGCCTTTGGCAGCAGCCATTGGAATTGCTTCTCCCATAATGAGGACTCTAAGACCTTTCTTCCCGAGTGGGAAGAAGGCGGGGAATAGGGAGGAAGGGAAGGAAGGAGTACAGTTCTCTGACTATTAGAGTTACCAGAAGAGATAGAAAATTCTGTTTTGCAACTTAAATTCATCTAGATGGATAATGCAGGGTGCAAAACAATTCCTGTCGAAGGCTATAGGTTGTCATCTCTACCAGGCTTTTGTTCTTCTGGGTTCAGGCATTCCAGGGGGGCAGGATGCCTGAGTCTTTGTGAGCAGGGGACCGTGGTCCACCTCTTGGCATTCACAAAGACACCCAAATACTAGTGTGCTGGGTGTGCTCAACACAGGACCAAGCTCTTAGTAGTGCTAAGAGGAAAGAAGGAAAGAAGGAAGGAAGAAAGGAAGGGAGGAAGGAAGGGAAGGAAGGAAGGAAGGAAGGAAGGGAGCACAGGAAGGATAGAGGGAGAGGAGAGGGCAATACAGGAAATTTGGGTTATTCTACAGCCAAACTGAACCACTAATTGTTCCTCCGGGCCCACCGCCCACCCATCTCTGTGCCACACTCGCTATGCCTTAGAGAGTCCTCTCTCCTGCCCTCGCCTCTCCCAGTATCCCCACATTTCCAAATGCCACCTGTTCTTCCAGACGCAGCTGTGGGGCCGGTCCCAGGGCACAGGATGAGACCGCTCTCCATCACGCTGTGCTGGAGCACCCTCCTGCCCACCCGGCCACTCCATTAAAAGACCAGCCCAGCCTTATTAGCAAGTCTATAGCCTCAGAAGCAGAAAAAGTGCTGCTCATCCCATTTATTGTGCATATTATTCTCGTCAGCGGCTTTTAGAGGATTTTGCTAATGGCTCAGGGACTGTACGCACCATCACAATTAAGACATTGCTAATAAATTAAGTTTTATGGACATAAATCAGCAGGTATGCTTATTCAGCTGTTACACCTCACTTAGAAGTAGGCTTTGCACCTTAAGATGAAGTATATTTCTATTCAGGAGTTGTAATGGCCTTGTTAATGGAATATTAATTACCTCGGTTGTTGGACAGCAAGATGTCTGTTCCAGCTCTCTTGCCACAAGTGTTCTTAGAGAAAAACATTTTTCCAACTTTGTCACTAAGGCTGTTGAATCTTAGCCAAGCCCACGCCATCCTCCCCAGCAAAAGGACAGAATGAAGTGTACCTTCCAGCACCCTGCACCCCAAAGTAGTTGGTTAAATGAAGCCTTAAGCTATCGCAATGATACTGTTCGCCCTCCTGCACCCTGTACCTCACAGAAGTGAGTTAAGCAAAACCTGAAGTCAGCTAAGTGGTGGTGTACAGCCTGCCTTCTTCAAAGACACTGCGGTGAAGGAGAGTTGGGCTGAGAGTCAGGAGGCCTGGCTTCCCATCTCCTGTCACAGGGCTGTTGGGCTGCCCTGGACTGGGTGGCTTAAACAGTAGACATTTATTTCTCACAGTTCTGAAGGCTGGGAAGTCCAAGATCAAGGTGCTGGAAGATTCACTGTCTGGTAAGGGCCCATCTCCTGGCTTGTAGGGGCCCATCTCCTGGCTCGTAGACTGCCACCTTCTCACTGCGTGCTCACATAGCCTTTCCTCAGTGTGCCCGTGGAGTGGGGGAGAGAGAGAGAGAGAGAGAGAGAGAGATCCTGCCTCTTCCTCTTCTTACAAGGGCACTAATCCCATCATGAGGGCATCATCCTCATGACCTCATCTACACCTAATTACTTCCCAAAGGCCCCACCTCCTGTTGCTATCCCTCTTGGGGATTAGGGTTTCCATATATGCAGAGACAAAAACATTTACTCCATAACACCACCACTGCGACAATGGCCAGCACTGTGACCTTTTTTGACTGGCCACTTACACTCTCTGGGCCTCAGTTTCCCATTTGTTACATGTGTATAATACAGCAACCATGGATAAAACTAACTGAAAAACCCAACTCTTAGACATCAATCATGAACCATTTTATGATTGTCTTTCCAAGACTACAGAAGAAACATCACTCTCCGAGGATAGAATGGATTTTGCCTAGAAGGAAATGAAGATTCTATTAATACAAAAGAAAGAAATGATCCAGGGTTGTGGATGGAGGGGAGGGGATTCCTTTCTCTCTGCCAATGCATGAGGATTTCTTTGGTGGCAGCGTGGAAGGGCTGCAGAAGGGTGGGCTGCCCCGACCATGGGCCAGAGAGAGCAGCACAGCCAGCCTCCATGTTTTATTGGCAGCGTCAGGGACTGCAGCAGCCCAGGCACCTACAATGTGGGAAAACAGCCACATTCAGGGAAGTCAGCATCTGGGGCAACAGAGGCATAGCCCTATTATCCGCAGGAACAACCAGGAGTGACTCTTTGGACACAAAGAGAGGAGGGCCACCCCATGAGAAGAGCTATACACTTGCAGAGTGGCCTTTTCCAGCAGGAAGATAAGTGATAGCTACTGAGGCCATAGAAAATTGAACCATGTGGGTTGTAAGCCCTGCCTTGATCTTGGACCAGGTTGGTCCTAAAAACCTGCTCAGCAAAGGAAGAGCCCAGTTAAGACATAGCACACCTGGATCCCTGTCCCTGCTCTGCCCTCAAACCACTGCCATCTTAGGCAAATCCTCACCCATCTTGGGCCCTAGTTTCTTTCTTTCAACCTAATGACCTCAAGGTTAAACAGTCTCTGCCTCTGAGAAATATGCTTTAAAGCATGTGTCACCTTTCACTTCTTCATCTGGAGGAAAAAAATCTCAGACCAAGGGATCTGCTGGAAGAATTTCTTTCTTTGCATCCATTTAACATATCAATTCTCACATTTTCTGCTTGAACTTCAGAGCAAAGGACTTGGAAAGTTAAGCCTTTGCCTATTTAATGCACAGTTTTGCATATTCTCCTGGACCCAAAGGGTCCTCTTTGCCCTGGAGGTGCCCACCACAGACCTGCCCTGCTCCCCAGCTGTGGTGAGGCCCACTTTCTCCACAGCTAACTGGGGCAGCTGCCCTGCGCATGCCTCCTCCACTTCTTCTGCAGACAGTGAAAGGTCATGCCAAAGTGGAGGGGCAGAGAAGGGGTGGAGAATGAGGAATAGGCAATGAGAACCCCAGAAGGGGAGTGTGGGCACAAGGTGGTTGGAGGGAAGATGTGGTTTGCAAGGCAGACGGAACAAAACCAAAGCAACTGGCATTCTGCGTGCAGCTCAAGGACAGCCACAGAGCACATCTGGCTGAGAGACTCTCACATAAGCGTTGGATATTCCAGTGTCAGCGGCATCCAGAGCCAACTAGGCCCCTTCCAGAGGTGGAAGAGGGAGGGAAGACTAAGCTGTGACAAAGTGCTCCTCTCCTGAGCATTTTGTCCTTTGCTCACTCCACAATAAAACTGCACCCCCAGAGAGAGTGACCAGAAATGGCCTTTGGAGGTCCCTCAGTCAGCTACTGCTGCATAACAAACAAC
>NW_012148052.1:4047831-4079016 GCF_000956105.1 Propithecus coquereli | reverse complement strand
ATGAATGAGACTGCCTCCCTGGAAGGAAGGCAGAGGAACCAGGGAACGCTCAGATTTCTGAGGTCCAGTCCAATGCTAATATTCCACTAATAACATTAAAAAGCAAAGACATTACCACAGGACTCACAAATCCTGCAGATTCCCCAAGCCTGAAGATTTCCTCCCAGGCAGGGGTGTGGGGTTATTGATGAGGGGATGACCTCGGAGTAGGGGTTCCCATGTTCTGCTGTTTTCCAGAGTAAAAGGCAGATGCTACTTCCAAGCCAAACCTTTCCAGGCTCATCTTCCAGATTTGGGGGTAGACAGACCTGGGTGTGGATCCCAGCTCAGCTGCTTACTATCCCAATGACCTTGGGCCATCTACTTACTCACTGCGTATCTGGTTTCTTTACAAGAAAAGCAGGGAGAATAATCATCACGGCCACATGGAGTTGTCCTGCATACTGTTAAACAGGCAAAGCTATGCACATGCCTGCAACGCATGGGTGCCCTGGATGAGTTCACAGCCTTTTCCTTCCTCTCTTCCACTCTCCCCACACCCCAGCTCAGAGCTTCACCCTAGATGCACAACGCAGTCCCTGGTGAGCTTTTAAAAACTAGAGATGTCCAGCCAGCTCTCCCAAAGACCGAGGGAATCAGAGCCTCTGGGGATGGGGACCAGGGAATTGTCCCTTTTGAACCCACTCCCACCCCGCCCCCTGCCGGATGAGGTTAAAGTGCAATCAGAGTTGAGACCACTGCGCCGGCTGTATTAGTCCAAAGAAACAGAACCGATAGGAGATACACGTATACTATACATACATGTAAGCTATATATATGTAAGCTATATGTACAAAGAGGTTTATTATAAGGAATTGCCTCACACAATTATGAAGGCTGAGTTTCAAGGTCTGCAGTCAGCAAGCAGGAGACACTGATGATTCCAGTCCAAGTCTGAAGGCAAAAAGGAGACCAATGTCCCAGCTCGAAGACAGGTAGAGAGAAAGAATTCTTTCTCACTCAGGCTTTATGTCCTATTCAGGCCTTCAGCGGATTGGATGAGGCCACCCACACCGGGGAGGACACCTGCTTTACTCAGCCCACCAATTCAAATGTCAGTCCCATCCAGAAACACCCTCATGCACACACCCAGACACCAACCAAATATCTGGGCACCCTATGGCCCAGTCAAGCTGACACAAAATTAACCATCGCACTGGCTCAGCCAGCTTTTCATCACTCCCCAGATAAGCCCAGCATCCCCCAGCCCCCTGGCTTTGCTCGTGCAGTTCCTTCTGCCTAAAACAGTTCCCCATCCCCACCTTTTGCTGATCAAACCTGCTAGACCCAACCCAAATGTTCCAATTCCCTCCTGCAGGGGCCTCCCATGAGCCTCTCCTGGACTTCTGCGGGAGGAACCGCTCTGGAATGACCAAGATGGCACCATCCCCACCACACCAGCCTTGCCTGTGAGGGCCCAGAGCCTTTCCACAGCTTTGTGACTATCTGTGCAGAGCTTCCCCCAACCCCACGAGGCAGGGTGGACACATGGGGCAACCCTAGGGAGTGCAGCAGGAAAGGGTTCACTCAGGGTCACCTGGTGCTCGGGAACCCTGCTACTGCTGTTCAGGGCCAATGTGGTTTGAGGCAAAGTGTATGTCTCCAGGACTGACAGGCCCGCGGACTTGACCGAGGTGGCATACTAGAGCTACTCGAATTTCTCTTGCTCCTATCCCCACCCCTGCCTGCCTACTGCAGACTCCAGTCCCCTCAAATGTTACCCCTTTGCCTTATGGAAATGTCCAAGGGTCGTGCAGACTCACATGTGCTCACAAGTGATGCTCCTGTGTTTTCTGGCCCTGTCACCTTCAGAGACATCTGGGGCGGACCCTCACCACTGCCCCCACTGCCAGTGCCCCCAGAAAGAGCATCCTTCACTTTGTGGAATGCTGTGTTCAAGGAATTGAAACAAACACCACAGTCCCAATGGTCCCTCCTAACCCAAAGGCACATTGCGTTCCCAGGAAAGGTGGGAAGGAGGCTCTTGTCCCCCACTCTGTGCTACGCAGCCTCCAAAGCCACACTGACTGTGCCTTCTCTCCCAGGGTCACTAGAAAACACAGCTCACCCCCTGGAGCTCCGTGGCCAGTCTCTGGGCTGGGAGGGCCAGACTCCAGCTGCCCCCTTGGTTCCCTGCCTCTGCCTCCGGAGCTCCACACACAAACCTTGCCCCGGGCCAATCAACTCATGCAATTGGATGGATGCCCAAGACGTGACCTGCCCAGGCTCAGACATGAACGAATTTCCATTCAGGCTTATTGGCAGCACAATAATCATTCTTCGACATCTAGGCAGGGGGAAAAAGTGTTTCGCACAGGGCAGCCCAGCCGCCTGGAGGTGCTGTGAGCCTGGTCCCCACCACCTGGGGGCCGTTCCCTGTAGCCACCCTCCCAGATCTGTGAATTATCGCAGGGGATGGACAGGAGCTTGCTCACCTTTGGGAATCCCAGTCTCCACGCTTTGCTGCAGTCAAAGACGCGCAGTAGTCCCGTTCACGTTTTCTCTGTTTCACCACCACTGTGATCACTCGTTCGCGTTCAGAGGCCTCAGGATCCCCTTGGCTCACCAGCCTTTGTCCTCAGTGTCTCAGTCACATCACTGAGATCCCTTCTCACGAGTGTAGGCTTGCTGACCCTGGCAGGACCAGAGCCCGTGTTTGCCCACAGCTGTGCCCGTGCCTGCCCGGCTCGCTTCAGCTCCACCGTCTCCCACTTTTCTTCCATACACGCCTGGGGGCTTATTGGGGTATCTGGAAGGTGGGCAGTGCAAGAAGATTGTTGCGCCACCTTGGCTACCCACCGCATCAACTGGCTGTCCACCTGCAGTGGGAGGCAGTGGGTGCGGGGCAGGGCAGAGGCAGGGGATGGGTAGTTCTGGTGTGAAGTTTGACAGGTGCAGGTGCGTGCACGTGGGTGTGTACGTGCGAGTGCGCCCCAGGTATAGTGTATAGTGTGCTGTGCCTGTACGTGCGTGTGGTGCGCCTTGCCTGTGTGGGTGGTGTTTGGGTGCCTATGCACACGTATGTGGAGTGTATGCTGCATGTGTGTGGAAACCAACGACTCCCCTGTGTATGGTGTGGGTCTCTGGCATATCGTACGTTCGCTGTTAGAGCTTACGTGCAACATAGGACATTTCTGTTCCTCGGGGAGGTGGCGTGCGTGTGTATGGGTGGGGTGGCCATGCGTGTTTGAGGGGATGAGCGATGGGGACCCTCACTGTCCTTTCTCAGTTGGGCCTATTAGGCCTGCCAAACGCAGACATAGGGTAAGATCGGGAGCGATTGGAAAGGGGGCCCCAGTGGAGAGGGACACAGACTGATCCCAAGCAACATGATATGAGTCAGGGTTAGACCCAGGAGACCTGGGGGTGGGGGTAGGGCTTCAGCATGGGGGTCTGGCCTCTCACTGGGACAGATGAAAGAAGGGGTGGCTCAAAACAGAAAGACAAGGGAGGCACTCACCCAGCACAGCCTCAGGAAGTGTGACACACAACGACCTAGGTTCGAATCCTGGCCTCTGCCACTTCCTGGTTGTATGGCTACAGGCAACAGATCTAACTTCACTCAGCCTCAGTTTCCTCATCCACAAAATGGACTGCTATAGAGATTACACTAAAGTAATATATAAAAGAGCTTACACAGTGCCTGGCACACAGGAAGCACCAAGGAGGTGGTCATTACTGTTATTGGTTCCTGCTGTCTTCCTCCCCAGCTCCATCCCTGCCTATATCTCAGGAGCCTCTGCCAGAAGACTCAGCCCTGCCAGACGAGGACATGGAGGGTTTGCACTGCCACCTCCATCAGCCATGCTGCCGTAGCCCTAGGACACATGCCCCTCTGGCGGTATCCACAGCACCCTCCTGCTCCCCTGTCAGAGCTGAAGCCTGCTCTGGGGAGGTGACGTGTATGTATGGGTTGGAGGGGGAGTTTGAGGGCAGCTGCCTACCCTGGGGCTCCCCACCTCTTCTTACAGCCAAATCCTGGGGAGCATTTGTTCATTCATTTATTCATTCCTGGCTTGAGCTGCCAGGAGCTGTTCTAGGAGCTGGCAACATGATGGTGATCATGATAGAAGCTGTAGGTGTTCAGGCATTCCAGTATGCCAGTTTTAAGGGTCAAAATATTAATATATTTGTTGGTGTAACACACTACCAGTATTTTTTAAAATCTGAAATCTAAATTATTTATACCTTAAAAGATACCCAGAAAGTTATATGCTAGATCAAAATTTCAAATTGACCCTGGGAGTACCCCTTTAGAAACCCATCTGTCCATATTTCTCTGCTGCTGCTGCTAAAATTCCATGACCTGGATGGTTAGTTGATTTGTTGGTCATCATTTGCTTCTTTGTTTGGTTGGCTGGTTGGTTGATGTTTGCTTTTTCCTTTGGTGGGTTAGTTTGGATGTTATTACTAATTTATACTCCTCCCAAAGCTAGTCTGGGCTTTGCTGTTCTTCCAGGGACAGCAGAATAGAATAGGGATGAGGGGTCACATTAAGGCAAACAAGAGGAGGATATGTAGCAGGATTGGGGGAAGGGGAGGAGAGGAGAGAAGGGAAGAGGAAATGAGGTTTCCAGGTCTTCCCACTTTCCTTCCCCCTGGGCTGGATTCCCTCCACTCCTCTCCCAGAAAAGGGCCGGATCCTTGTTGGTGCCACCTTCTCCAGGATAGTTTATTTTAGTTTATTTTAACCCTCATGCTCCTGGAAGAACAAACTTGCCTCAGTCCCTTATCCTGGCTTTCTCTCAGGGAGAACTTAGTACAAAGTGTAGAAGATCTTGGTGTCCATATCTCACCCTTCCAACAAAATGCTAATATTTTTGTCTTTCTCAAATGCCATATTGTCATTTTGGTCCAATGCTATACCCACTACAGTACAACGATGAGCAAAATTTCTGATCCTTGAGGAATCTGTGTTTTAGCAAGGGAGACACAATCAAGAAGTGAGCATGCACATGAAATAATTGCAAATAGTGATATGGGCTGGATCAGCTAGCTCTGTGGCATAACCAACCATGCTAATACTTTATGATTTCTTAAAATGACCATTTATTCTTGCTACAGACCAGCTCAGCAGTTCTATTTGTCTTGTCTGGGCTCCTTAATGTGTCCGCATTGGCTCCAGGTGGCTCTGTTTCTGCGGAAGGCTGGCTAGAGTGTCTCAGGTTTCCTCAACATGTTCTCTCATCCTCCACCAAGCTAGCTCAGGCTTCTTCACATGGCAGGTGCAGGGGTCCAAGAGTAAGAGTGCAAGACTGCAAGGCTCCACACTGAAAAATAAATTTCTGTTGGTTATAAGCCACCCAGTCTATAATATGTTGTTATAGTAGCTTAGACAGACTAAGACAATGAGTTACTGAATAAACCACATTGCTAATACAAAAAGACTGTGGGATGAACAAATTTCAGAGAGAGAAGAGTAATTCAAGAGTTTTACTGTGCACATGTTAAGTGGCCTAGTAGACATCACAGAGATGTGATCACAGACTGTCAAATAGACAGTCGGGAGTGTGAGTCTGTAGTTCAGGTGGGAGACTGGGCTGGAGATAGCCATCTGGGTTTCAAAGTATATTCAGCATAAAGCTAGATGAATCTACCAATGAAGTAATGGATACAGAATAGAAGGGGTCTATGAAGCATGGAGCATGCTAACATTCATAAGTAGATTAGAGGGGAGATAAAAAGAAAAAGAGATTGAGTGACTAATAAAGTAAGAAAACAACAAAGAAAAAGAAAGTGTTTCAAGAAGGATGGAGTGATCACTTCTGCTTCCAGCCAAGATGGAGTAATAGAGACTAGGTGGCCTCACACTTTAAACAACTATACCAAAAGTATTGTTTTCATAACAACAGTTTTAAGTCATTGTACAATAAGTAGCATGGAAATTTGATCCCTGAGAAAAGAAAAATAAGCAAAGTAAATCATTCATTGCACTAGCTCACTGCCTAGAGGAAATTTTCAGGCCTTAGCAAGGAAAGTGGAAACCAAAACAAAGCCCAGCAGTCTGGCCAAGTTGAGAATCAGAGATGAAAGTTCAAGGAAGACAAGGAAGCTACAGTTTGTAAGACAGAGTACCATATAGGAGGGACTTACACAGAGAGAAAGCTTCGGAGATCTGTAGAGGAATCCCAAAAATCTGTGACTGAGTACTGATCTATACACGCATAAGAAGAAATGACTCAGAAATGAAGAAAGAACCATCAGGAAAAAAGTAGGCATAACAGTTCTCAGAATTTACACAGGACCAGGAATAGACCTCATAACACATGGGGCATTGAGTAGAATCCTCAGAAGGGAATCGCCTTAGTATTTCACGCTAAACTGTGCCTAGACTAAAAGTTGCTTGGGACCTGCCATAACAAACTTAAAAGTGTTGAAAAGATCTTACTGATTCCAATTAACTATGCACCATAAAATAATCCAACACTATTTAATTAAATAAAATAAAACCAGCAACTAACAAACAATGTACAATTAACAATATCCAGCACTGAATCAAAAATTACCAGACATGCAAAGAAATAGGAAAAATTTTTCTCCACATCCAGAAGAAAAATCAGTCATTAGAAACAGACCCACAGATGGTGGAACTAGCAGACAAGGAAAGCAAAATAGTTATTATGCATATATGCCATTTTTCAGTAAGGTAGAGAAAAACATGAGCACAATAAGAAGAAAAACAGAGGATATAAAAAAGAAACAAATGGAGGTGGGGGGGGGGGGAGGGGGAGAGGGGAGGAGGGAGGAGGGGACGGGTATATGCATACACAAAGAGTGCAATGCGCACCACCCAAAGGATGGACATATTTGAAACTCGGACTGGGGGGGGGTGGCAAGGGCAACATACGTAATCTAAACATCTGTACCCCCATAATATGCTGAAATAAAAAAAAAAGAATAAAAAGAAACAAATGGAAATTCTAGAGACTAAAAAATATAATATATGAAATGAAAAATACACTGGATAGGATTAACAGATTGACATTGCAGAAGAAAAGATCAGTGAACCTGAAAACATAGCAATATAAACTACCCAAAATGAAACACTGAGAGAAAAGAGACTAGAAAAAATGCATTAGTGGCCTCTAGAACAATATCAAGCATTCTAAAATATGTGTAATTGAAGTCCCAAGGGGGGAAAAAGGGAAGGGAAGAAATTATATTTGAAGAAAAAAAGAAGAAAATTTTTTCAGATATGGTGAGAACTATAAACCTGCCAATCTAAGAAGCTCAATGAACTCCAAGCTGAAGAAATTGACAGAAAACCACTCCAAAATGTATCATAATCAAAATGGTGAAACTCATGATTTAAAAAAACTTAAAGGCAGCCAGACACTTTATATGCAGAAAAACAAAGATTAAAATGACAGTAAATTTCATGTCAGAAATGTATGCAAGCCAGAAGAAAACAGAAAGATATCATTATTGTACTAAAAGAAAAAGAAACTGTCAACATAGAATTCTTTATCCAGTGAAAACATCTTTCAACTCTAAAGGTGAAATAAAAACTTTTTAGACAATCAAAAGCTGAAATAACTCATTGCCAGCAGTCAATAGAAATTAATAACAAAAAAGATATCTTTTATCTAAAAATCCCTCAAATATTTGGAAATTAAACAACATATACCCTTGAATAACCCATAGATATAAAAACAACGTGAAAGAAATTATAAATATTTTGAACTAAATGAAAACTAAAACACATCAAAATGTGTGAAATGTGGCTAAAGCAATGCTTAGAAGAAATATTTATAGCATTAAATATTAGAAAAGCAGAAAGTTCTCAGATCAATGATCTAAGCATCCACCTTAAATAATTAAAAAAGGAAAAGCAAAGTAAGCCCAAAATAAGCAGAAAGAGTAAATAAGATAAGAAATCAATAAAATAGAAAACATTTTGTGCTAGTGAGTTATACAACCTAGATGAAATGGACAAATTCCTAGAAAGACACAAGCTACCAAAGCTCACCCAAGAAGAAACAGACAACCTGAATAGTCCTATATCTATTAAAGAAATTGAATTCATAACTAAAAACCTTCCTACAAAGAATACTCCAGTCCTACACAGCATCAATGCTAAATTCTAATAAAAATTAAAGGAAAACGTAATAACTATTCCGCACAAATTCTTCCAGAAAATAGAAGATGAAGGAACATTTCCCAACTCATCTTATGAAGTAGGCATTACCCTAATACCAAAACCAAATAAGGAAATTGCAAGGGAAAAAACCTCACAGACCAGTATCCGTCATGAACATAAATACAGACATCTTTAACAAGCAAAGCAGTTGCCAACTCTGTGGAATTGTGCTGAGAGAGAATGAGGACAGAGAAGTCACTGTTGAATTTAGCAATGTGGAGTTCCAATGTTCCCATCCTCCAGACTCAGGACCTCTCTACCACCTGGACGTTCCTACAGTTCCTTTACAACCTCCCAGGCCACCACCCTGCTTACCAATTTCAGCCAGTTGGCCACTTCACCCGGCTCCCACCCACCACAACTGTCATTCAGGTCACAGAATACCCTGAGGTTGTGACAGATATTGATTAGTACCTACCTCCAACTTAGAAGTACAGACTTTCCAAAAAGTTGGTAAGGGGGATTTGGGGAGTGGAGTAGCACATTCTCAGGGTTGAGGACCAACATCTTCTCAGGCCACAGGGGTCAGGGATTTCCAGAAGCTAGAACTGAGACTGGCAGATCGTTCTTGAAGATCCCCTTTTTAGATCCAGTGGTCCCTAAACAGCACACAGGCAACAACTTGCAGATCAATGATTGACACGGTCCTTCGTGACTGTAGCATAGGAAGGGAAGCTGAGCAAGGCAGTCCAAAGCAAGACCTTCCAGCTTCTTGGTTCTGCCTGTGGGCACAACCGACTCATACCATGTGCAGTCTGCTGGAAGAATCCCAGTGCCCCTCACTCACTGAGCCCCTGCCAAAAGCCAGTCCCGTGCCAGACACACAAGGGATACTAGTGTGCCACCAAGAGCACCATCCTTCATGGAGCCTCTATTCTAGTCCCTTTGAGCCACCTTAAATGTTTATATGATATAGGAATATATTTTTGTTTGCTTCTCTCTGAGCATGTGTGCCTGCTCAGGTTCTCCAGAAAGCAGATGCCAGGACAGAATTAAAAGTGCAAGGCAGTTATTGTGGGGAACGGCCTGTGAAGGATAAAGGGCAGGAGAAACCTCCAATCTGCAATACTGACCTGATCCCTGTGAACAGAGAGGGGGAAGGAAGCAGGCCTGGAAGGGAAGGGCATCGAACCACAGCGCAGCTCTGAGAATGCCTTAGCCACGCCAAGAGGGAGCCCCGGAGCACAGACTGCACATTGGAGGAGTCCTGCATCAAGTGGAAAACGGCCCAGCTCTGTCACTCCACGGTGCTCAGCGGTGGGCCGGGCACAGCGGAGGGAGAACGAGGCCTCAGCCAGACATCACAGAGATCCAAAGGTACAGCACCTGGAGCTGTCAGCCAACTCTACTCCTCCCAGCTGGTCCTTCTGAAGGGAGGTCCAAGTGGCCCACCTCCATGGCCACCATCACATAACTGATCTCATTATAAAGAAGCTTTGTTCTCAGAGGATTTATTAAATGGGTGGCAAAGGGATTAAAGAGTCAAAGGGATTACAAGTCTGTAATAGTTGAGAATAAACTAGGAGAGAGTAGGTCAAAGCAAAGCTATTACAACTCAAATAAGAGCTAGGACATTTGATTAGAGTGAGTTGACCTTTTTCAGTTTATTTACAATGATGTACGAGGAATGCTGCAGAGGTATCTTCCTGAAGTTGACTGTTCGGTCTCAAGATGCCAGTCTAGCTCAATTCAGCCTTGGTCAATGCACCTTGCCCCACTTTGGTCTGAGGACAGTGGCTGGGGGCAGATGGGAGGGATATCTTTGCCGCTGTGGCTCTTGGTGCTCATGCTTGGCTCCAGGCCCCTGAACTCATTATGTGTCCTGAGGAGCTAAGTTTATGGTCAAGAGCCAGTAAAGAAAAAAAAAACCATCAGCAGCAGATGCTTCAGGAAACAAAGAACACAGGACTATGCAGCTCTGACATTGAAATATGGAGCAAAACTGAAATCCAGAGGTGAGCAAGGAGGGACAGGCATGAGGAAGGCATCTTTCTGATGTAGAAGGACATGGTCTAAGTCCCCTTTGAATTTCCAGCCACTAGAAGGTGCACATAATGTTTGTTGAATGAATCAGCGAATGTGCAAGAGGGCAACCTCTCCCCATTTCAGTGGAGACTTTAGGGGAACAAAAGAGAAGCCACCCCTAGTCAAGAGGGACCAAGGACAACCTCCAGAGACCCAGCACCAGAAACCAGTGTTAGAGGCAGGCCAGGAGGTCAGCGCTGAACTAGGAGCCACTCAATGGGGCCAGGAGCTAGACGGGAGGAAGGCATGGCGGCTGCCTGGAAGCAGCAGCAGGTGCCAGCAAGACGAGGGACCCCAGCAATCCACAAAAGACACAAGGGGAAGGCTCGGTAATAAGCCTGTGGTGGGGCTTGAGTCAGGGAGACATTGTGTTTTTTTAGCCATTTCAATGGCCTTTTCTTACCCCAAAGCTGATGGGCCCAGAAAAATCTTGTACAGGATGACAAATTATCCTCACAATAGCAGTGAGAAGTACTGATCCCATTGAGGAGGCCATGGTAAACTGGCAGAAGGCATGTGATGGAAGGCACAAGGACAACTTCACAAGGGGAGGGAGTCGTCTGCCCGGCCACAGTGGGAAGGGGAAGTGACTGAGTCTCTAGGACCCAGAGCCCAAAGGGAATGGGAGCAAGAGAGCAGAAGGGGAGGCTTTGCAGCCTTTGCTCCTTGGAGGGAAGCTGATAAAAGGTAAAGGATTCAGAATTTTTATCAGAAGCCCTGGATTCAAATTCCAGCCCCGCCCCCCGCCCCTTGCAGTTGTGCATGCAAGCCACTTAACCCCTCTGATTCTCAGTTTCCTGTCTATAAAATGGGACACATAGTTAACACCTGTCTCAAAAGCAGAGTTGGAAATGTGCTAGTGTGGGGGCAGGAATTTCACATGCCCATTCCACGCTGTCCCCAAACCCCACCACTGCCCAGCACAGAACTCTGGGCACTGCTGGTACTCAAACTGTGTTGCTCGGCAAGGCCTTGCAAGAAAACGAATGCACCCTGGGATCAGGCCTCAGAGGGGAGCCAGCTTGAGGTCTATGTTCTCCAACCTTGGCCAAGGCAGAGGCCAAAACCAACATCTCTAAGGAGCACGTTTTTCTCCTCAGGGGCATCTTGTTCCCTCTCGGTGCAATACAAGCAAATAGACCGTGTGTTCGCCATGCCAACAGCAGACTGGCCAAGTAGGTGTGAGATTAATGGCTTCCCTGTACAACAAAGGCTTTCCTGCACAGCAGCAGAATTCAATATGCAAACCCCACCACCCTAGCCTCAGACCCCACCCTCCCAGCTCTGTGGACAGCGACAATTCGAACCCCGTAATGTATGCATGCTCCAGCTGCTGGGCCCAAGTTATTATTCATTACGGTTTTCTATTACTTGGTGATAAATGACGCCCCCAGGCTGGCGTTGCCCCCAGAATGCTTATTACGGCTCACTTAAGTAGGCGTTGATTTAGCTTAAATCGGTTGTTCTGTTCAGCCCAGACATGGGCCTGCCCCAGCTCTGCCTGGAAGACTCCCTTCACCAGAGCTTAATTGAATTCTAACTACTCCTAGCCTCCTATTAGGGAGGGCTGGGGTAGGAGGCCCCATGTAGGGCCACAGGGTGGTCCGAGCCCCGGTGGTCTCTCCAGCCCTATGTAATCCTAATTTGATAAGGGTCTTCCCTTTGACTCTAGCCAATAAATTTTGACAAGCAATTCCAATTAGCCCAGACAGAACTTCCTGGATGGACTCTGCTCACAGGGAAATGATGAAATCTCAGGTAGAAGCAGGCCTTGGAGTGTCAGTGTGACTGTCCCTAGGTCCTGCCTCTGGATCAGGCCACTCAGGTCATAGTATCTATGAGCTGTCCAGACCCATCCATCAAATTATGTGCCAAAGTGACAGAGCCAGCCCTGTCATCTATAAGGATCCAACACAGCTGGTGTCCCTCCAAAGAGAATGGCCACACTGGAGACATTATGGCTACAACAACTAAGACCATAAGACCCCACCATTCATTCATGCAGCAGAGATCGACTGAGCACATAATGTATGCCGGCTGCTGGTCTAGGCACTAGGCAGGAAATAATGAAGAAACAGACAGCACTCTCTGCCATTATGGACTTTACATTCTAGAGTTTATTTATTGTCGATTATGTGCCAGACATTGTTTTAACCACGTTACCCATACTACCGAATTTAATTGTCATCAAAATCCCATCCTGTTTTTCCTGTTTTACAGAGAAAAAAAACTGAGTCTTAGAGACATTCAGTGATTTGCCCAAGGTTACTTACATGATAAAAGGTCAGTAAGTGATGGAACAGGACTTGAACGCAAGCTTACAACCACAAACTGTACTTTTCTTGTTTATGTTATTATATATTATTACGCTGTTCCATTTGCCTAGCACATTAGAGGTTACAATGCAATTTTCACATTCACTAATAATTCCCACTACGACCTCCTGGACAGTAGGTATTAATGTCACCATCTCACAGCTGCAGTGCTTAAGAACACAAGCTCATGATAATATGGGCCTAGATTAGAATGCTTGTCCTGCCTCTTACTAGCAATGTGACCTTAGGAAAGTTATTGATCTGCTCTGAGCCTCCCTTTCCTTGACTGTAAAATGGGTTATGACAATAATAATACTACCTCAAAAAAGGTGAGAATTAAATTTGAAATGGTATGTATAGCACTTAGCACAGTGCCTTTTGTATAATAGACCGTGGTCTTGAGTCCTTGGCAGAAAGGTGGCAATTCCTGGGGACCAACTATACTTGGTGAGAAATCAGGAAGTGTCTTCAGTATGGACACAGGTCAGGAGGGTGTCAATGGACCAGACCAAAGTCCTGGGAAAACCCAGTGATGTTTGGGAAAGGGAATTTCTGCAGGGACAAGCTCAGAAACGTGAAGGTCATAGGAAGTCTTTGGGTTATTTTGTATCTTCTCCCATTTCCTTTTCTTTCTCCCTTAGTAAAGTTCTTAGTAAAGAAAAAGCTCCCTTATCTCAGCTGGAAAGCCAAGGGAAGGGATGTTCATTAAATAATAATAATAACAACAATAACAAGGGCTGATATTTATGGAGCACTAGGAATGTTCCAGGTCTGCACTATGTATTTGAAATACCTCAATTCATCTGATGTCACCACAACCCTCTAAGGAAGGTACCATCATTCTCATTCATTTTACAGATAAGGAAACTGGGGCTCAAGAAGATGAAGGAATTTGCCCAAATAATGTAGCCACAATTAGTAAGTAGCTATAATAGGATTCAAACCAGAGGTGAGCACGGGCCCCACCTCCTGAGGAAAGTGTCAACAATCTCAGACCAGATGGGAATCCAAGGCAGTTTTCATAAACCCATTTCCTTCACTTTGTTCTTAACTTTTCACAAAGCTCTGCAAGCTGGGGGAGAACTGAAAATGGCTGAGAGCTAAACTGGCCTTGAAGGTGGTCAAAAACCATAGAGCAATTGTCAACTAACTGGGCAGAAAACAAAAATGTTCCAAACCATCAATCACATCCTTAGTGTAGTCTCCCAGCTTTGGTTTTTGTTGTCGTTGTTATTGTTTCAATTAAATATGGAGGGTTTCACTACCTGAAGATGGTTTATCCAGTTTTTTACCTCTCTGGGCTTTTGAACTTGCTCCTCAGCTCTTGGCTCCAACCAGTGGGGAGACATAGCCATGCCTAGAGCAGGGACGCTTCGCCAGAAAAAGAGGTCCAGGTGCTTGTGTTACCTTCAAAGCCAGGTTACCCTCCCCGTGTGCAGCGTCCTCAGGGCCCTGGGGTCAGCCCGTGTTGGCAGTTTTCCAGGGTAGCAGGACATGCACACAGGTGTCACCACCCCACAGCCCCAGGGCATGTGCCACTCACTGCCCTGCCCTGCTGGCATTGATCCAAGGCCTGGAGGACATCTTCCTTCAACAAGGTCACCTTTGGCTGCTAATAAGGCTCAGCTATAGAGTTATTCGTCAGCTTTTTTAAAAAATCATTTTCATCATAAAAAATAATATAACTACGTTACAGAAGAATTGGAAAGTAGAAAAAAAAACGAAAATAAGCCATAATTCATTCATCCTGACATAACCACCATTAACATTCTTGGTATATTTCCTCTCCCCTGAGCTCTAGCTTTTCCCTCATTGTAATCATGGTGCGCTCACGGTTGTATACATTTTTGCGTGTGTGGCCTAATACTACAACCTAAACAATTTTTGGCATCATACACATTCTAAAGAACTGTCATTTTAATGACTGCCTAATACTCCATGGAGTTGTGCCAGAATTTACTTAGCTATTCAATTGATGGGCATTTGAATATCTAAAGTAATGCTGCAATGAACATCTTTGTATTTATTGTTTTCTTCCCGGTATTTGGGATTATTTCCTTAAGATAACTTTTGAACATAAACGCAATATTTGGGTCAAAGGAAATGACCAGTTTTTTGTCTCAGCGTGGATGCTGCAAGCGTAGGAGAGTACCCGGTTCAATGCAACATTGTCGACATTGACGTTCTCTTTTATCCTCATTTAATAGGTTAATTAAATAGGTACTTCTCTGTTGTTCTAATTCGCTTTTTTGTAGGGTCCTGGAGAAGAGAGACAGAATCATTTCATTTTTAAGAATTGAGAGCTTTGGACTCAAAATGGCTGGGGTAAAAATAAAATTCCATTTCGCAAGCTATACTGCCTTACTTAATTCTCTCCAGCCCCATCTGGTCTTCTCATCTGTAAAGTGGTGATGATAGTAGCACCTACCTACAGGGTTGGCATTAAGATGACAAGAAATTATATATCTTAGTCCAATTCCTGGCATATGATTAGTACCACATGTTTCTGATTGCAGTTTATCAATAATTTTAAAGCACTAAAAAGTCTGATTACACAGCCAATAAACATTTATGGAGACTCCAGGGATGCAAGAAAGAATAAGCCATGTGTCTTGTCCTTGAAGAGATCCCAGTCTGATAGGGGATAAACAAAGAAGAATAAAACAACTGCTTAGTGTTGCAATAAAACTCAGAATAAAGTAATGCCACCCAAGAGGTACAAACTTAGGGAGCTCAGGGGAAGAGCCAAACCACACCTGGGAACTGGGGGAGCAAAATGGACATTGTGGAAAAGGCCCATTGTCAATGGCATTGAAGAATGGGTAGTGTTCTGATGGGGGGAGGGGGTCAGGGAGGGGCATTCCAGGTAGAAGGAACAGCACAGGCAAAGACCTGGAAGTGGAGAAATTTCACCCAGAATGGATATGGGAAACAGCAGCTAGTCCCACTGGGTTCATGGACTGTGGATCTGACCACACTGGATAGCTGATCTGATCGCAGGATGAGTTTGCTTCCAGAACTCTCTGCTCCTCTCCAGGCCTTCTCATTAAAACTAATGGTCAACAGGGCCAGGTAGGTGGGGAGAGTGTTTAAATTATAAAGCTTCCCTCGTAGAGCTTACTGTTAACACCCTTTGAGATAAAATGGATGCTAATAAATAAGGCCAATTCCCATCCAGTGAGCCCTGACACATTGCAGGGCAGGCACATTCCTGTGCCTTGCCAGGAAGTCTTACTTTGAGAATCTCTTTCTCAGGGTCTAGCTGCTTCTCGTCCAGAGCCCCAATAGGGTGTTGTAGCTAGAAGCAGTAGACATGGCTCAGCTCCATAAGGGAAGTTTTGACAAAATCCAGACCGAATGCCGCTACCCCCTCATCCACCAAGCACTCTGCCATCCCCAGCCCTAATGGATGGCCTCCTCCTCTGTGCAGCCACCTGCCTTTTTCATCCTCTCACACAGCCCCAACTCATTTTCTAGTTAGCTACAACCTTGTTGTATCTCCTGTACTCACCAGCTAGATGCCAAATTCCTTGAGAGCAGGGATGTGATCTGCTTGTCTTTGCCTTTGTTTCCTTCACTCTTGTTCAGAAACTCTCTCCAAAGTACCTGAAGCAAAAAGCAATCAAGAAAATGGAGATTTACCTGGACACAGATGAGATCAGACCATCATGCACAGGACTGGGACTAGGAACCCAAGCACTTAAGCCTCTCTCCTCTTCTCTCCTCTCCTCCTCTTCTTTTTCCTTCTCCTTCTCTCTCTCTCTCCCTCCCTCATATCTCCCAGGCCTCCTGTCTCCCCTCCAGACACATCTATTTCCCCTTTCCCCTCTGCAGACCAGCTCCCCAGGTCCTGGAACAGCCTCCCTACAACATCTCAGTTCAAGTCAGCAGCCTTTGAGTGGCCCAGCCTCACTCCAGTCTTTATTCCAACTTTCAGGGAGAAAAGAAAAAATCAGATAGACCCAGCTGGTGTCAGATGTCCACCTGGGTCCAAGAGAACACATGATGGCAAACATTGATGGAGGACTTCCTAAGTACCTGCTACTGCTCTACAAGCTTGTGTGTATTGACTCGTTTAATCCTCACAAGCCCATGAGGCAGGTACTCCTAACAGCCTCATTTTATAGATGAGGTAAGTACCATGACAAAAATATGATTTGTGTGACCAAATTCACACAGCTGGTAAGTGATGAAGCCAGGACATGAACCCAGGGAGTCCGACTCCAGAGCCCAGGCTTCTAACATTATAGTGTTTTGGTTTTGGGCATTATGAACAACAGACAGCCTAGCAGGGAAACAGAGCTGTGGGAGCCCATCCTCAGAAGTGGGCAGTTATCAAAGAAACATCATCCCTTAAAAACGCATCACTCCTGCTGAAAGTGGTGGGTGGGTGGACAGAGGGACTGATGGATGGACGGAAATGTCACAATGCCATCTCCTTGTTGCCAAGCTCATTCCACAGCAAAGGACTCTAAGGGTATCCTTGAAGTTTAGGGGAAGAAGGGAGAGGAAGCCTAGGGCTTGTTCCTCAAGGACATGGGTGTTGAAGAGACAAAAGCTGAAAAGTCAGGAAAAGATAACCCTGCTGCCATACACTGGATTATCTCAGGGAGGGAAATGGGGGAGGAGAATGCTTACCATGGAAGGAACCAAAGTGGCCAGCCCATCAGGGGAGAAAAGAAAGGATGGGTTCTTGGAAGTTTCCAAGTGATGCAGAGAGCAGCTGGCACGTGGCGCCCATGATGAGGAGCCCTGTGACGAGAAGAGGGGAGGGAACCGAACACTAAGATCTGTGGCCTCCAGATCTACAAGAAAAGAGCCCTGGGCCAAGTGCAGCACAAGGGCTGGGGGTGCCTCACCTTCTAGACGCCGAGCGGGCTTGGACAGGAAGTTAATCCGCAGTGACCAGAGTGGACCGAAGACCAGAATGGGCTGGGTAGCACCTTTCCGAATGTTTGTACGACTCAGTAACGGAAGGAAGGCGAGGAACAGAAACCCATGTGAAGACTTGATCTTGCCACTCCGGAGAGATGGCCACTCAGAACAGGCTAATTCTGACTTACAGAATTAAAAGAAATGTGATACCACTTAGCTCTAGAGTTGGAATCTAAGTGCCCCTTGCTCAGGCACTTCCTGAAGCCCCATCAGCCCATGCTTGCCCCAGGTGGGCACAGGCTGCGTGAGCCCCTTTCCCACCAGCACCCCCCGTTCAGCTGTCTTCCCAGGTTGGGGTTGCCTTGCCTCCCTCGTACCCTAAATACAGAACATATTGTTCTGCTACTTAGAACCCTTCAACAGTTCTTCATCGTCCTCAGAATAACATCTAAACTAAACGCTTCAGCCAGCCTGTGAGGTCTTTCCTGACATGTCTCCTGCTGAAAACCAGCTTCATCTCCCCACAACGCCTTCCCCTAAAGTCACACTGGCCTTCTATCAGTTTCCTGAGCGAGTCCTCCTGTCTCAGTGTCTTTGGGCATGCTAGTCTCTCTGCCTGAACACTCTTCCTCCCAGACACCCCCAGCTTCTCAGAAATACACTCACACACACAGACACACACACACACATACACACAACGACCATCTCTTACTAGTCTTCAGATCTCAATCTCCCTAGAATGCCTTCTAGGGCCACAACACTGGGTCATAAAATCAATCGAAGATGGTTGCTTCATTCCCCTGTTCCTCCTAAGTCAATAGGGTATTGTCTGATCAGTGTGCATGCTGGATTTTTAAAATTACAGTAATTGTTGAGTGAATGAAACACAAGCCCCTCCTGCATGGTGCATTCTCTGCTTCTGAGACCAGCCCACTTACTCCCTTGCCCCTTGAGGCCACTCGGTCTATACCCTCTGCCTGTTCTGGCTTCTATCGTAGATCCACAGCCACAGGCAGAAACCTCGGGCAGGACTGCCCCCTTTACGACGTTTCAGGGCGGTGCTGCCCGCCATTTCATCAGGGAGCGCTTCAGCTCTCCTGGGTTCAAAGTGCCCATGCCCTAACCCAGGCAAGCGTATCTGATCCCTGACAACTTGAGCTGCCAAGCACACTGTGGAGTTTCCTGCGGAACCACCAAGTTGGGGTTTTTTTTTTCCAATGTTCTAGACTGAATTATTATAGCCAGAGGGAGCCATTCATCAGCTCTGACACTGCAGGAAGCTTCCTAGGCAAACAGCTTTATTGCTGTGTGAGATTAACCCAGACTGTAGTAATTTGTAACAAAGATAAGAAAATTGCACTGGTCTCTCAGAAATAAATCTGAATTCCAGAGTGGACAAAGGGGACTTCAACTTGAAATCTGCTATTTCAGATATAATCAAATTTATAACAGCCCCTGGAGAGTATAAAAAGCCAAGTGCAGCTTCCTGTTGGAGGTGTCACTTCAGGACCTGCCATTATGAAATCAATTTAGCTGGAATTCCTAATGAGCTGAGTCCAAGCCCCACCTAACTTTTACGGAAGGTGATTTGGGCTATTTGAGGATCAATCCCTCATCCGGCTGACTTCACGATGTGAGGAGACGGAGACGTCACAGGGTAGGAATTGCAGGACCGGATGTGAGGGCAGGCGATGGGCCTCTTCCCAGCCTTCCAGCTGTAAGATCTCCCTGAAACAAAGATGATAATGGAGGCCCCTCCCAGAGCTGTTGCGAGCGTTAAATGAGATAAGAACGTGAATGTGGAATACAGACGTCAGTTATTAATGAGAGTCTGGTAACCGAAAAGATACCATGCGTTGATCTCTTACAACTGCTACTGGGAGAGGACTTAACTTTGCCAGCCTGGCCTCATTTCATCCTCCCAATAATTGCACAAAGAGAGCACTGTAATCATCTCCATTCACAAGGGAAGAAACTGAAGGCCAGAGAGGTCATGGAACCTACCCAAGGTCACACAGCCGGTAGGTGGCATGAAATGGATCTGAACACCTGTTCTTGGCCACTATAGTTATTTCTGCTCTGCAGTAGCTGCTGTGCTAGCCACAGGGATACAAAAGTGACAATCTTATGGTGCCAGAACTGGTGGCAGAGCACACTGGAACACTTGCCCATCAATAAGTACTTTTACTGTATTAATAATCAGTAATGCTTATTAAGCACTTGTGTGTGCCAGGCACTGTTCTAGGAGCTTTATACAAATCCCATTTAGCACTTACACAACCAAAGGGGAAGGTAGATGCTGTTATTACCCCACTGTATGGACAAGGAAACTGGCTGTGAGATCACACACTAGCGAGCAGTGGAGCCAAGAATTTAACGTGGGCTGTATTCTTACTTCTCTATTGAAGGAGGAGATGCTATAAGAGACAAATGCTAGACGAGCCCTTGAAATGTAGACTTGAAAGGGGGCCAAAAAGTCTCCCCAGAAGAGGTAACTCTTGTGCTGCATGTTAAAAGAGAAGCAGGAGTTTGTCCAGCAAACAAAGGAAAAGCCAAGCAAAATCTCAGGTTGCCCTGCAGCCCTGAGTGACCCTGCCCACGTCGTACTGGGTACAGTCCCCATTGTCTAGCTGTACCACACATGCAGAAGACGGTCAGCTACACAGAGCTGGCTGCTCGGGCGTTCAGCCACGTCACCGGCTCTGCACACCCACAGGAGCCCACAAGGTCCACACAGGGGAGGCGCTCAGTTCTCTCGTGGACTAGAACTTAGTCCACAGAAACCTGGACCGAGAAGAGCTCTTGAAGACTGGGTCATCCAGGTTCCTCATTTTACAGGCAAGGAACTGAAACCTAAAGAGGGAAAGAATGGTGAGACTTTTTAAATTCCATGTGTACGTGGGCCCACAGGACCCCCAGGCAAGGTGGCAGGAAGGACGCAGCATGGAGCCAGGGGATCCCGCCTTCCGTGTGACCCGAATTGGGCCTGGAGCCGTGAGTTAAGGTGATCGCTGGGAGCAGAAACCAGGGGAAGGAGGCGGTATAGCGTGGAGATTGTTGCCAGATAGATTTCAGGTTGATTCAGAGTTCTGCCTCTCGCTGGCAGCATAAGTTGGACAAATTAATCTCTATGAGCCTCAGTTTCCACATTTGGAAAATGGGTCAATAGCCTCCATAAGGTTATTGTGAAGATTAAGGATAGTGATGTACATAAAGAACTCAGTACAGGTTGGGCACAGTGGCTCACGCCTATAATCCTAGCTCTCTGGGAGGCCAAGATGGGAGGCTCACTTGAGGTCAGGAATTCAAGATTAGCCTGAGCAAGAGCAAGATCCCATCTCTACCAAAAATAGAAAAAGTCATCCAGGCACGCTGGTGGGCACCTGTCGTCCCAGCTACTCGGGAGGCTGAAGCAGAAGGATCTCTTGAGCCCAGGAGTTTGAGGTTGCAGTGAGCTATGATGACACCACTGCACTCTACCTGGAGCAATGGAGTGAGACTGTCTCAAAAAAAAAAAAAAAAAAAGAGAACTCAATACAGTGCCTAGCACATAGTAAGTGCTCAACAAATAGTACTGATTACTAGGGTCCCAGTTACACCTCCTTTGCCAACCCCAATCAGTAGCCTATTGAGCTGGTTTCTCATGCCCCGCCCCATCCATCACAGCTCTTCCTGCCTGTCAGAGCCTCTCCCAGGGACTCAGAAATTCTACAATACTCACAGATGACTCAGCCCCATTAGGGTGGCCTAAAATGTCAAGTAAGAGGAAAGAGATGTGAATTGATTTAGGTTTGTGAAAGCATTTGCTTTCCCCCACAGGTGTGGGCAGAAGACCCTTTAGAGAGTGGCCCCACCCTGCACCCCAGCCCTGCCCTTCCCCCAGTTGAAAAGTGAACCCCCTTAGAAGTGGACAGGCTGGTCCTCTTGGCATCAAATTCCCCCCCTTTACTGTCTTCAGTACCCACAGGGTCTTGGAAAAACAGGAATATGAGTTCCAGGATTTTGCAAGGGAGACACAGACACTTCCTTTTGCTGGGTATTAAAAAGGGGACTGATGTGGTTTGTTTAGGAAACTTTCATGAGAAAATTTCCCCAAAAATGCATCCAATGCAGAGATGAGTACATAGCTGGGTCATTTTGCCAGCAACTCCCCACAAAGCATTCGATTCCTCCAAAACCATCCCTCCTTGAGGGTCCGCCAAGACATCTCTTTCATACTTTGCCCGGAAAAAAGTAAATATTTTTCAATGAAATTCAGCGATCAATTAAACACCGTCTCTCTTTAATAAGAACGTTGAACCAACAGCGGCTGCACATTCCAACAAGAATATTTAAAGCAATTAAACTTTAGCTACTTTTAAAACAAATTCTTTTAAATGCTAATGACCATTGTTTTCACACTTGATAAGTAAAATTTTGTGTCGAGCAAGGTTAGATGATTGCAATGATTTAATTGTACTTCTCAAAGAAAGGAAAATGTTAAGAAAAAAGCTAAGATGGACCTCTTACCACATTCCTACCGCAAAATGTCCTGTAACAATAGAAGCGTGATTTGCTGAAATTAAAATGCTATTATGGTGAAATTAGGGCTTCAATATTTTTAGCAGCTTTAATAGGCCTTGCATTTTAAGGGACATCTGATAATAGATAATTACATTTCATCTTAAAGAAACTGAGTTGTTTTCTTAAGGAAAATACTTTTCTTTCTTCCAGAGAGGTTAAAGCCGAGCCATCATTAGAAGCAGCGCCAAGCTCGAGGTTCCTGCTTCAGCTTGGGAAATAGAGATTAGCATATAAATAGCCTTCGGTGCCTGCTTGATTCCAGCTATTTTGCGTTTCAATGTGGCATCAGAATGCACTTAGCAAGAAATGTTCGAGAGGAGAAAGAGGTTTGTAATATGTCGCTTTTATAGAGGGGGAACTTTAAGTATAAAAGATCATCCACTCCTCTGTGGACTTTTTTTTTTTTTTTTTTACTGTATCCTTTCAATGCCCCAATTACAGACTCCAAGGAGCCAACAGGCCCCCTAGAACAGAGCCTTAGTTTACGCTGCAGCTCTTTGGACCGGGAAAATAAGTCAAAATGGTGCACAGGAAATAAGATAAATATGTGGACTTCCTCCTGGATTCGATGGGGGTGCTTGGGGCTGGGGAGGGCACAGTCATGCCCTTTCTGCTCCCCTCCACGCTACCCATCAGTGGCGGGAAGGTGGGATGACTCCTCCAGGCCCCATTTGCTGGAGCAATGAGAGAGACTCCTGGCTTTCTGCCTGGAGGTCTGCTTCCCTCCCAGGAAATCGTGGGGACTGGGCATGGAGCCCGGGGTTCTTTCTATGCCCCCTCCTGCCCCTATGCATGCACGGGCATGCGCACACACACACACACACACACACACACACACACACACACATTCAGGCTGACTGTGGTTCAGGTTGAGTCTTGGGCTGCAGCAAGATGATTCGCAAACCTCACGCTTTTTCTATTTGGCACAGAGCAGTGGGCAGTTCTGAGAAGAACGGTGCTGCACAGCTGTTTTAGGAGACATGGCTTTTCCCGGATGTGGCAGTGGTGGAGGAGCATGGGCCAAGCAGTGGTAGCCTCTAGTCTAGCTCCTGGGGTGGCTTGGGCCAATCCAGAGCCCTCGGTTCTAGTCCAGGCTCCCGTGCGAACTTGTTGTGAACAAGTCAATTTGAAAGGCAGGAATTGATAGTAGAATGTACTTTGTTTTGTGTGGAACAGAAACTGTTTTAGATTAGAAAAATGTGTTCTCTTTGATTCTAACTAATGCCATTTGCTTCTGTAACCATGCTTGCTTTTAGTTGTTAGTCAAATATAGTTAATCAGGGAAAAAAAAACAGGGCAGGAGTAACTCCATGACAGGCTGAACTTCCTAGAGTAGGCCTAAGTTTCAGTCCCCTGCGCCCCCCCCTCAGAACTGTCCACTGCTCTGTGCCAAATAGAAAAAGCGTGAGGTTTGCGAATCATCTTGCTGCAGCCCAAGACTCAACCTGAACCACAGTCAGCCTGAATGTGTGTGTGTGTGTGTGTGTGTGTGTGTGTGTGTGTGTGTGTGCGCATGCCCGTGCATGCATAGGGGCAGCAGGGGGCATAGAAAGAACCCCGGGCTCCCCGCCAAACGCAGATCAAAACTGGCGCCAGTGCGAAAATTGAAAATCCCGAGGCTTGGGGCCACCGAATCAGGAGTCAAAACAATCCTCCACTTTCAAAGGAACCAATGGACGAAGGGGGAAGGGGGTCGGGGGACGGTGGGCCCAGCGTGTGTCGTGCGCAAAAGTTTAAAAGCTTCACTTTTACTCCGGGGCGGGGTCCTGGTTCATAGGGAGGCCACTGCGTTGGTGCTCTGGGACTTGGACCCTAGCTCGAGCTAGCAAATAAATTCCTTTGCCATTTGCATCCTCGGTGACTCTGCCTCTCTGTTCCTGGGGCCTAGGGGAACCGGATCTAACAAGGTCAGCTCTAAGCCTGAGTTCCTTCATCTGCAAAAAGGAGAATTATAAACCCTGCCCTGCCCACTCATGAGGTTGTTGTAAGGAAGAAATGAGAACTGGATGTGAAAGAACCTTGTATTCCCACGTTAGCTTTTGTGGTTAGGGCGCTGGCGAGGTTTTTTGTTGTTGTTTTTTTTTTCTGGATCCTCCTTTTGTCACAAGACCCCAGGTTTCCATCCATCCACCCTAGCATCTCACCCATGCTCCCAGGGCTCTGCCCAGCCTCCCCACCTGGAAACCAGTTAGGAGGTAACAGCCCATTTGGGTTGTCTGGAGACAAGGCTAGGGTGTAAGAGGTGGGTACACAGGGACGCAGGCTCAAGTCTGAGCCTCACCACTTTTAACACCTTAGGCCTGTCGCATGTTCCTTGAGCCTCTTCTGCCCACTCAAATAGGAATGCTGGTAATTTGAGGTGACTTTCAGAGATATTTTGAGGCTCAACAGAGAAAACAGGCCAGAGAGTTGGGCACAGTGGCTCATATCTGTAATCCCAAAGACTCAGGAGGCTGAAGAGGCAGGATTGCTTGAGCCCAGGAATTTGAGGCCAGCCTGGGCAACGAGCTAGACCCTGTCTCTATAAAAACTTTTTTAAAAAATTAGCCAGGTGTGGTGGTATGCACCTGTGGTCCCAGCTACTCAGGAGGCTGAAGCAGGAGGATCACTTGAGCCCAGAAGTTCGAGACTGCAGTGAGCTATGATCACACCACTGCACTCCAGCCTGGGCGACAGAGCGAGACCCTGTCTCTAAAAAAAGAAAGAAAGAAAAGAAAAGAAAGGGGCCAGAAAGGCCTTCAGGAACTGTATCGTGGGGCATATGTGTATCTTTCCAGCCCACAGCAGAGGGATGCATTGTGCTAGGGTACAGGCAGCCAGGCTCCGCCCACCTCTCCACTCCCAAACCCAGCAGCCTTCCCCATGAAGAGTGCCCTGCTGAGCTGCGGGCACTCCATGGTCTCTGTAAAATTGGCCCAGGATCTCTCAGGCTGCACTGTGTCCCACAGACCCCACGGGCACCACCTCTGTGGGAGGGTCACCACCACTGCCATGAGAGCCCTGGTAAACCCAAGGATCCTAACCGGACCGTGATGGGAATGCCAGACCTGGGCTCCTCCGTGGGCAACGTGCCAACATGCAAAATCTTTATTCCTTTTCCCACTCTGTCCCACAGCTTCACACGCTCAGTGCTGACAGATGAGTAGTGCTAATTCTGGACTTCATACATGAAGGCTGTTTTCATCCAAACAAGCTCAGTGTTTGGAACAAAGGTGGCACTGGCAAGGTGGCCTGAAGGGCAGCGGCTCAGGCCAGAGTTCTGGGTTCTGGTCTGCTCTTTCCTGCTGATCTTAAGTGAATTCTTTCAGCTGCGCAGCAAAGATGTTCTTACAGATGTTCCCCATCTGTAAGAAAGATTCAGCAGTCTCCAGGGCCCTTCCTGCCCACACTTCCGTCTTTCATATATTACTATTCTCCTGGGTTTCCTCTGGCCTGAGAGCTTCCCACTCCAGACAGGATGCTCAATATCATGTCTCGCTAATTCAGGCAACGAAAATATCAGCTTCTATTTACAGCATCTTTCATTATACCCATTTTATACACTAGGAAATCGAGGCTTAGAGCAATTGACTGAGTGACCCCAAGTGGAGAGCCAATACTGGACCTCAGGTGCTGACCCAGCGTCAGAGCCCATGCTCTCGCTCATCACACACTAGCACTTTCCTGGGCGGCTGCTGAGTTGACTACTGGACTGTTTACAACCAGCATGGTTATAGGACAATCTGTGTCTTCCATATCTCAAAGTGTTTTCCAAATTGCGATACAAAGAAAACTAAATCTGCTGAATGTTAGTAGGTTCTCCTTGTGAGGGTGGAGCGGAAGCTTTCATGATCAAATGAGTTTGACACTGAGTAAAACATGTAAGCAGTTTTTGTTTTTTTTTAACTGCAGAACTTCTCAGGGCCTTTAAGATGTAAGATACGTAATTTTACCCCAACCTATTGGTCCAGAGACCCTTTCCCTCTTCTTTTTTCTTGAGTAACTTGTGTTTCACTAACAGATTAGGGTTCTATGACTTTGCTACTCAAAGTGTGACACCTAGACCAGTGGGATCAGGCATCAGCTGGCAGCTAGTTAGAGATGCAGATTCTCAGACCCAGACCTGCAGAATCAGAGTCTGCATTTTAACAAGATGCCCAGGTAGTTCATGGACACATGAAAATTTGAGAAGCATTGGTCTATAGCATACATGTTGGGAAACATGGCAGATTCATCATGGACTGTGTCCATATACCAGCCATCAAGCCAGAAAACCCAGTGGTGAAAAAGTATCAAGTATTATTTGGCGTCATGTGGACCAAACAGCTAGACATAGAGCTAAGTTGAGATGCTGTATCACCACACAGACACAATCCAAGAAAGTTCCCACAATGGAGAGTTTCTTCCCATTCCTAACGGATGTAAAAGTGGGTGGAGATGAAGGGATGGATGATCTATACCGTTTGCTAAAGACGTTCTTGGAATGTAGACATGAAAAGTGTTACATACCTCTTCCTAAAATGTGAAGACCTTTTAATTCTTAGAAGGAATGCACCTCTATTTCCCTGGATCCCCTCTCAATTGCAGAAGTGGTCAAGGATACTGGGTATACCTGAGATTATCACCTAGGGTACTCCTGAGAAACAGCACACTGACCCCTAACCTGGAAAGTGAAAAGACAGCTTCAAGGGTACAGGAGCTTGTCTTAGTTTTAAAAATCACAGCTGAAATGACCCATTCATGCAAGATAAGATCTATGCCTAAAGAAAAATGCCTTTGCTCTTGGCTGCAATTATTTCAATTCATGTGGCCACACTCTCTCAAGTTGACCTGACATTTCAAGCTGCAGCTGGATATATCTTTGCTCAACAAAACATAGGCAAACAAATTAGTTTTTACTTAATGACTTCAATGTTCTGGGGAGACAAAAACATTCAAAGTATGTGTGCAGACAGATTCAGTAACTGGCCAGAAGACACAGGGCTTATAAATGATGGCATCAGGATTAGAACCCAGATCTGTCTAGCCCTGAGGTCAGGACTCTTTCACTAAGGAGGCAGCTCCAGGACACACACGAATTTTGTCATCCTCTTCATATTTGGCTCTTATGGAGATAACTCTTGCCCCAAACCCCTCCTTTTATAATGCGAAGTACTTCTAAGCCCAGTGTTTCTCCCCACCCCCCACCTTCTTTCTGTCTTTGGATTTAGAGCCTTTCATTCACCTTTATTGAATTTCTTTTTTCAAGATTGTTTTTCTATTCTAAATTGTCATGAATGCAAATCATTTCTCTAGTGCTCCTCACAAATAGGATGACTCTGCCTCCCTTAGTCAAGTACAGAGCTCTACAGCCCCCGCTGGAATCTAGGTAACCAGCAATCTGTCGGTCAACATGGATGCAACTCGCAGTCGAGATATCCAAAGTGGAACTCCTGATTCCTGCCCAGTCTCCCCAGCTGCAGTATGGCACCACCACCAGGTCAGCGGGGGTCGAGGGGAGTCCATTCCTGACTATTCTTCATCTCCCACATCTTTCTTGTCTATCAGCAAGTCCTTTCCACTCGACTTCCAAAACAAATGCTAAATCCACCACTTCTCACCTTCACCACTGTCACCACCCAGTCTAAACCACCATCACCTCTCTCCAGGGCCACTGCAAGTCTCCTGACTAGCCTTCCTTCTACTCATGCCCCTCCGTGGAAGTTCCACAAGGCAGCCAGGGCCATCAGCCATGGGAAATAGCATCAGAAAGCATCACTCACCTGCTTAAAACCCTTTCCTATCAGCATGCAAGCTCCACGAGATCTGGGGCCCAACTTCCATAGTCACCTCCATGTCCCTAGTACCTACGACAGGTCCCAGCACAAAGGACATTCTCAGTAAATATTATTTACATGACTGAATCAAGTAATAACCTTAATTGCAAACAACATCAAAAATCTTCTGTTATTTATAGAGAAGTGGACCTATGTCTTTTTCGGTCTTTTTTTTTTTTTTTTTTTAAGTCTAACATTGTGGTTGGTCTTCTCCAGTTTCTGAGAAGATGTCAACAGATCTAGACTTTAAGCAATTTATTCCTTCCTTTTTCTCCAGCCAGCAGAGGCAAAACAAAAGTAATTTGTGACTTACACACACAGATGCATCTGGCTTCAGTTTTGCTGCTTGAGAATAGATGGGAGGTTATGCTGATTGAACTGGACATTTTCCATTCTTATTATTTTAATTATAAACATAAACTATTGGGGGTCAAATCAGATGGAAATCTGCCTATCAATTTCACAATTAACATCTCATTTCAAGAGACCAATCAACTCAAGTGAGGGCCAGTGACCTTAATCTTTCCCCAAATACAGTATTTTATTCCCCTTATTAGTTGAAAGTCTCCAAACTGTGAAATATGTGGGTTAACCCCATGTTTACACCAGTGATGCTACTGCCACACCGAGATAAGTCCAGGGGCCTTGGTGACCTTTCTGTTATTTTTGTCTGGACATAAGCAAGGAGGCTAAAGCTGTGCAAATCAAGTGGGAAAAATAACAAGGTCGCTTAAACAGGGCCTCTTTTTCCATTTATTTTTCTAAGACTGTGGAAGGAACTGTGATTTTTAGGAGAATTATTTTGCCACTGATTAGCTAAAATTAACCGAAGAGGAGAGTAAAGTCCAGAAGTCAAAGGCAGCTAATTTTAATCATAAAGGCCTATTAAAAATCTAATCAGAGAAAAACATTCTCTTTGTGATATGGGGGAGGGTGGGGCAGGGAACTTGGTTTTTAAAAACAAAATAAGCAGGAAAAGACAACTTTGACCTGGCAAACAATGCATCTACTTAACATCAATATCCCTGCAAGGATTAGAACAAGACTACATACTCTACAGGATTAACTACTGCTCCCAAAAGGCTGAAGGTTCCACCTAGTAAACACGGGAGATACATACACAGGTACCAACCCACATTAGAGCTAGACAGACTAATAACTAAAGGGTTTGTTGACAGCTATATGGGCAGCCTCACTTTGGATTAGATTTGGGGTGCACAAGTTGCCAGAACTACCCCTGAAACATTTCAAGGTCAGCCAAGAAGTTGCCGGTCTTGTTCACCTAACTTCATTGATTGATGTGCCTTGAGTAGCTGTATCCAAGTCTTGGCAGGGGTGACGAATTTTTCTTTAGCTTGCTTGCACTGATGATTGGCTGCTTGGGATCTGTATGGCTAGAATTCTTAAGCTGCAAGAAATAGAAACCAACATAAGCTAAGCTGAGGCAGCGAAGGGGAATTCATTAAAAGGATGTAGAACTGTTTCCTGAACTCAAGGGCAGGAAAAGCATCAGACCTCAAGAAAAAACTTGCTCCATGTCTCATTTCTGTTCTCATCACATTTGCTTCTCAGTTAATAAGGCAGAAAGAAATGTCCACCCCTTGCTCCCAATTTCCCATCTGGTCCATTTTAGAGGTTGTCCCAGCCAGTCCTAGAATCTTTGGGCCTTAAATTCTGAGGAGGAAGAATGTGCATCGCCAAATTTGGGTCAGGTATCCATTTTGTTACATTCAACCATGGCCAAGTGGAAGGTCACAAGGTGCAGATATGACTATCAGGGTGTGTACCCAAGGATGAGAAGAGTGACTCAGGAAGATCACCGTGAGCTACGCAGAATCCCCCAGAAAGTATTCAGTAAAGGACTGATTGTCGCAACCAGAGGCAAGTGAACTAGCCCAGCATGTGAAGCCAGGGTCAAGCCAAATGATTCCCCCTGTACCTCTGGCCAGACCATCTCCTTGGGGTAAGAGGCTGGCACCCAGTAGGGATTGACACCCTATAGCTGCACAACACTCTGGGAGAAGAGCCCCAGCTATACTCCCTGAAAGCACCCTGCATTCTTCTTTATTCTGTTTATAACAATTTATAATCCTACATTTATTTTAAACTGGTTTAATGAGCATCTCTCTCCACCACTCAGCTTGAAGATCTATGAGGTCAGGTACCATGTTGGTTTTAGTTCCCTTCATCATCCTGGCACCGTGCCGGTCACAGAGTGGACACCCACTAAAGAGCGAATGAATGAATGGAGTGGAGGAGGCCAGGAAAGTTTTGCCAGATGATTTGGTACATGAGTTGAGTCTCAAAGGACAAATAAGAGCATTTTAGGAGAAGAAATTCGGATAGCATTCCTGGCAGAGGGAATGACAGAGGGTCCAAAGGGACAGAGACACATAGCGCAAACACAGCAGAGACCGTGAGGCAGGTTGTGGCAAGAGAGCTGGTTAGGAAGTGGAGGTGGAGGTCGCCGCATCTTGTGTAGAGATGGGAGGACGTGGAGCTAGGAACTGTACGTCCAGATTGTAGACTAATCCATCTGATGGGAGTGTGGAAGCTAGATTAGAGGCAGGAAGGTGAGTTAGGAAGTTTATGTGGTCATCCAGGAGAAAAAAGCAACAGCAGTGAGGACTGGGAGGAAAAGATTTTAAAAGTTAGTAAAGAAGTATTAATAGAATCAGCAGAAAGTTGGGGGATACAATTTTCTCATTTTATTACATAGTTATTTACACACATCTTACCTCCCCTGTAAGACTGTGAGCCTCTGACCCTCCACCTCATTCCTGTGCTACCTCATTCCTGTGCACTGTGCTGGCCCAACACACAGCAGGTGTGTTGAGAAAATAAACTAATGAATGATTGAGTGACTACCACTAACGAAGAGTGGCGGCAGCTGGTGGGGCGGGGTCCCTGGCAGTGTCCTTTGAGGGTTCCACAGAACCTTGCTGCTTGTATGTTTATCTTGCCTCCATAAAACACTTAGAGCTTCTAAACTTATTTTATATCCACCTCAACCTCCAGCACAGGCCTGGGTTCAGGGTGAAATGCTGGCCATACCTCCCTGTTTAATGAGCTAGACTGGAACATACTGAAATGGAATGGAACAGGTCTCCTATTCTATAGAAAGTACCTACCACGCAGACTCAAAGGGGAGAGGCGTGGCTGGCGGGTCTTCTCCTCTTAAAGGCTGTGGGTAGATCGGTCAGGTGTCCATGAGGATAACAACCTAACTGAAGTGCCCTTCTATCTAAGCACCAGGAGAAGGGTGGACAAAACTCCTTGAATGGACCAAAAAACACTGGAACCCCTGGGCAAAAATGAGAATCCAAAAGCTTCCAAGAGCTGAGACTAAGCCTGAATGAATACCAGAAGCTTCTGACCTTAGGAAATGATGTAAATAAATAAAGAGTGTTCCTAGCTTTGTTCTCAGCAAACA
>NW_012148052.1:4035755-4046981 GCF_000956105.1 Propithecus coquereli | reverse complement strand
TTTGACTGAGTCAAGTGTCACAAAGGAGGGAAGGAGAACACTACATTTTGTAAAAACGACACTGCACTATAAATATTTTGGTAGATTTTCTTGTGTCATTTTGGTTCTGCGGCTTTAACTTATAGTTTCTAACGTTACTAAAAACCTCTGCCAAACGCACTTTTGGCGGTTGCATAATATTCCTTCAAGTACGTGAACCATTAGCTTCCTTTTGGGCGATCAGACTTGTCCCCATGTTGTTAAATTATCCATGATGCTATAACGAATATTGCTGTGCATAAACTGGTTTTCATGTATCAGGTTAACTAGCTCAGGGGAATTCTGAAATAAGCAATTGAGGGAGATGAACACATCTGTGCACATTTTCTAAAAGAACACATTGCCTTTGTGCCCTGGACAGATAATGAGGTGGGACCATTTGATGACTTCTGAGTCTCTTCCAGCTTGAAGAACTGCACAAACCAAAACTCCCCGTGATTGGCTGCTTCAGAATCTCAAGCATGGGGCCCAGGCATCTGCACCTGTGCCCCACTCCACACACAGAAATCCCTCACAGGTGCACAGCTCACAGAGGAATCTATGGGCCAGGGCTCTTCATTACCACGACTGAAGTCCATTGCAGGCAGTGCAAAAAGCAAAGGAGACTACCGGGCAGCTCGCAGTATCTAGGAAGGAACCACGCTTGAAAGCAGGTAGAAACCCAGGAAGTCAGGAGGAGTCTGGGTGGAACACCACCTCGGCCACTCCTGGAGCCACCACCTCCACCTGCCGGCTCCACGGCCACCAGGATGAATTGTAACCTGCCCCCTAACCTGTGCACCACTCAGTCAAGAACCACTGCACAGGGCAAGAGCACCTGACTGGCTGAGCACAGACCATGTGCCCTTGCACGTGGGTACCCGACCCCATTCCACTTCCGTATGGGAGGACATGCTTTCCCTCCTACCTACCACCCAAACGGATGCTAGGCAATCCCAAAAGACAAATATCTGCCATGCAGCCCTTTCGTCTGTATTATTTCATGACTTTCACAAGAATTCCAAGAAAGTAGCAGAGCAACAGTTAGTCCCCATCTTACTGATGGGGAAACTGAGGCTCCGTAAGAGCAACTGACTTCCTAAACCGATGTTAGAGGAAGAGATGAGCCCCTTCTGCCACTCAGAACTGTTTATGGTCTGAGTCTGTGAACCACTGAAAACAAATGTGTCTCATTTGAGGAAAGAGTTATTGGAAGAGGATCAGCTATCACGATCATTAGATACTGTACTTCATAAACTTACTATCTGCACGTCATTTGTCTTATTTTTTTGTTGTTGTTAATACTTTTTGCCCCTGGAGAAAAGACTGTGAGCAGTGAGCTCATCTGTTCTGCCATTCAGAGTATTAAATTAACACCTCGACACGTGGACTAAAACTTAAGAGGTGAAAAATCTGGTCCTTGCAGCCAAGATCAAATATCATTTATCTTAACCTTGCATATTATGAAGACTGTCTAAAAATGCAACTCTGAAGTTCAATGGAAACAAAGAAAAATGTTGGAACTTGTAAAATTTTATAATTTTGCTAAATCTCAGAGGTACCTTGCCTCTTTCTGCACTGCCTTTTTCTAGGCCTCAGAAGGACACTGGGAACAGTTTGGGATGAGAGGGACCAGGGGATCTCTCTGGAAGAGGTCACATTTGAGGTAGATGGATCTTGAAATCGGAACTCACATGAGGCTGTATGGAGAAAAAAAGCAGAGGACACCAAGGGAGCCAGCAGGAGATGGAGCAAGACAGGGTGAGACATGAAGCATTCCTCACTTGGCCTCTGGACAAAAGGACATTTTGACACAGACTAAAACACAAACCATTAATAGGTCATCATTTTTATTATCAGCACCATGGGTGGTGGGCATCCTTGCCCAATTCTGAACCACCATCCCATAAATTCAGTGAAACTGAGTGGTCAGAAATGGAGTGTGGATGCTGGATGTCTGTGATTCACATTATTTTATGACAAAATAACTGCATATAATTTTATTCTTATGTTTGTACAAGTATAGAAAAAAATCTAGGCTATAACCCACAGTATTGTCATCTCCAGGAGTGATAGGATTATAAGGAACATTCACTTTCTAAATTATATATTTTTGTAAGGTTTGAACTTTTCAGTAAGCAAGTATTTCTTTTGTTATCAGGAAAAACAAACAAAGAAAAATGTCATCTTTAAATGGTAGTTTTCCAATCCATCATACTAAGCTGATAAGGCCACATTAAAACATCTCTTGCCACAAAATGACCACATCAACCAGGCAGCATCCAAAAGTCCTGCTTAGGGATGCCGTGAGAGCTGAGTAACAACCATTCTGCTGCTCTCCACCCTCTCTCCAAGCTGTGGCCACCAGCCCATCCCCCTGACCTGTCCCAAACTCACTAGGACCCCAAGAACAAGCCCTTTGGCAATATATTTTTAGTTGGAAGTTTTAAAATCCCAATGGATTAAACGTATCAGTGGAAGAAGAAAAGAATATTTCCCGAGCTGTCACCAGGGAAGAAAACCCATCCTCTGTGGCCATTTCACCATTTCCCAGGGCCTCTGTAGAGAAATGTGTATAATATATAAATAATAGAACGTTGAGGTTGGGGGAAGAATCGAGGAGTTCCTAATGACCTGACCAGAAGATGAATGAGAGAAGAAATAAGGTGAATGTGAAGTGATCTAATTCTGGATGGTTATTAGAATTATGAGCAAACTGCCCCGGGCTTTTAAGTCAAGTCATATTGCTACAGAGTTACTGTTTGGAGATCACAACGGGAGGGAGAAGCTTTTCATGCTCAGGCATCTTGGCTGAAATGTCAAGCATGTTGTCCAGTTTAAAAACTGACTTAATAACATTAGCATCTCCTGCCCAAACCTGGCAGATACCTTCATGGTGCAAAATGTCAACACACAATTTCTCAGACCTGGCCAAGGCATCTTTTCTCCCCAATCACACAGGGGGTCTTTGTTGGTCAAAGGAGGTAGAAGAAGAGCTTAAAGGTGTGTCAAGCCCCAGGCCTCCCCTCCAGACCCGTGACGGAGTCCAGGGGGAAGACCAGCTGTCCGAACAAGTCAGGGGTCTGCCCCACCCTCCTCTGCAGAAACAAAGGCCAGGGATGCAGGGCTCGTGCCCGATGCACCTGTCAGCATGAGACCCACCTCCAGAACCTGAGCTATGTGCAAGGAGTTCAGATACTAAGACTCTATGGCCACAAAGAGGTTCCAGAGCCAGCAAGGACAGAACCAGGTGAGTGGGTAAACATATGTGGTGCCTCCTGTCCTGATCACCAGGGATACAGCTGTGAATAAAACCCCTCTGTCCCTACCCTCCCAGACCTCACAGCTCACAGGGGAAACTAACTTGATCCAAATTACTACAGATAAGCATATGTGATAACAGCTCCCAGGGAAAAGGGAGGATGTTCTGAGAAGTCACAGCAGCCCGTGGTGGTTCAGGCTGGGGTCTGGAGCTCAGAGGTCGGGAGACTTATGGGCTGATTCTCCCACCATTTTGAAAGGACCACAGTGGGCTTTATGCAAGCAGACATGTGAACAGAAGTCAGGCTGTAGAGAAAGAGGAGAGTGAAGAAGCCCACTGCAGACATGCCTTCAATTCCACTGTCCCTACCCCGCACTTCCAAACTATGTACCATTAAAGCAAACATTCCTTCCACACTTCCAGCTACAAGCAGATAGGGTGAGTCAATTAGGTCATAACCAGCACCCCCATGCACACACCTCCATTGTACCTGGCCAGACAGCTTTCCTGGGGCTTTGGCAGTAAGACCTTGAAGTATCTGAGCCATTCCAGCCTGCTGGCTCACAATGGTCCAAGGAACAGTATTTGTATTAACAGACATTTTCCCCTGCTTAGAATCTCCTCTTTTCCAAAACTGACCCATACACGCAAATTGGGATTGTCAATCATATGGCCCCACCTCCCCAGCCCAGGTTGGCCAATCAAAATACCCTAGTCTCACTGGACTCAAAGTGATTGGCTGAGGGGTGGACACATGACCCAAGCAGGCTGGCTCTCTCATCGCTCAAGAGGAAACCATAGTTTAAACCAGAACCCACATCTCGGAGGTACAGGTGAAAGGCACAGTGGCTAGCTGAGGGAGGGGATTTCTGGTTCCTCTATTAGCCTCACCCAGAGTGTCCCTCAGCGCAAATCTGAGACTGCCATTTTCCTAGTGCTGGTGACACTAGGTTGCAGGAAGAACTAAACTACCAAAGTGCAGAGGCTTAACGCAATAAAGGTTGATTCCTTACAAAAAGTCAGATGCAGGTCATGCTGCCCCACTCTGTCTAGAATATTTGGCTCCAAGTTCCGTGGCAAGGGCAAAAAGAGAGATGGAGAAGGCACATCAGCTTTTGACTGCCTTTGCCCACAGGTGACGCGTCACTTCCTCTCAAAGCCTATTGGCCAGAACTAGTCACATGTCCCCAACCCGACTGCAAGGGAGGCTGGGAAACGTAAGCGTGCGCATACATGCTGGAGGAGCGCCAACTACTATAAACCATGAAATTTTTTTTAAATATCCAAATATTAGTTGAGCCAGAGTTCTTACTTTCTTTGAATTTTCTCCAGTGCAACGAAGAGCCATGGCTCTTGGAGGGAAGCCCAGAGCCCAGGAGCCTGGGGATCATTTGTTGGTCCTGCCCTGAGAACACAGCTGCCCGCCTGGCCTGACAGAGTCCTTCAGACTCTGGGCACCAAAGTCGCCCCGCACAGAGACGCCCCAGGACAGGAAACCAAACCTCGGGCCTCCTCCTGCAGCCTGTCTGGGAGCCCTGGGATTGGGCCGCAGAACTACACAAAACCATCTTGGCTGAAACCTCCGAGAAATGCTTCCTGAGCAATTAGGCCAACACAAACAAATTGGCCCAGAAAATCAAGGCTCCCACAAGCGCAGGGACTTGATCTTGAAGGAAGACAACATTTCCAGCCTTGTACCTCTTAATCAACACAATTATGCAGAGGCCTTTGCCGGCAGTGCTCCTGCTAGTTTCTGCCCAGCCCAGACAGTGCTCGATTGGTAAGAACCTAATTAGCGGAGGAGGAGAGCGGCCAGGGAGGGGGCGGCCGGCTCCTGCTCGGGAGGCTGCGGGAGCCTTCAAAGGAGCCCTTCCCGGCGACTGGAGGGCTCTCCCGAGCCCGGAGCTCAAGGTGAGGGGGAAGTGGCAGCTCCACGCGTGTAAATCAGCGGCGCCTAATGTAAACAATGTACTCTTCCTGCTTCTAATGAGCCCATTTTCCCCCAGCTGGAAGGGGCGAGCGGTGGCAGGGCGGCCTTTGATGTGATGCGCTGGAAGCTTGATGCGGCGCGGAGGCATTCTGTAGCAGGCTGAGCCCTTTCATCTCGGCTCCGCGAGACACCCCCCTCCTATCGCCGGCTCACCTGGAAGACAGGTCTTTTACAACAGCGGTTCTGGAATCAGCTGTCGAAGAAAACCAGATGGTTTTGCTTTTCCTCATCCCGATCAAATTAGCCCAGACGCTGTCTGGCTTCCCGGAGGCGGAGAGGGGTGCGTGCGGGTGGGGCAGGTGCGGAGGGGCTGGGGAGGCCACAATGGACTAGATTATGCAAATGTATGCATTTGTATAAACACGAATGTTCTTAAGGAAATCATCTGACTAAATTAGGAAAAATTGTTTATGATCAATGAGCGGAGTTAGACCAAACTCCCCAAAATCATCTGCGCCATCCCCGGTCATTGCCAAGAGCGCTAGCCCCCGTCCTTGCGGCCGGAGGGGTTGGCTGAAGACCTCGAGGTGAAGGGGCAGGAGGTGGGAGCAGAGGAGAGACCCCAACCCAAGCTGCCTCGGGAAGCACAGCAGCCACCGGAAGGACAGAGGTGGAGGTGCTGGGGACAGCCCAGGCCTCCTGGCTCTCCTCAGGAAGAAAGTTCACCTTCCATTTCTGCTCACACCTTCGGGGCTTGGACTCAGGTGCTAGTCGCAGGGAGCATGCCCAGAGGACATGACAGGCATTCCCCACTGTCCTGCAAATGCCTCTCCCCTTTGGCCTGCTACCTCGATGTCACCCTCTCTCTTCCTGGCTCCACATTCCTGATGCTGTCCCAGAGCCAGACCTTTCCATGCAGGTGTTCCCCTGGGAAACCTCTGCCCCCCAGTACCCCACTCCCTCCCCACCACAAGCCTGTGAAGTAAGTAGCATATCGTAAGCCGTGCGTGGAGGCTGTACTCCCCCCACTTGTTCTTCATTTGTTTTACCTAAGAGGAAACCAAGGCTCAGAGAGGTTATGTAATTTGCCCAAGTTTACCCAGATCATAAGTTGCAAAAAAAAAAAAACCTGTAAACAGAGCCTGTCTTAAAGATGTCGACTAAAACCAGTAACGTCTCCTTCGTTCCCCCACCCCCATACCAGATGTTCACCGGGCACCCCTGGTAACAGGATTTTCCAGCAGAACTTGGGTGTGTGATCCAGGGATGCTCCACGTGTACACATGCCTTTGGCATCATCCGATTTATTAATACATGGCCATAAGAAGATGTCTGGAAAAAGAGCTCAAACAATGTCAGCAGCTGGGGTGTAGATATATGCAGGCTGTCCACAGGCATACCTAGGAGTCAAGTCCCTGCAGAGGTCAGATCCCCAGGAGGTCTGAGGGGGTCCTGGGAGAGAATCCCTGTGAAGGAGGAGTCTGGCTTATCAAGGGTCTGAGGACCAGGGAGAAGTGGTGCTTCTATATGGCTGCTTCTCCAACCTGCTCCCACCCAGCCAACTGGAGGCGAGAGAAAGACTGGAAAGCAGAAAACCAAAAGAAGTGTAGCCCCTTGCAGCCCAAGCAACCCTGCTTCAGGGCTCTCTCAACAAGCACAACACAACAAAGGGGTCAAATTCCCCACAGGCTTTGCAGTAAAGTGGCAAGTGTGGTCCTAAGGGGGCAATAATGGTGGTCTCCAGGGAAGGAGTGGGAGAGCCCACCTCCGAGCAGCACCCCTGCAGCACAGCCGCCACACCCCCCACAGAGCCATGACGATGCATCGGCGCAGGCAGAGTGGCTGCCGTGGCACCGAGCTAGGGAAAGCTAGATGGAGTTTGTGGGATGCAACATGACACCCCAATATCTGATGGAGACCCTAGGGCGGGTAAGGGGTGGAGATCAGAAAAGACAGGATCTGAGTTCTTGTAGTTCGGCAGACACGGGCTCTTGGGCACAAGAGAGCAAGGTCTGTGCAGTAAGGGGGCTTCATTTGTACCCAAAGGCTGTGAGGTCCCAGGAGACATTGGGGTTATACAACTCATGCTAATTGATACCTCTTGTGGACTACCATTTGTCCCCAGGGAATACAGGGATGAATCTACCACTATTTCTGCACTCAAGGAGTTCCCAACCTAGTGAGAGTGAAGACAGATGAACCAAAAATGATAATAAATGCTCCTTAGCCATTGCCTAAAGTACCATGGAGAGCAGAGAGGGAAATAATACATGCTCCCTGATGAGCCAAGGAAGGCTTCTGAGAGGAGGTGGCAGGTGCCTTGGGCATTGAAGGGTGAGTAGGAGTTCAAGAGGTAAAGCTAGAGGAACAACAAGCCAGGCAGTGAGAAGAAACCGAGCAAGGGCCTGGAGGTGGGAGGGCATTTTAGGGGTCCTGGCGGAGCTGGAACACTGATGTCACACCTGGGGAAAGACAGCAGGAGAAACAGAAGCCAATGGTGGGTTGTGACGAGGACGAGGCAGTGCCAGGGCGTTTGCATTTTATCCACACTCAGAACCAGAATATGTGATGCCGTCGGGGCCTCCTCCTCTACTTCCTTTTGCAGTGAACACCCTGGGAAGACACCCCAACTCCTCAAAGCTGTGCCCCACAGCAGCAGAGATGCCACATATGGCAGGGGCCCCAGGTGACCTGTCGTGAGCCCACTGAGAAGTTTTGAGGAAGATCAGAAGGGCTCCGGGTCTGAGAGCAGGACAGAGCTTCACGGCATTGCTGCTTCTTCCTTTCAAACCTGCCTCGCAGTGTTGGGGTGCTAGCTCCCCCACCTCAGCCCCAGGGTAATCTCTAGTCCCCGGAGAAGAGGGAGGGATGGAGACACACATAGAATGTACACAGCAAGGCAGCAGTTCTCAGTTCCATCATTCGGATGACGGAACTGAAACCAGGCAGGGAAAGGATTAACTATGAGTCACATGATGGCCTGGTGACAGATCTAAGACTAGAACCCAAGGCTCCCGACCCCTGCTTGATGGTCTTTCTACTAACCCACTCCATGTCCGCTAAGTGCTATGGGTTGGAGTCTATTTTTGGACCCTCACAAGCTTCCAGAACAAAATTTGTTTATGATACAGTTACTAAACAAAGGGATGTCATTCTAGTCCCCCAACACAGATATGCACATACTCAGCTACAGCATCAACCGTCATAACAGCCAAAATAATTATGGCCCCTGCTGGGTACCAAGCACTGGGCCAGCCCTTTATAGGCACTGCCTCTTGTCATTGTCATGGTAATCCTGTGTGGGGGGAACTGTTACTACCCCCATTTTCCAGATGAAGGAAGTGAGGCTCAAAGTGGCTGAGCTGTCTCTGCACACAGTGCCTGAAACACATACAAAGAAACACGCTCTGGTACCAATTGGTACCATGTCAACGTAGCTCAACCTTGAAGGTAAATATGGCCTATGGGAAACCACAATAACCCCTTCACTCTACAAGAAGTCCTGGGGGACTCTAACATAGCAAATGTGTCCAAGAATCCAACAAGGATCTCCAGGCGCCCAAATCCAGCCAGTCCTGCCAACTGCAGGCCGAGGAGAGAATGCTGCCAAAGTGGTCTCTAATTCCAGTTCCCCAATTCCAGACTGTCCTACTATGGCATTTTAGCGACCTCCATCCTAGACCACATGCCGTCATTTCTTACCCCACTGCCATAGCCGCCTCACTTCTCTCCCCTCCCGGTCTCATCCCTACCCCTCACTTCATGCATTCTCCTTGAGTCAGCCACGATAGATCTGTTGAATGGATGCATATGTGATCATGTTCCTGCTTAAAACTCTTTAATGGCTCCTCATTGTTTTAAATATAATTTAACTCTTTCCTGTGACCCACAGGTCCTCCCTGATTGAGTCTTGCACCTCTCCCATACAACTGTCCTGGATTTCTTTCCATTGGTCAAAGCATGCTCCACTCTCTCATCTCTGCACCTTTGCACATGCTGTTCCCTATGCCCAGAAAACCCTTCCCAACTCTACTAACTTCTGTACTCCTTTAAGGCTCAGCTTAAATATCACTACCCCAAGAGGTCCTCCCCAACCATCCCCCACGCATACTGGGTCTCAAATGAGCTCCCTGTTTTAGCTCATCATAGCACCTACATTTCCCTTGTGGACCCTTTCTGCCCTTGTTCTTGAATCCTCCCATTTATCTATCTATCTATCTATCTATCTATATATATATATATATATATATATATATATATATGTAATCTCTGTCTTCCTTGCTAGACTCTAAATTCCCAGAGGGCTGAGACCATGGCTGTCTTGTTCTCCACTGTGTCGTGTTCCTAATTGCAAATACAATGTCTCACTCATAACAGAAGTCAATAAATATTTGATGAAACAAGTAAGAAAGAGACAAAGGAGGGCAGGAGGGAAAGAGGGAGGTCTTTGTCCTGTAGGAGCTGTCACCCACTCCCTACCAAGCCAACTGAGAAAACTGCCTTCAGTGGCCCCGAGGAGGAGTGGCAGCACGGAGCGTTCTGAGGCTGGGCACCTGACAGTAATCCGTTTGATCTTCACGACGATGCTGTAAGTAGAGGCCGTCCTTAGCCCCATTTGAGGAATCTGAGAGTCAGAGAACAGAAGCAATATGTCCAAGTTCACGCAGCTAGTGAGAGACAGTGATGGGATTTGAATTCAGGGCTGAGTCCAGAGGCTGGACTTGTAACCAATACAGAATGCCGCTTCCTGAGACGATCTGGAACAGTCACGGAGGCTGTAAGGAGCTTCTGTGTGCAAGACCAAGTTGCCATGAAATAAAATGAGCAGAAGTTGCATCTCCAAAGTGAATTATGTGGAGGAGGAAAAGTTTAATCTTGAAACTCTTAAAATATATTCACATAAAACCCCAATCAGTCACCTTAAAGAAGCCGAGCCTCGCATATCACCTGTTATCTGAGTCAGAGAAGGAAAGTCAAATCTTCACTTTTCAAGTGTGTAAGCCAGAAAGATAAGGAAGGTGAGAGACAAGCCTGACCTCCAAGCCTGCACAGCAGAGCGAGGGGGAAATGAAGATTTCACTCTAAAATGTTTAAGCCTGAGAGAGCAAAGTGCTTTCTCCCTCCGTACCCAGGAGGCATGCTCAAGGGAGTGGCAGCACAGCCCCCTTGGCCAGGCCAAACCAGAACTCCCTGGACACAGAAGGAAAGCAGAGAAACTGGTAAGGGGCTCTAACTATGGGGATATTTTCTGTTCTTTTTCAAAAACATGAGCCCTCTTAGGAGCATAGCAAGTCTGAGCATAGTGTGGCATTCTCTGTGGGTTAACTATCTGATGTCATTTTCCCTCTCCCTGGCTTACAGAGCCTGATTTTGTCATGGTATCGGGAGGTCAGAAGCTCATGTGAGTGTGTTTTGATTAGTCTAAGCCAATTCGGGTGATTCTCCCCCTCTGGCCAGTCATCGTTTCAGAATGGGCATAGGATGGAATTCTAGCCAATGAGACACAAGGGAGAGCCTACTGGAGGACTTCTGGGATCTTCTAGATCTTTGATCTTAAAGAGAAATACCTGGAGCTGCTGCAGCCATTTTGTGACCATGAGAGAAACAGTTGACACACAGAGAATGTCAGAGAAGAAAAATGGAAAGAACCTGATTCCTTGAAGAAGTCATTAGATGGCAGAAATAACCAACCCTGAAACTGTCCTAACTCCAGGTTTCTTACTATATGGGCATTAAATGATCCATTTTGTCTAAACTTCTTTGAGATGGGTCTTCTCTTTCTCATAGCTGAAAACATCCTAAGTGATACATGTTGTCGAAAAAGCACTGATCTTGAAGTTCAAACAGATTCAAGCTCAAATCCCAGTTCTGCAGTGTGACCTTGGGCAAATAGCATCACCTCTCTGGCCTCATCTTTTCCATCTCTTCCTGGGGGAGTAAAATTAAACTCATTTACGTGAAAAATATTTATGGATACCTAATTTTGAAGCTATAAAAATGAATGGTGTTGGCCGGG
>NW_012148052.1:4012654-4035373 GCF_000956105.1 Propithecus coquereli | reverse complement strand
GTGGGAGAATTCTGATACTTGCACAAATAACTACCATATTTCCTTTAATATATTATAGCATTGATTATTAGATGCATCATTATTTTTTGTACTAATAAGAAAAAAATGCTGCAAATGAAACTAAGATACAATGCTTTTATCACAGGATTTTTATTTTATTCTCATCAAAAGAGCTCTATTCAACTTAATTAGACGTGGTGGTTTTTTTTTAATCACATATCTCTCTTGGGTATCCACATAAAAAGAAAATGATAAGCAAAATTAATTGCTTACAGTCTCTAAAACTTCTTCACATTCAGAATCCAACTCTTCTGAATCACTCTTCTATGCAGAGAGGTTTGTGGCTGGGTTTTTTCATATAACATTGTTGTCTGTGACATCAAGAGCATAATGATGCTGCGTGTCTTCAGAAATGGCTCCATTTCTGTCTCTGGGATTTTATTCCAAGCTGCTGACACCCACTTTGCAAGTTTTGATTCTAGACTTTCTTGGTCTTTTTGTAGAAAAAAGCCCAGGCTCATATTCCTTCCTCAAATGGCCCTTAACTGGTTTGTGACTGAAACACCGAGGGGCTGCAGTTGTCTGGTCAAGCCACCAGGAGTGACAATCTACTTCCCGTGGGCACAAGCAATGGTAACCTGTCCGACAGTAATTGTGACAATGGCATGGCTTGTAAAAATGCATCCCGGTTTCAGAGATATGAACTTGTGAAAAATCTTAGAAGTGATGAAATACAGTAGTTTGGTAATCGCACTTTAGTGTGATCTGGGCTAGCTAGACTTACACAGTACTAGAAGCTGTAGAAGAATTGACTTCTGCAGCTTTTCAGTGGAGGTGGCCTTTGAGTAGGACCCTGAAACATGAAGAGGAATGCACCATAAAGTTAGGAGATTGTGTTCTACATTGAGAGAAGAGCCTGTGCCTTACATGGAAGTGTGAAGAATCAAGGCATATTTGGCAAACAGTCCATACTTTGGTGAGGCTTAAGCAGGAGGCAATTGACAAAATTTGAGGCTTGAAGGGTGCTTTGGAGATGCATTTGTTAGGCTGAGGATCTTGGACTTAAGTCTATGGGCAATGGGAGCCACAGAAGGACAGTAAGATAGTCACATGGTCAGATTTGCATCCAGACTTGATCCCTCTGGCTGAAGACTGGAGTGCAGGAGAGGCAGGGAGCAGCAGAACTGTTAGGAAGCTGTTACGTGATAAAGCTGTACCTGAGGCAGGAGAGGGAGGGTAGATAGTCTCCAGATATGGCCACCAACAATTCCTCCCAACCCTCTGTGCACAAGCTGCTCTTCACATCAAGAGGTAGAGACCATTTTCCCTCCCCTCAAGTCTGGGTAGACCTGTGATTTGCTTTGACTGTAGAATGCAGCCTTTGAGAGAGTTGGCAGCTTCTACTTTTCCCTCTGAAAGTCAACTGCCATGTAAAGAAACTCAAGCTAGACTATTGACCGTCTTGGGCACTGAGATGCAACCTCATGTGTAACCTCAGTTACAGGGAGCAGAAGAACCACTCAGATGAACCCGGTCAATCCCCAGAATCATGAGAAATAATAAATTGTCATTTGAAGCCACTGGGTTTGGGTGGGCTTTCTTACAGAGCAATAGCTAACTGATACCCGGAGGGATGGAGCAGTAGGGAAGGATGAGAGAGACACTTATGAGGATGCAGGAGAGAAAACCATCATGAAGATTGTGTACACAGAATCTGTTTGTGTGTGTGTCGGGGAGGTGCTCCCTAGAAGAGCTGCTGCAGAATCAGAGCAGAAACTGAGCAGGAACAGGCTCTGTATTTTTGAATGCACGGGGCAATGTCAAAAAGCAAAATTCATTGCTTATGATGTGACTTGACAAACAGCTGCACACCCTCTAAGGGCAAGCTGCTCTTGAAGCCAGGGGGAAGAGCCCTGCCTGAGTCTCCTATGGGGTCTGTGGTTCAGCACGACATAGAATAAGAGATTCAGAGGAAGGAGACAGCATGTTCTGTTGTAGGTCAGGCTAGGCTTGTGGAGAAGAGGACAGCATTCCAATTGTTCCTTTAAGGACAGAAAATGTACCCAAGGGATGATAGGTAGAAAGAGCATTCTGGGAAGAGGGAACAGCATGTGTAAAGGCACAGAGGTGGGTGGAGCACAGGGAGTACAAGGGGAAACTGGGAGAAGTAAGATTGGAGCTTGCAGTGTGCGCCGAGCTCCAGTGAGGCTCCAGTGGGAGCCTTCACAGATTCTGAACGTGATTTGCAGTTCTGCTCCCCGCCATTACTTTTCCCTCTCACCTGGGGTTCTAAGGCAGCCTGGTATTAGAAATGCCAAGAGCCTGGCCCACCACAGCCTGCCACAGTTCCTTCAATCACTAAAAAGCCTTTCTAATCCACACAGAGAGAGGAACTTGGGGACAAGAGCCATGGTTTTTGGTCCAGGGGTTGTCAACCACTAGCCATGTGATTTTGGGCAAATCACTTAACTTGTCTAAGCTTCAGCCTTACCTGTAAAGTAGGAACTGATAACATTACCTACCTTACAGACTAGTTGTGACAATTGAACAAGATAAGGTATATAACAGTATTTTGACTTTTTTACATGACATTTTTTTCTTCCCCACTCCTCCTGGTTCTACTAGGAGGAAGTTTGTCTAAATACTCCTGTCTTCTTGCCTGGCCTTTTCCCCTCCCCGCCCTGCCGGGTGAGTTTAGGAGAGGAACCGCCCTGCACAGCCCAGCCTCTCCCTTCTTCCCCATCTGGCTCTGCCAGCTGCAGAGCACACACCTTCTGTTTTGCTGTCTGCCATGCTGGGGACACACTGTGCTCTAGGTAGGGCACAGTTGACGGGTCCATGGATGATAAGAGAGGGTAGAAAAGGATGAAGAGTATATTTGAGGGGCAAACAGGAAAGATCTGGCACATCACCAGGAGGAGACTGGTTAAATGGGTCGTAGGATACTCATACAATTGAATAGCATGCAGCCATTGGAAATAGCACTGAGAAAAAATACTTAATACATATAAAGGAACGCATTCTCTCTTTCAGTAGAAAGGTACATATAAAGCATACAACACAATATAAATTTGGTTAAAAATATATAGACACAGACAAAAAAAGCTTAAGAAGGTTGGGTGATACAACATTGGGCAATTTTTATTTTCTGCTTCTCTGAATTTTCAAAAATGTTCATTCTGAACACTATTGGGGTTTGAGCAGACTCAATAAATACCCCTGTTTTCACCCATGCAGGCTCTGAACTAACTGAAGAGAATATAAAAGAATAAGACAGGCAGAGATCAAAGTATCAATTTTATTACTGATACTAGCAGGGTTGGAGGCAGGGCTCAGATGTGCAGCAACAATAAGCTTCTTAAAATTGAACCCATGGTGGAGGCAAACAGCCTTAATATCAGCACCATCAGCAATGATCATCATCACTACTCGTTGAACAGTTACGACATCTGAGAGACTGGTAAGTGTCCTATCTACATGAGCACATTTAATCTGTACAAGCCTGAGACACATGTTTTATTATCCTTGTTTTTCAGATGAGGAAATGAGGCACACAGCGTTAACTAATTTTTCCAAAGTTACACCACGGCCAAGCTGAAATTCAAACCCAGGTTACCCAACTCTGAAGTCCCTGCTCTTCTCATTTGGAGGGACTGTCTCGAAGGGCGTATCTAAGAACCTGCCCATGAGAGGGAAAGAAAGTTCTGGTATAACATAAGGATTTGAAACAGGCTCAAAGTCAGCCATCAAAGAGTTCTCCAAAACTGCTTGTGATGAGGTTGATATTGAGGGGTCAGCCACTCAGACATTTTGTCCTGGTATAGGGCACAGCATCGAGGAAAATCAATTAGCCTTAGGTTCACACATGCAATCTGAGATCCTATTAAATGGTTGCGTGACCCCAGAAAAATCCGTCTCCTTTCTGGGCCTCGAGTTCTCCCTCTGAAGTGAGAGTGTTGGGAGGTTTGACCTGGCAGGCCCCACCCAGCTCTGATACGCTGAGATTTTCTGGGCTGAGAGCTCAAGGCTAGGCTGGGGTCTGGTCCTGCAGGGGCTGTGTGGGAGGAGCTGGGGCCCGGCCAGGAGAGCACACCCTCAGCCCATGGGCAGTCGTTCTGGATGGAAAAGAGATTCGGTTCTGAAAACACTACTATGTCAGCCAGCATACGTCTCCTGCCTCAGCTCCTTGCGCAACTAAATCCAGGGAAAAGCCAAACAAGGAAGAATTAGTCCATGCATAGTAAACTCTTTCCCTAAAATCTCTGGGAAGCCTGAGAGTGAACCCAGATCCGCCCCACTCTGAGGACCACATAGTAAAGAGCAGCAGCCGTGAGTGCGGAAGGAACTGTCTGCACTTAAAGTGGCCAGGGGACGCAGAAGGTGCTGCCACCACTGTAGAAGAGAATGGCAGGAACCTTGGTGGCTGAGGACATATGAGTGATGCCCCAGAGCGGGAAGAATCCTTTCAGCATTGCCCCCTGGCCTTCCCCTTTGACCCCAAGGCTGCATATCATGAACGCCTGCAACTTGTTGCCCAAAAGCCTCTCTCTGGCTGGAAACAACCATCAACCAATGACAGACAGAAATTTGGTGGCGAAACATCCCAGCTTCCTCAGCCCTCAGGCGGGTCACTTTGAGACTCATTCAGACTGTGCCCCAGAGTTCCCCTAGGGATCAAGCTCCGGGTGACCACAGTGGAACTGGCTGGGTGCCCTCCCTGCCCTGTTTTACTTCCCCACTCCCCCACCGATGTTTCCTGGGATCAGCTCCCAACCAAACTCTTTGGACTTGAATCCTTTTTTAGTGACTTTATGATGTCTGATTACACTACATTTGCAGAATTCCATTTCCTGTATGTTTCCGGGTGGGAGATCTGGAGGGCAGAAGGGAAGCAGCGGCCATCTTGTAGCTCGCAAAACCATGGCTGACCAGCCGACATGCTCCGTTGGCACGAGGCATGAGGCCCGTGGCTCCTCCACTTTCCCCTGGACCCCTCTGCAGTTTCACTGACTTCCAGGTCAAGTAATGCATTCAGCACTGTGACCAAGGGCCCTGGCCTCTAGAGGACACTCCTACTGTCAGAGGTAACACAAACAGACATCGGTTCCAGTTAGCTTTCATGGGGTTCCAGCTCACACCTCTGGGTTCCACCTTGTCCTTGCCTTCCCTCACTTCCATCTGTCTTTCCTTCCCAAACACCTGACCTCCAGATTTCAAGCTCCAATACCAGGCACAATGGCACTCTGACCACAGTCTGACAGAGACTCCCACAATGTGCACAGTCTAATCCTTGTGACAAATCCCTTAAATGTGGATATAAATATTCTCCCAGAGGAAACATCAGAGAGGAAGTGTATCAGTCAGGGTTCAGACAAACCCCCAGCTGGAGTCTCATATGGTGGTTTTGCTTCTTCCTAGTGGTGGTGGCATTTCTCGGATTGAATCCTCACTGATATACTTTGACTCAGATTCTGCTTGTGGGACAACCTAAAACAAGACATCCAGAAACTCCCAGGATCTACTGGGATGAATCAGCTAGAGGTGGAGCTCCCACAGACAGAACCAGAGGTATCACATCCTTAGGGTGATCATTGGGAAGCCATCTTGACCCCCCACCCCTGCTGGTGAGGCCCATATGCTACACAATCAAGCTTTATACTCACACCTCACACTTCCCCCTGTGCTAAGAAAACAACATTGGCGTACTCTCTAGCATCCAACAAGAAATATTTGTGTTAAAATGTCAACAACATTATCACTTTGTTTTTAAGTGGTGGCATATTCCCTGGTGCTCAAAACTGAGAACCTCAGTGCAGACTCAGCCTATTTTACTACTTGATTCCCTGGGGTTGAATCAGAAACCGAGCTCCAAGGGGTTACAAAAGAGCCACTCAACCCTTGTCCAATGAAAGGAGCTAAGGGTTGGCTGGAATCAGGCTGAGATTCTATGGGAATTCTAGGTGGTTGGAAACCATGAAGTTTGGGAATCCTCCAACCTTATGATCGCCATCCCTAAGCAAAGCTGTTTGTTCCCCCTGCCTTCCCATCATGCTCTGAACAAACATCCATTAGACCATTTGCCACCAGGTCACGTGTATTTCTGCTCCAACTGACCCTGAACTCCTCAAGAGCAAGAGCGTGATGGGCTCATGAGGCGGTGCTTGGGTGGAGTTTAGTGAGTGGGGTGAAAGAACAGGCGCCAGATATCAAGGCTCCTATGGTCCCAGAATACAATCTCTGGAAAAGCCTTTCCATAACTTCTACTCTAACCTCCTCTCCATACTGATGAGAACACTGAGGCACAGGAAGGAGAAAGTTACAACAAGCTATTAACTCCTTGAAGCAGGAATGATGGCTTATTTGTCTCTGTATTCTCAGAACCAATACAAGACCTGTCACAGTGTAGACAACCATAGCTGTTGAAGGAAGGAAGGAAAGAAGGAAGGATGGAAGGAAGGAAAGAAGGAAGGACAGAAGGAAGGAAAGAAGGAAGGAAGGAACAAAGAAGTAAATGAATTCAGCTAGTTGTAACAAACCTAAGGACTGGAAATCAAACCTCTGACTGCCAGTCCACTGAATCCTTCCTCTTCCTCCATGCCTCCCCACCCCACCCTCAAGCTTACAATGTCCCCTCCACTGTTTACCCAGAATTCTCTCGGAATACTCACCCAGAATCCCCTTGGGTTGCTCACCCAGAATCCCCTTGGGTTACTCACCCAGAAACCCCTTGGGTTGCTCATCCAGAATCCTGGCTCCTCATCTTGGAAAGTAGAACTTTTGGAATACCAGTCAGAGGCATTTTTAGAGTAAAGTTGTAAAATCCTGGTTGCTAGGGCAGCTTTTTCAAGTCTATCGAATGAGGGTCTCCCACTGAGAAAAGGAGCACAGAATTAAGACAGCTTTCAATCCTCCTTGCCACTACCTCCAGCCCGGTGTTCCCCATGTGATGGTCACTGGGAGATATTAGCATCTAAATTATTTTACGGAGATATAATAAGATTCACCCAGCAGGCCATTAATGACGAAAGAGATTATTACTGGAAAAAATCCAAGACTGACTTTGAGCAGAGTTGGCTCATCTAAATGACCCTTTCCCTGCACCCCAGATCATCTTGGTCCCCAGAGATTATACAGATTTGAAAAAGTAACTGCCATGGAACACGTTCACGTTTATGCAAGAGGATCTTACGGAAGGAATCCCTTGAGAATTAGGGTCAGGAGTGCATAGCAGTGAGATAAATGAGATGTTCCCTGAATCGTAAGAATCCTCTGTGGCAGAATTTACAGGAAGCATCTCTAGTCTCCATATTTGGCAGGCATCCAGCCAGAGTTGTCAAGTATTAGATTAATTTTAATTCAATGCAAAAAACCACATTAGTGTAGTGTTGCAATTGAGAATTGAAATATACAAAAGCCAAGAGTCCTTGAAGTGGATCATTCCAAAGCCTGAGCATCTTTTCAAGCGTCCATCAAAAAAGGCACATTCTCAGAGCATTCCAAAGCTATCTGCTGCCTTCAAGTCATACCACTTAGCCAGGCAAATGAGCTACTTGGCAGTGACCTGAAGGGAAAGAGCTGTCGATTAATGTGACTTCACAGGTCCTGGCCATGGGAGTTAAAGTTCAAACTCTGTGATGTGGCATTCAAAACCCTCCATGATCCAGCATCAAATGTCCTTCACAGCCTCATCTTTCGGTACAGTGCTCCACATTTTGCAGGCTGCAGCCTCACTAGCCCTTTGATTACCATTGGTAATATTCCTGCCATGCTTAACTTGCACGCCTACCTTAATCTGCTCCACTCACAGCCCTGGGAGGGAGCAACCCAAAATACTATGTATTACCAGGGCATCCCCTCCTCCAAGCCCCAGCTTATTGTTGAAAGGGGGAGCACTTGACCTAGGGAAAGCAGTCCATTGGCTCGTCACCAGCCAATCAAGTTTCTCTTAAAAATTTGAACTAGTAGATACAGATGGTAGCTAATAGGTAATAGTCTTGAGCCCGGGGGTGGAGAAGATATTTTGAGGCAATATGCAATGATTGCAAAGAGCGTCACCCCACAGAAAAGACAACACAAAAGATCACAGAAGGGAGGTGGAGAGAGGATGGGTGTGGGCTGCTGCCAGCTCTCCCAACCCTAGTTCCTGACTCTCTCTCTCTAGAGATTCCTTACCGTACTTGCTATTCTTGGGGCCTATGAGACACCCCTCTATCCTGATGAACTGTTTCTCTCCCAAACCATTGTGGGTAAGCAGCTTTCATGGGGTCCTTGGAGATACTCCCATTGGGAACACACAACAGCAGTCCCCTCAATGCAGGCAGGTAACACCTGTCATCCAACTAGCACTCCAGCAGATGGCCATATGAATGGCCCATAAGACTGCCCCCCAAGTCTGTATCCAGCAGTGCCCCTCCAGCCTCTTTCTGCTGAAGTTGCCTCGCCCGAGGAAGGAAGGTCTTTGGTTGGTGTCTTAGGGTTCTCCAGAAAAACAGAACCAACAGGATGTGTATATAGAGAGAAAGACATTTATTTTAAGGAACTGGCTCACGTGATTATAGAGGCTGGCAAGTCCAAAATCTGCAAGGTGGGCTGACAGGCTGGAGACCTGGGAAGAGCTGATGTTGCAGTTCAAGTCAGAAGGGCATTTGCTGCGGAACTTCCTCTTGCTTGGGGAGATCAGTCTTTTGTTCTATTTAATCCTTCAACTGCTTGGATGAGGCCTACTCACATTATAGAGGGCAATCTGCTTTACTCAAAGCCTACCAATTTAATGTTAATCTCATCCAAAAATACCCTCACAGAAACGTCCAGAAACGTCCATCCAGTTTGACCAAATATCTGGGTACCACAAGGCCCAGCCAAGTTGACACAAAATTAACCATCACAGGCAGTGTCTGTTTTAAATGACCGTGTTCACACTGTCTAGCCTATGAAAGTTCAATGTGCTCACGGCCACTTTTGCTTCTCAACTGTAAACTGCCTGGATGCCACTCCGCTGTGTATCTCGAACTACAGTGGTAACATAGGCCCTCTCATCAGGCTTGGGGTAAGCACCCCACCCCACTCCATAGATGGGGCTCAGGAGGGAAATGCCACAGCACTCTGAGAACTTTTTTTAGAAAAACAATTTCTCAATTGTCTTAGAGCCTAAGCCAAGATTGAGACAGAGAGTACCATGTCTATGTCCTCTTACACTAGTTTGAGAGGGTTTCCATCTAGTATGAGACTAGTTCTTGTTATATTCTGAGTTGAACCCAGCCTCTCTCCTCTATTGCAATACCCCTATTGCAATAGTCCTGAATAAAGTCTTCCTTACCCTTTTAACAAGTATCAGAGTAATTTTTTCTTTAACATTGGTAAAATGAGGACAATAATATCTGCTGTGTTAGTTTCCTATTGCTGCTGTGACAAATCACCACAAACTTAGTGGCTTAAAACAACACAAATGTATGATATTACAGTTCTGAAAGTCAGAAGTCCAAAATGGGTCTCACTGGGCTAAAAGCGAGGTGTTGGCAGGGATGCATTTCTTCTGGAGGCTCTAGGGGAGAATTTGTTTTCTTGCTTTTTCCAGTTTCTAGAGGTCACCGACATTGCTGACCTCATGGTCCCCTTCCTCCACCTTTAAGCCCATAACGACTGGCTAAGCCTTCCTCACATAGCATCACTCTGACTCTGACCCTCCTGCCTCCCTCTTTCCCTTACACGGATCATACTGAGCCCACCCAGATATCCAGAATAATCTCCCCATCTTAACTTCAACACATCTGCAAAGTCCTTTTTGCCTTATAAAGTAACATGTTCACAAGTTCCAGTGGTTAGAACATAGACATCTTTGTGCATCATTCTGCCTACTGCACCTACCTCATGAGATTGTCTCTAAGGACTCGATAAAATAATGCATGTAAACAGCCTAAACCCAGCGTCCAGCACTGGGTAAGTGCTCCGTAAATATAAACCGTTATTATTGTTCTGTTCCACACCCCCACCCTATACCTACTGCAAATAAGTATTCGGTGAATATTAGATATTATTGTTACTGTCACTGAGCCTCCCCAGCACTATGCCCATCATTCTCTCCCATGACACTTGTCACACTATGTTACTTAACTGCTCACAGGTCTCTTCTCCCATCTCCGCCTCCTCAAGGAAAGTGACCCAGAGCAAGGCAGCCCTGGCCTTACACACGGCCCGGCATGACACGGGCTCCCAGGATATGTTCCAGGAAAGGCCACTGACTAAAGGCCAGACCCTGGCAGCACCTTAGGAGAGTGGGCATAGCATTGGGGTTGGACCCCAGGACTCTGACTCTCAGCACAAATGTGGGGGCCCCCCACCCCCAATCAGCCTTCATGAGTGGCCTGAAATTAGCCACTGACAATCCGCTGTGCTGGGCTGGGGAAGCCGAGCTGCAGGACCTCCCACTCCGGCTCACCCCCGTTAGGAAGACAGGCTCCCAGAGGAGGAAATGTCCAGCACAAGCAATTAACCTGCACGCGCAGGAGCCACATTCAGAGCAGAGCAGGAGCTTGGGCTGCATGTTTCTTTGCCCAAATGCATGACTAGGTTGTCCAGCCACTGGCCTGGAAAATTCTCGTTTAGTAAACATCACTCTCCTTTGTTAGGAGAACTGTCCCAGGGCTGAGACTTGACACCTTTGCTCTCCACGCAGTCTTGGGGAGACAAATGAGCAAGGTAGAAGTTAGGAAGTGGGAACGTTTCAGCCCTTTCCTCTTGCATTAATGGGAGCGGGGCAGGGTAACATACTCAGTTAATTTACAGCTCTTCTCCCTCTGTTCTCCTCTCTGGCTCGTGCCATGAAAATGGCCAGGCCTTTCAGTGCCCTTGTTTTCGGGGAGGTGTGTTTGAGGACAAGAGGTCCAGAAAGGGGCCAAGGTTGCCTTCAAAACACTTGTTTACTGGCTTTTGTTTTTTAAGCACTGAGCTCTTTGAAGAGTCTATGATTATCTCCCCTGACCACAGTATCCAGTCTCATCTCTTTCTAGTCATTTTGCCCAACACACATACACACACGTGTACATGCACATGTACACACATGCACGCACACACACACACACACACACCATGTTCTAGCCACTCTGAACTGCTTCCTGAACTCATCACGCTCTCTCCTCCCACGTATCCCCCAACACCCACCAGGTCTTTTTACCTCTTATGGCCCCTTTCTGGCTCATACTTTACTCTTTACCCTTTTATAACTAGCTACTTCCTAGTCTTATATTAGGTCCACACTTGAACTTCCAGCATTCAGCATTTAGCATTGTAACTGCCCGTTCACTCTCTGCCTGAACAACAAAATACACAAATGCTCTCCTTCGTAGCTCTAAGGGCCTGGTACGACAATTTGTGAAATGGGTGGATAGATAGATGGGTGGATGGATGGGTGAATGGAAAGAAGGAAATGAATCAAATCACTACCTTGTAACCACACTTACCCCAGGGAAATATTTTGAGCCCCATCCCCTGGCACCCCGTGGGTCCCCGGGATATCCTGTCTACATCCCCAGACGGCCACAGGGCACGGTTCCCTCTGCACTGCCTCCTCCAGGGCTCTTGGGGAATCTCCAGGATGAGAAATCAGGGGTAGCCTATGGTTTGACTATGATCTAAAAGCATCCTTAAGTTCTCCAAATAATTAACATTCCATCAGGCTGGCCTGGTCCTCTCGTGGACGTTCAGAAACGCTGTAACTCAAAGCGAAAGCCAATTGCTGATAGCATATCAGGGGAATCTCCATGAGATACAGTCCCTGTCCCAGTCCAAACTGATGGCCATGCCAGGTTGAGAGATAACGCGTGAGGGCTCCGGGAGGAGCTGGTGGCTGAGGACGAGGATGAGAAATGGCTGCTTCGTGCTGGGCTTCAGTGTTGGTTTGTTCTGAGATAGAACAAATGAGGTTCTGGCCCTCAGGGAGGACACGGTGCAGAGTTTTTTCTCTGGGGAGAGACCATGGGGGTGGGGGCACAACCTGGATCACTTGTACAGTTTACATTCCCCCCACCTGCCCCCAGTGAATGTGGCACTGGAGAGCCCAGTCTCAGCATGTATAGAGCAGCCTTTCCAGAGCCTACTCTCCCCCCATCCTCCCCACCCAGACCTGTGCTCCCCCTGGCGTCCCCACCATGGTGGTTTCTAATCATGTAGATACCAACATCTACCCCCTCATAAGCCACAGACCTCAGTCTTCCCCAAACCCCCACCCCCCATCTTCTCCCCCCGAATCTCAGGGAGCAAGATCCCTGCCAATCCTCCCTCCAAAATTACCCTCCAAATGCTCCCTGCTCCCTGCCCTCGGTGCTCCACCCTGGTCAACCTCATCATTTCCAATCTGCACTATTGGAAAAGTGCTCTTCAGATCCTTCCCAGCTCAATTCATGCCCCCAGGGTCATCCTCCTAACACACATCCCTTCCTGTGTGTACGAGCACGTTTGAGCACCTATTATGTGCCGTGCACTTTGGTGCTGAGAATGTGGAAACAGATAAGATGTGATTACATCGTTCTCCTGCTCAAAAGCCTGGCTGCTCTCCACTGCCAAGACAATAGAGCCCGTTCTTCTTAGTGTGCTAGCAGGGCCTTCCATGATGAGGCCTCCAATTGACCTCTTGGGTCCCAGCTCCTTCCAAAACCCTAAGGATCAAACAGGACAAGACGACTCACTGGTCCCATACCAAGCACCCTCTGACTCTGTGACTTTCTTGGCCTGTGTCTTTCTTTCTTTTTCCCATATCAAAATCCCCCTCATTCTTCATTGAGAAGCAGCTCAAATGACACCTCTTCTGTGGAGTTGCAGGGATCCTCCAAGTTGGAATGAATCACCCAATTCTCTTAGCTTCCAAAGCATGGCTCTAATACCAGCATCGTAACATTTATTTCTTCCAGGTTCATGGTTTAGGTAATGAGGTGGGGAAACTATTACCTAACAGCTGACACCAGAATTTCTCTTAGGGAGGGAAATGTTGTCCTTTGGGAAAATATCTTGAACTCCAGTTCGCAGTCCCCCACCTTGGGATTTACAGATTCTGGTGGGCGGCAGGGTTCTCGTCTTTGCTCCCAGAGAGGCAGGGTGAGGGCCCTCCAGGTACCGCCTCCCCCAGTATCCTCTCTGGGGAGATGGTACAGGAGTAGAGACATGAATGAAATGAGGGAATTCTGGGGACAGGCAGCCCGGGCTTCTGGAGCAGCGGGAGGAAGGCGTGCTGGTGTGAGCAACGTGATGTGCATGGGGAATTGGAAATGGTCACTAGTGTATAATCTTGGGGACAGAGGAGCCTGCCTCGGGTCACCTGTGGAACCTGTCCCCAGGAATACACAGGAGCTCATGTGTGAACAACTTTTGCCCTGAATCTCAGGAGATTTACAGATCTCGTGAAGTCTATCCATAAAAATCTGGGGAGGAGGAAGCAAGTCAGTCCATGGTCCCCAAGTTAAGAATTGCTGTGCACAAGCACAAAGAGTGAGGCAGGGAGATGAAGCTGACCCCGAGTTCCCGCAGATCACCTGCATTCCCCGGCTCATGGCCCCTTGCTTCAATCTCCACTTCTCCTACTTCCTCTTCTGCAGTCAAATCTCCCTGCGCCTCTTCTAAGGGCACCTGTGAGTGATCACATTTAGAACCTCCCTGGGCAATCCAGGGTGGTCTCCCCATCTTATCATTAATTCAATCACATCTGCAATGTCTCTTTTTGCCACAGAAGGTAACATTCACAGGTTCCGGGGATTAGGACTCGAATATCTTTGGGAGGCATTATGCAGCCTACCACAGAGACCTCCTACCACCGCAGAGACTTCCTGATGTAATTTGGCAGCTTATGAGATGGTGTGAGTTGAAGTGAAGGGAGACACCGGGGAGGGCTTTGGGCTACCACCAGTGCTGCCTCCATGAGCCAGCACCGAAGGCAGAAAGGAGGGGCCCAATTTTGGATGTGTCCTGCAGGCCACCCAAGATGGATATGCAGGTAGAGAGCTCAGGGGAGCCATGAAGGAAACCACAAAGAAGCAGCCAGAGAGGCTGGAGGAAAATCAAGTGACTTCAAAGTCCCAGACACCACGGTAATCTTCAAGATGAGGGGAGTAGTTCTCAGGGTCCCAGGCAGGAGAGGTGAGAAGCGAAGATGAAAACAGGAAAGTTGCCGCAGGATTTGGCCATCCCCGGTGGTGTCCCTGGGGAGAACAGTCTTACGGTCATAGAGAAGCCAAAAGTCAGACTGTAAAGAATCATGAAGGGAATGCAAAACATGGCATCTGCTGAAAAAGAGACAACCACATGAAACATCAATAAACAACAGCCAGGCGCGGTGGCGCGCACCTGCAGTCCCAGCTACTTGGGAGGCTGAGACAGGAGTACAAATCCAGCCTGGGCAGCACAGCTTCATCATCTCATTTCTTAATCTGCATGACAACCCTGTGAGATGCTACCATTGTCATCGTCTCCATTTTACAGAGGAGAAAACTGTGAGGAGGTAAAGTAGCTTCCCCAGCATTTCAAAGCCAGCAAGTGGCAGAACCAGGATTCGATCTGGGCTGTCCGGCTGCAAAGCCCTTGCGCTCAGCCACCAGGTGGCTTTGCACCTGCCTCCTTCACGCACTCCTCACTGGTCCCATGCCAAGGGACCCTCTGCTGGGTGACCGTAGGCTCGGACACTGGACTTGGAGCAGCCATGGGGAGGGATGGACTATGTCTGACTCACTCTTCTGCCTTCCCGTAGGGGCCTGGACGGTCACTTCATGTTTATGGAGGTGAATTTAGCTTATGTATAAAAACCCTTCCTGTCCCAGAATACTTGCAGAAATCCTCATGCGGCAGGATCGAAGCTGTGGCTCTTGTCCCAGGCGCCTGCTGAGCGAGAGGCACAGCAACCCTTGCTGCTCTCCCTGGAGACCCCTCTGCAGCCTCACTGGACAGTCACACAGTTGGCCTGGGCCCGCTGAGTTCAGAGCACATGTAGGACACAGCGAGGTTCTCTCAGCACCCCAGCACTTGGGTCTAAGCCACCCACTACCTGGGGTCACGCGTGCTGCCACCTGCACAACCTGGCTGGTCCCAAGCACACAGAAGAGGCCCCTCCCACTGTGGGTAGCCACCAGCAGACAGTCCTTCCAGGACCAGCCAGGTCCACTCTGACCCCGGCCTCCAGCCTTACCCCAGCCCCAGCTCTGCCAGGCTGCGGTGGCAATGGCAGTTCTGCCTGGCCAGGCCTCCACCAGAAGTCGCACAGGGAATGGGAGTGGCAAGGAGGAAAAGGATCCCTTTTTACCCTGTGTTCTTCTCAATTGTTTGGATGTTACATCTTTACCATAAATACATATAAAATCCTGAGTGACAGTACCATGGTTAAGAGCACAGGTGCTGACATCACCTGGGTTCAAATGTGGCTCTTTACGTACAAACCAGGTGACTTTAGGTGAATGATTTCACCTCTCTGTAGCTCAGTTTCCTTATCTGTAAAAACAGGATAATGTACTAACAGTATATCAAGTGCCTAGCACAGTGCCAATTACGCATAATGCAATAGCTAAAAGGCACAGCCAGTGTGGTTTCGAATCCCAGCTCCGCTACCTATTAGCTGAGTAGCCTTGGGCAAGTTACTAAACTTCTCTGTGCCTCAACCTCCTCATCTGTGAATGGGGCTGATGATAATAATTGTATCGCCCTCCTAGAATTACTGTGAGGATTAAATGATTAAATCACATGGATGAGTGCCTGGCACAGAGTAAGCATCGTGTAAATATGAGCTATTATCATTACTTAATAAACAAATGAAGAGATTAAAAAAGGAAAGGGAGATGGGCGCATCCAGAAGGGAGGGGAGCCCCTGAACCCCCTGCTGGTGTGCCTGCTGCCGATGGCCATGGCTAGGCGCGAGCCGTATGGGAGTCAGATAACCATAAAGTGGGGACCAGTTGCAGCACTACCAGCCCACACTGGCCCTGACGGCATTAGTCCCCCAGAACACTCGTACCACCACCCTGTGCCTACAAGCGCCCCTGCACCGGGGCCGCATTCCTCACCACCCCGGCATGAAGAGCCTGGCTACGGCAGGGTAGCAAGAGCAGGGGAAGGGTGTGGAAATCAGGGGCTGGAGCCAGGTGTGTGCGCGTCTGGGAGAGGGCCTGGGAGAGGGCTCGCTCCCAACCCTGGTGGCAGCACCCCGCGGCGGGGCTGGGCGGGGCCGAGCAACACCGAGGGGAGATGGGGAAGAGGTGTTCCACGTACAGAGCATCAGAGTGGGGTGTGTAAAGCTGAAGACGCCCAGGGCTGTAGCTTGCACACTTTACTGCACGTCCAAATCATCCAAGAAGCAGATTCCCTGAAACCTGTATTTTAAATAAGCTCCACTCCCCCACCCCCACTTCAAGGTGATTGAGAAATTCCAGCCTTTACCAAAATCTTCCAAAGGGGTGTTCTTGTCACATATGCTGCCTTCAGCAGGATTTACTAGGTTGGAAAACATCATTTTCAACTGTCCCTTCTATTTGTTGAGGTGGGGGTGGGGAAGAAGGAGGAAGAGGAGGAGGAGAGAAGAAAAGGAAAGGAAAGGAAGAGGAAAAAATGAAAGGAAAAGACTTCAAAAAAATTTTTCAAGTCAAACGGCAGCTCCAGTGACTATAACCTTTAACCCCCCAAAAAGCCCCATTGTAGCTTTCAAGTGTCAATCTAAGTGCTGAGCCTGAATTATCTAACCTTCAGCTTTAAAAAAGCCACAGCAAAAAGGTCAGAAGGAAAACTGTGGTATGTTGCAGGAAGTTTCTCTGCCTCACGTACTTGAAAGCTGGAAGACTTTCAGAGTCGGACACAGCCAAGAGAAGTTGCCATTTAGAATAAAGCAGCCTCAGCGATCAAGCCAGACCTTTAAAAAACAGCGTAGGTGGGGGTTAATTTGGTCCCTTATTGTTTAAATAATTAGAAGGAATCTTTGGAAAACACAGAATCAACCCCCTGTCTCGTGCTTCAGACCTTTTGACGGCTCCCCGATAGCTGTCACTGCATCCCCCAAAGTGCAAACTGCAGAAATAGATTTTAGGGGAGTAAAGGGTTTCTTGTGGTTGAATAAGTTTGCGAAACACTGGGTTAGGCCAAGTTAAGCAAGTTTCATTCTTAAAGGACTTGGCAGAGCCCTTACTGCGCTGTTGCTCATCCGCCATTGCCACAGCTGGAACAGCTGGGCAGCGTTTCCATACCTGATGTGGCCACCAGGGAGCGCGCTTCAGGACCACGGCTCCACGGAACACCACTGGGACTCAGCAATACCCTTAGTCTAGCACACAAGGCCTGCCCCACCTCGCTCCAGCCCGCAGTCCCACACACTCTGAGCACACCAGCTACTTGCCCTTCACAAAGCACCTAAGACACGTAACCGGCTGCTCTCCCTGCCAGGAATGCCCCCCTCCTCCTCTGTAGCCTCAAACTTCTAGTGACGTCCTGGGCCCTTGCTCAAAGTCCCCACCTCTGTGGAACCTTCACTTGCTCCCTCCTACAAGCACTGACTACTTGCTCCAGGCTCTATCACAACGTGATCGGCCTGCATTGTGACTAGCCTGAGTCTCTTCACTATTAATTGAGAGCTTCGGAGCGCTGGGAGTGTAAGCCGACGAAGGAAATGTGTGTTGGCAATACTAATAGCTTCCATCTGGTGGCACTTCCTAAGGCCAGGCATTACTGTAAGCTCTCAACGTGCATCAACACATGTATCCTCCCCACCTCACTCACTGAGTAAACACGACTATTACCAATTCGTATGACTGCTATTTCATAGATGAGGAAGCTGAAACTCAGAGAAGGTACCTTGCCCAAAGGCACATGACCAGTGTGTGGCAGAGGCAGAATCCAATCCCATGCTCTCAAACAGTGTATTACTTCACTTAAGAGAAGCAGAGGTGAGCTTGACTGCAGAGCTGGCTGATTCAGAAGCTGCACAATGTTGTCAAGAACTCAGGGTCTTGACCAGGACGGTGGGTGGCTCTCGCCTGTAATCCTAGCACTTTGGGAGGCCAAAGCAGGAGGATCACTTGAGGCCAGGGGTTGAGACCAGCCTGGCCAACATAGTGAGACCCCATCTCTACAAAAAAATAGAAAAATTAGCTGGGCATGGTGGCACATGCCTGTAACTCTCAGCTACTCGGGAGGCTGAGGCAGGAGGATTGCTTGAGCCCAGGAGTTTGAGATTGCTGTGAGCTATGATAATGCCACTGCACTCTAGCCTGGGCAACAGAGCAAGACCCTGTCTCATAAAGACAAAAAAGAACTCAGGTGCTTTTTATTACTATCTCTCCACTCTGTATCCTCGGCGTATTAGCTGTGCCCTCAGATTGGCTCCCCTCATGGTGCCAAGACAGTGGCGGCAATTCCAAGCATCACATCCAGACACAATGTCCAGAGGAAGAAAGGAAACACAGAGTGGCGGCTAACAGCATGGTCCATGGAACTAGACAGTCTTGCTTCCCAGGTGTATGACCTCAGACAAGTCAGATATATGCAAAGATATAGCAAAGATAGAATCGTCTATCTTGAAAGGAGCTCTCCAACTTTTCTCTTTCACCTGAGGCTTTGCCTGAAACACTCTTCTACCCCTTCTTTGCCAAACACACACCTATTCTTTAGGAATTGGCTTCAACTTCACTTCCTCCAGGGAGCCTTCCCTGATGGCATCTCCAGGCTGGGTTCAATACCCCTACTGTGTGTCCCTTAGTACCTTGCACTTGCCCCCATTGTACTCAGTCCACAATACTATAATTACTTGTTTCACTGTCTTCCACACTAGACCATGAGCTGAGGGAAGGCAGGAAGCATGTCCTGCCACCAAGGCATCCCCAGTAACTGGTGCCATATCTGACACACAAGAGGCTTAAAAAAATATCTGCTAGATGTTCAAGCAGAAGACAGAAGGTCACCTGAGGTCTTGCAGCATGGGCTTGACGGTTCGGTTAGATTATCTTTGGGCCTTGAGGTGGAAAATTCTTGGGCACATTGGCTTGTCCTTATTCAAGGGCATCCGCGAGCCTTGGCCACCATACCCAAAGAGCCAGATGAACCACACGTAGGGAAAATATCTCCTTATTTTCTCCCCCCGCCCCCGGGATAACTTTCCAAAAGACGTAGTCAAGGCTCATGGGCAAAGCACAGACTCTTGAGTCACACAACCCTAGAAGCTTAGATTCTCACTCTGCCACTTCCTGGCCATGTTCTTGAGCAAGTCTCATCATCTCTCTGGGCCTCATTTTCTTCATCTGTGAAATGGGATTGAAAGCAATGCCTCCTCCAAAGGGTGGTTGTGAAGATTAGATGAGACAAGCTGTACAGAAAGCTAGGCATGTAGTAAATCCTCCAGTAAACGCTGGCTCCTCTTATCTGTGTGCACATTCACAGTGACAAAGCCACGCAGCAGTGGTGACCTATCTTATAAGCATATCTCCAGGCTTTGTCTCAGGAGCCCCAAGGGGCTCGCTGCTGGGGACGGCATGATGGACTAAGGTGGAAGGTTCGTTGGCCGAGCACGCTACTGTCCCTCAGCAAAGATGAACTAATGAAGACGGAGATGAGGTCATTGACAGCAGCTGAAAAATGCAGGACAGTGGTCAGGGCTGAAGCCAGGCTCTCCGAGTAGTAATGGCTAATTGCATACTGAGTTGGGAAAGCGTTTTAGGAAGAAAAACTTTCATCGATTTTTCTTCTAGGACAGTTTTAGGCGTCACTGCAGAATAAGTTGCTCTCTAGTGTGTTAGAAAGGATGCTAGGCTAGGACTCAGGACACTTGGATTCTCGTCCTGGATCTGCCAGCAGCTTGCTTCAGGACCTTGAACGGGTCCCTGTCCCACACTAGCCTCGGTGACCTCAAAAGTGCCTCTGAGCTGCATGGCAGGTCTTACCGCACGGTGGCTACAATGTCAGCGTTTAGAGCCCAGCAGAGCTGGGCTCAAAGTCCAGCTCTACCACTTAGAAAATAGAGCTCTCCGAGTCCTTTAACCCCTCTAAGCAAGACTCAAGCTTATTTTATGTGAATTGGGGATTCTAATCATACTGTTTCCACAGGGCCTACCTCCCTCTGCTCTCCCACCAGCTCTTCTGAGAGTTAACGGAGGTAAGTACACAAAGCTGTTGACGGGTCCTGGTGCAGGAGCACCCAGTAAGTGGTAGCCGTTGTGCTTATTTCATCCAATAACTCACTGGGCACTTTGGATGATGGTGAGACCTGAGGGAAGCTCACACGGACCGTGCACTCGACAGAGATGCGCAAATCCCCTCCAAATGGGCCCGTCACAGCGCAGAGGACGGCGAGGGCCTCTGTCCCAGGGCTTGATGGCATTCTGCTTCATGCAGCCCCAAAGTCCCTTTGAACCAGTCAAGCACCTTGTCAAGGTCTTCAGCTCTGAGCCTCAGTCACATGAGGTGCACTTTGCTCCTTAACTAATGGCTTCTCTCCCCAGCAGAGCCCGACCTCCCCTCAAAAAGAAGGAAAAGTGCTAGTAGGTGCTGGTAGCATTTGGGAAAGTGACAAGCTGTACTTTGTATCTATTCCTAGTTTTCTAGGTTCTTTTTTAAAAGACAAAAGAAGAACTTTTACTCTGCCAGTGGTTAATAAAAACCTGGGCCGGAGAATCAAACAGACATGGGTTTGAATCTGGGCTCTCTACCACTCACTATCCAAGACCAAGGGCAAGTTATTTCATCTTCTGAGGCACCGTTGTCTGATTTATAAAATAGGGACTAGGAATAGTACCTATCTCTTAGGGTTGCTGGTGCAATCAAATGTGATGATGCTCTGGGCCAGTATCTAGCACACAGTAAGTGCTCAATAAAAGTGTGACATTATTATTATCTTATTATTAAATAATACTATCACCAAGGAAAACTAGGGGGGAGTTAAATTAGTAAATGATAAGGTTGTTAAGAGACTGAGAATATTCATCAGGCAGCCCAGTGCTTAGCCAGCTGGTACACATTAGCCAGGCACGGACAACCTCAGTGGCTGCTCGCTGGCTCAGACACACCACAGAGAGGTTTGGTCCAGTCACTTGTACTGGTCCAGATTAACAGAGTCCTGGCCTCCCTCGCAGCCCTGCCCTTTCCCTCCTTGCTTACCTGCTGCGTGACCATGCAAATTCCGCCCCTTCTCTGGCCATCAGTTTTCTCACCTACCAGAGGCAAGGATTGGACTGGAGGGCACTTAAGTATCCAAATCCCTACGCTTTTAGGATTGCACTGAATTCCTAAGCAATTATCATCTGCACATTCATCCGGTTGCCTAATCATGTCCCTAATTAAGTCTTTCACGGTTATTTAAATTTCCCACTTTTAAGCCTTAATGTAGGTTTGGGGAGAAATAATATCTTTATTTTTTTTTTTCCCTGTCACCCAGGCTGGAGTACAGTAGTGTGATTATAGCTCACTGCATCCTCGAATTCCTGGGCTCAGGCAATCCTCCCACCTCAGCCTCCAGAGTAGCTGGGACTACAAGCACATGCCACCACACCCAGCTAATTTTTCTATTTTTTTTAGAGACAAGGTCTTGCTATGTTGCCCAGGCTGGTCTCAACCCCTGGCTTCAAGTGATCCTCCTACCTTGGCCTCCCAAAGTGCTGGGATTACAGGTGTGAGCCACCATGCTAGATCTGTCTTTGAGTATGCTTAAACTCTGCCTTGGAACTTCTTATGGACACAACACAAGCTTAGGTACAGAGAGCCTGGACCCAGCTCCCAGCTCTGCACACTTAGAAAGTCTCACTTGTGTCTACTGGCCTCAGTCTTCCCCTCCAGTGAAATGGCAATGACAGCTTCCCCTGTGGACCATTGCAAAGCTTAACAGAGAAGAGGACTCTTTCAGAGGAAGGCAAAGGACCCAAGCCAGTTTACTCAGAGTGTCTCTGAAGGCTTTTCCTAGCAAGGTAAGAGCAGACACTCACTGTGTTCTGCTGGATTTGCACCCAGGTGTTCGCTCAGCATCTCTGACCACCCGCGAGTATAGGATCCACCTGGTAATAGAATCAGCACAGAAGGAGCACAGAAAGAAACCAGACCTGAGGACAACAATGGAGCCCCAGTGCCCATATGTGATGCTTCATGTTACACGAGGCAAAATGACTATTTTCCTTAACAAAGATTTTATTTTTCCCAAAGCACTTATCACCTTCTAACATATAATTTACCAATGCGTTATGTTTGTTTACTGTCTGTTTCTCCTCATTAGAATGTAAGCTCCATGAGGGTAGGGGTTTTATCCCTTTTGTTCACAGATACATTCCTAGCAGCAGCACAGTGCCTGGCACATAGTAGATGCTCAATAAACATCTATGGAATGAATGAATGAAGATGCTTTGAGATCTGGAGGATATTGCAAATGTCTATAATAATAGCTATAGATAGCTTCACATAAGATTTTGCTTTATTTGCCGATTGGACCTGCCATGTAGCTGATAACCTGAGACCAGGCCAGACACTCCTCAGGCCCTCAGTGCTTCATACCAAAAAGCAAAACGTGGCAACAGGTAACTGGGTCTTTGTGTTTGGCGGTCCTACTCTCTTAGAGGCTGGCCCTAAAATGCCGGGTATGTCAGGATCCTGTCCTTGACTCCCTTCTCCTCTCATTCCACATGTCCTCCCTCAGTGAGCCCATCCCCCCCTTGTGATGTGAGCACCTCTCCTTATGCCAAAGCATCCCGGAACTCTTCCTCCAGCCCTGACTTCCAGAACCAGATATCAAGC
>NW_012148052.1:3996024-4012354 GCF_000956105.1 Propithecus coquereli | reverse complement strand
AAAAATCTATATAGAAAAAATTAGCCAGGCACGGTGGTGCATGCCTGTAATCCCAGCTACTTGGGAGGCTGAAGCAGGAGGATCGCTTGAGCCCAGGAGTCTGAGGTTGCTGTGAGCTAGGCTGACGCCACGGCACTCTAGCCCAGGCAATGGAGCCAGACTCTGTCTCAAAAAAAAAAAAAGAAAGGAAAAGAAAATACAAGGCCCCTGATTCAAACTTTCAAGACAGTGACAGCAGGCCATTCACCCAAGCGCAGAGCCCTTCTGAGTGCAGGATGACTACCCAGGTCACACACCCATGGGACTGGCCTGAACTGCAGGCTGTTCCAACTCAACATGTCCAAAATGTAACTCCTCTTCCTCCCACCCCATAACGCTCCTCCTCAGAAGTTCCCCATCCTCCTGGGTACTCAAGTCAGAGAGAAGTGCTTCACCCCATCCTACCACTGAAGCCTGCGCCTCTCCTCTCCCTCGGTTGTTCCCTTAACCCAGGCCAAGGTCATTCCTGCAACAGCCTCGGAACCACACCCTGCCTCCCGTCTCACACCCACTCCAAACCACGCTGCAGCTGGAGCCGCCTTCCTGAAACACAAATCCTTAAGATTAGGTCCAGACTCCTCAATGTGACAGAGAAGGCCTGAGTGATGTGACTTCCCTCGGCTTCCTTCTCCAGCCTTACATGGAAACCACCTGGACTTGGTTTAGGTCCTTCCCACCTGCCATTCTTGTTTGAAGCACCTTTGCTCTTCCCTGCACCCCAGTCCTCTTCATCAGGTCTCCTCCTGGAAAGCTTCCTTGACCACCTGAGAGCCAGGCGAGTGCCTCCCCTCAGCCCCTGTTCTGCCCCCATCACAGTATTGGTGCTAAAATGGTATAATTCCTGCTTGGTGGTCCAACCCCTGAAGAGACGGTAAGCTATTGAGGGTCCCTCCGCTCCCCCCTGCATTGGTGAGCCTGTGCAGAGCCTAGGCTACTTAGGTCATTGTAGCCCCTAACTGGGGCAGGTTCTGATTAGGAAAATGGGATGCACCAAAAACAAATAAACAAGCTCCATTTACAGGCCTTCTTCTAAGTCTCTCTAGAAAAGACATGAGCAGCACCAGCCACACTAACTTGCACATGCGTTTTGTGCACTCTTGTTTACTGCAGAACGCAGAGGTGCACATTTAACACAGGGGGTGGGGGGAGGACAACTGGAACATTCCGGGGCAACACTGAGGTTGGCTCACCCACCCGAGGGGTGGGCTAGGGTGTTGCTAACATCTTATGTCCTTGTAAATTTCCTTTTCATAGAAACGAGAAGGAAGCAGATCTCTAGATGAGAAGCAAGCATTTGGACTCCCTATGACTTCATTTTCTGGTATCCTGATCATTTAAAAACTCGAAAAAGAACGGGATGTCTTTTCTTTACCCGCATACCTAATTATCAAGAATCCTGAAACTGTTTATATCATTTTAGGGGAATAAGATAAGAAAACATTTTAAGAGGAAACATGACCCATACTTTAAAAGACGGACATCATATGCGGGAAAACATTCTGAATGAGATCAATATAAACAGGGTTCACTGTATTTTAAACAGCAGGATTTAAGTAGGCTTTTATTCATAACAACGATGGACAGTCCTTTAAATTATGCTGAAAGATCGAGGGGACGAAAGGAGAGAGAGGAGTGGTAGCCCGGACAGCTTATCTGTGGGATCCTAAATGAAGCAAAATTAAAATGCATCTCTCCAGAAAGCCAAACAAATTATAAGTAGGAACAATTAGGTGACGACAATTCCTCTAGTAGAAATATATATATTTCTGTTTTCCTATTTATAACGGAGCTAAAAGGTGTCAGAGTCCTCCCTTTTCCACGTGGGCTGGTTTGAAGCTAAGTTTTCATTTAGGATAAAAATATTCAGGGGAGACATGGGGGCAGGGTCTTCGTTCTAGAAAGAACTGTAACCCACACGAGTATCCAGCTAGTTAGTACCAGATCTTGACCATGAACCCACAAGAGAATACACAGTTCATCCTGAGAAAGCGGGGGTTCCGCATTGTCAAGGAATCCTCCTCATTACCTAAAAATGTAAATATCATGTAAAGAGCCATCGTTACCAGTTATGTCATCTAAAGGCACGCTCAGAGACATGTTTATTTCTTAGGGAAAAAAAAAATAGGGAGCTTTCTTAGTAGTCTGGACTTCTGAGGCCAAGCTTAGCAGGTAATGCTCAGCACCATTTTACAGGGCTTCTGTTTAAAGATTCCATTTTGATTTTAACAGAAAGATCAGTTAAATCTGCAACCCAAGCGAGCTCCTGCCTCCCCTCCTGGATCTACCCTGAGAACAGACAAGAGGAAGACTTGCGTCCCAGGAAGTAGTCTGACATACGTGGGTATTTCTAATTTACCGATAGAGAACTCTCCAGTTAAAAAACAGGCTAGCTAGTAATCTATTTAAAGCCACGGCTGACATGATAAATGAAACAGAATAAATGTATACAGCAAGTGAGCCTCCTCGGGAACACAGGGGGACTGGAGCGCTTCTGCTGACAGCGACTTTCCCGTCAGTGGCCTGTCTCTCTTGGAGGCAGCTGTCAATCACGGGCCAGCCCGTGCTCCCGGGGGAGTTCATTGTGCCCGCAGACAGTTGTGGGATAACTGCTCCTAGGCGTCGGAGCAGCAGATGGAGTGTATCTGTCAATCATTGTCACTAATTATTAACTTCTGTCACTCAGAGCAAGGCAACATCGCGGCGCCTGATCCGCTGTGATTTGATCTGCCACGCCACCTTGGAGACAGACAGAGCAACCCTTCATTCCGGTCACACTCCCAGCACTTTGCTGGGTCAGCCGCCGTGACTCAGTGTTTGCGCCCCCGACAGGGCTGGCACACGTGGGTGTGCACCCGCGTTCGAGCTTCCGGAGGCGCAGCTGCCCTGAGAGGGTTCCTTTGGGGGGCCCAGGCCAGGGGCGCAGGATCCTGCTCATTAATTATTGAATGAGGACAGTTTTATCTTGGCCGCTGGTGGAACCAGGGCCAAAGTGTAAGAGGAGACCAATTTGGAGGGTTTTCTTCTCTTTGCACTACCCTGGGACCAGCCATTATCAGCCAAGTTCACATTGATTATATTCCTATGATCTTTTCTCAACCCTCTGATTTTGGAGTTGGAGATGTCAGCCTGAATAATTAATTAAGGCATCTGTAGCATGCTTTGCAAACAGGAGCTGCAACCTAAAGGGATATTTGCACCATGGGCTCAGAGAACCTCTTCGTGACAAGACTGGGAAGGGAGCATAAGGATCTTCGTGCCCAACCTCCTAGAGGTGACTTGCCTAAGGTCGCAAGGCCCACTGCTCTGGCACCTCAAGGAGACCTCCCATCCATGCACATACATGAAGCACCTTGGAGGCTGGGCAGCTCAGGAACCCCTGGGTGCTGTGTCAGCTGTCCTCCCCCAGACAGTTCAGGGACATCGGTTCCCTTGGAGAGGCCGATGAACATGGTCACCCACATAGGCCCTGGGGTCAGACTGCGGGTGACCTTGGACAAGTCACTTTACCTCTGTGACCCGAGATCTCCTCATCTGCAAAGCAAGTATAATTACAGAACCTTCCTCAAAGGTCAAATGAGAATATTCCTGGTGAAAACATCTCGCACAGCGCCTGCCTGGCACATTTGAAGCTCTCAATAAACAGTAAAAATGATTGTCCCCACAAAACCAGCACAGGGGCCGGTCTAATCTCAAAAAGTAAAACTTGGATTTTAAGACCCATTGGGAAATGCTCATCAATTACTATTTTTTTAAAGTACAAGTGACGAGCTTGACGTGAGCCAGGCTCCGAGTCTAACAAACCTAGTTGTAGTTTCCGTAACTAGGTCCCCAGGGGCCTGCTGTGGTGAGTAGACAGGATTTGTGGTGAGCGTATCAATCGTTTACGTGTAAACAGTGATGCACTGTTGGCTGGGTCTCTTCAAAATCAGTTGTCCTCTTAGGTAACTAAAGCGCTCCCCGCCTCACTCAAGTTGCCATTCCTATTTGCTTTCAAAAACCCCTTCTTGTTGGAAGGTGCTCTGGGGAGTTCTAGCCCAAGCCTGATTAGAAACTAAACCAAATTCCAAATTCTAAAATCACAAGGTCTGACTGCATTTGAAAAAGCACCCTGCTGCTTCTAGCGCATGCCAGGGATGCTCTAGGCCACCCAAGATGAAAAGCTGGTACTTTTTCCATCCTCCAAGGATCCCCCCAGACTCACTGTTCCAGTTGCAATGGCTGCGTAACAAATTATTCCAAAACTTAGTGGCATAAAACATTCATTTATTATGTCCATGGGAATCCAGACAGGACACAGCAGGGGTGGCTTGTCTCTGCTCCGTGATCTCTGGGGCCTCGGCTAGAAGGGGGACCGGCTGGGGGCTCTTTGGGCATCTCTCTCTCTCTCTCTCTCTTTCTCTCTCTCTCTCTCTCTCTCTCTCTCTCTCTCTCTCTTCACATGATCTCTCCAGCATGTCAGCTTCAAGGTCATCGGATTTCTTAGTGGCAGCCCGGGTCTCCCAAGGGAAATAGAGAGGAGGCGGAGAGGAGGAGAGAGAAGGGGAAAAAGAAGCCACCTATGCCCTAACCTGCAAAGCATACAGCCTCACTTCCTCCATATTCTCTGGGTCTAAACAGTTACGGAGGTCTGCCCAGGTTCAAGGGGAGGATAACCTCACATTTCAAGAAGAGCATGAGTCCGACATACATTGGTGCAGCCATCTTTGGAAATTACAATCTGCCACGCCCTCCGTGGACACCCTCCGGGAAGCTGGAAGCGAAACTGATACCATCTCCATGGAAGGCTCTTGGCTCCAGCTCTGGGAGAGGGTGAGAGACCTGGAGCCTCACGCAAAGCTCACACATAAGACAGAGCCCCTGAAGCCCTGAGGGGGAAGAGGTCTGGAGGGTGCTGCCTTGACATCATGCTCAGCCTCTGCACTCAGTGGGTTCAGTCACAGCCTGTGCCTTTGCCTAGCATTCACCCACCAATTCCTTAGGTTGAGCGATGCCCTCCGACTCCTGGACTATGCCATTCTCCTTCCTGCCTCCAGGACTTGACATATTTCATTCCTTCTGCTGGGAACATTCTGTGTTCCCTCCCCGCCACCACCTCCACCACCCCACATTCTTGCTAAACCTCTCTCAATCTTTAGGTCTCAACCTCATTGCCACCTCCTCGGGGACTCCTTCCCTGACTACACTCCCTCCCCAGCTCAGGTCCTATCCCCCCAGGTGTACATGTTCTTAACACCCTGCATTTCTCTCTTGGAGTACCTCCCATAATTGTAACTCAGTGATTGTTTAAAAATGTACCTGGGATTTTGGTATGGCAAGGAAACAGGCACAAGACAATTGCCTTGAAAGGCCTTTTACGGTTCCCAAGAAAGGGGACACAACACAGCACACAGGGCCACAGGGGTAGCACCAGGTTCAGTCAGGAAGTAGAAGGAGCCAGAGGACAGCGTGGCCCACCAGAGCCTTCACTGTAGCTTCCACGGGAAGGCAGGGGCAGGGCAGAGTAGGCAAGTTTGAGCAAATTTAGGATCGAATAGTTGGAATGATTTTGGCAGGCTCTGGGCTATAGGGGTGGACTCTAGTTGTCCAGTCCCCGTCCCTGGGGTGGTTTAGGGCAAGGGAAATACCGGCCCTGTGTGTGTGAGACTTTGATAGAGGAGGTGGTTGGGGATGTGCGATTTGGATGGGTTGGCTGCACATGCAAGGTGTGCTCTCAGGCCAGTTGTTCACTGTCACTAGCAATACGCTGACCCTGGAAGGGACGATCTCTCCAGGATTATTGGTAAGGCCCCCAAGACATTATAAAGCACAGAAAATAAAAACCATGATTAATAGAGTAATCAAGAGTGTAATTCTTTGCTTGCTGTTGACCTTCCCTTCAGAGTCTAGACTCCATGAGGACAGGGGTGGGCTCTCTTACTGCTAAATCCTCAGAGCCGGTTGGGATGAGCTGAGTCACAACATCACCATGATCACCTGGCAGAGTCACATGATAAGGGCACCACTTGACCCTGGCCTCTGGCAGCCAGCAGCCTTGCTTGAGGAAAACTCGGGATTATTGAAAGCTTGGGATTATTTGTTCTTTCCACCATGGGCTATAGACAGGCTCCTTCCAGCCTTCTGCCACTAAACAGTAAGTCTTGCTATCTAAACAACATCAAATTCTGTTGGCTTCCTAGTTTTGTGTCCCAAGTATATCCAAGCCTTGGGGACCAGCTTGGGTACCCAGACCCGGGGCCTCATGCACATTGCCCAGTAGAATGTTCTGTGGTGATGGAAATAAATGTTGCACCCCTGCTCTATCCAATTCAGTAGCTGTTAGCCACACGTGACTATTGAGCACGTGGCTAGAACAATTGAGGAATTAAATTTTAATTTCAGTTTTATCTAATTACCTTACATTTAAATAGCCACATGTGGCTAGTGGCAACTGCATTGGACATCGCAGATTCCATTTTCAGGCCTAAGAGCTGTTCTAAATCCTAAGGCAGAAAGGAAACTCAGTTTAAGGATAACCCTATGGAAGACGGAAGACGGCTCGCTTCTGTGCCTCCAGCCCCCGGGCCCTGACTCCCTGGAAGCATCCTCTAAAGAAGGGGAAGGAAGGAATTACAAAAGGTGAGTTCAGAATCCTTCTCTACTGATTGCTCCATTCAATGCAGTCTTTTCTGAAAATTATATTCAGACTATCTCTCTCACTAAATATTAGAAGGCCAAGGAAGCTGGAATTCAGCATCAGAAAACCAACAGGCTCCTGCCCTGAGTATCCTCTCCATCAGCTCCGGCACCTGCACAGAAAGCAGAAAACATCCCAGGCCAATTTTTTTCTTTTAATTCTGAAAGACCAAAATGTCAGAGCCACACTGCAGGTGGTAAACGCATATGCAGAGTATGCTACCGAAGGAATCTGAAAACACCAGGAACGGCCATCAACTTAATCTGGGGCTGACAGGGGCTTCAAGCAGAACTAATGGCTCAGATATATACCTCATTAGCCGACTGGGATTTTACCCTTTTCCTTATTGTGATTGTTCATTTCCCTGTTCTCTGCTATTGAGCAGAAGGAATTTTGTAACCATGTTAAATTATTTGCCATTTCCAAGAGGAGAAAAAAAATCAATTAAAAAAAGAGTCAGGGAGAGGGTCAAAAGGAATTTCTTCATCACTCGTGCTGATCATTTAAGGTAGGATTTTCCCCTGCAGAGATATTGCATAGAATAACTAACAGTAGTTCTAGGGCATTTGATACAGAAAAAGTTCTCCCTCGGTGGTGCCTTCTCCCACCCCTTTCCTGCAAAAAGAGCTTGGAATTCTTCTGTTCAACCTCCAGCTTTGTGTAGCTTCCTCTACTTTGCGACTGACTCAAAATTTGGGGTGCTCCGCAAAGGTGGTCCCAGCTGGAACCTGCCGTGCAATCCTCACTGTGGACGAATGTGTACCCTTTACAAAATACAAATGCATTTTGTCTCTTCTGCAGACCTTTCCAGGGAAAACCTGGCTGTGCTTCCTTCTGATCAATCTTTCCCCTAGAAATCAAGGAAATGACGTCCTCAATACCACACCCCCTTGCGGGCCCCTCATGGTACATACCTGGCCGGAAGCCATCAGCAAGTCTCTGTATGTCCCCTCCTAACCCCAAGTCCAATCGCTAACAATATTTCCGTTGGTGGAACTTTTATAAAATATTACAATCAATTCAATTGCATTAACACATTTGAACCTCTAAGTTCCACACAGTGGAAAACACAATACTTCTCTATTACATCAAGTGTCTGGTCAGATATATATCACACGAAACTGAGACCAGAGGCACTGGGGGACCCTGTTTCTCCCAACTTAGCAAAAGGGATTATCTGACAGTTGGAAATGAAAAACTTCTAATAAACATTACAGTTTATTGAAAAGTTTAAACAATAAGATTAAGGAAACTTCTGCAATATTAAGAAATGTATATTATCCTACTTTACCTTGCTTGGGGAATTCCTCAAGGATTTATTATTCTGTTACACCACCAAAAAGCCTGTGTTATGTTAAGGGATTCTGCCTTCCCGCCTGCATTCCGCATGAATCTAAAATTAAGAGGCAATCTTTCTTCAGCACATCGTACTTCCCTAAATTAGGTTTGGTTTCCAGAGCAGAATTTGGAAGTCGGTGTTTTTCTCCGCTGGTACCACTGGCCGCTTATAATAAATGCTCTAGAGGAAAGAGCTCCCTTTTCTCTAGTGCTTTTGTTGTTAGTGCCAGAATGCATGAATTTCACGCCAGTGAGGATGCTGGGGTGGAAGCTGTCTGTCCTCTGGGGTCCGGGGCACAAGCCCACAGAGAGGATCCGAGGACTGCTGCAGGGAGTGGTCTGGCCTTTGGCCAGCCAGACACAAAGAGGTCCAGAAAGCCGTCTCCAACGCCCATAGAGATTTGGGGCTGAATGGCCTTAACCCATAGCAAAGTCGTGCTTCCCAGCTGCCTTGTTCCTGGCTTTACAGCGTCCCTCTCCACTGGGCACCACTGGGCCCCCAACAGCTGGCCAGTTCTCTCTCCAGGCATGAGGGATGTCAGGAGAAGCAGGCTAGAGTGTTGCTGCCAGGATCTAAAGTTTCAGGTGGAGAAAGAACCGAGCTCAGATTCCTCCACTGTAAACTGGGGGTTTTGTTAATGTAACCCAGATGCAGCCGCAGCCTGGGAGACAGAAATCAGCATGGTTCAAGCCTTTCCAGGATGTGGGTCGAGACCCAGGCTCACACACCTGTGATCTAGATGCTGCTCTTCTGCTCCCCCAAGATGTCACTGTCCTGCCCCACATCACTCCAGATGCGCAGCTCAGCCCCTTGGCCAGTGTCCACTGGAAATCCATTCACACTGAGCATTTGGTAAGTTCTGGTAGAATGTATAAAGATTTGGGAGAGGCAAGGCGAATGGGGACAAGGGAGAAAGAAGGGCCCCATCAAATGGCATGCCACCACCTTGTCCCTCAGTCCCAGCTTACTGAGGATCCCACAGCTGGTAAGTAGCAATGGGCATTCCACCACCCCAGGGACACCTCCTCTACCAGGTGGCCTTGTCTTTAAATTGTATCTGCAATGGTTGGGGCTGGGGTGGGGAAGGGGGAAACAAAAGCACCCTGAGTCATCCACACTCTCAGCCTCCCAGAAGGGCCAACTGCAAGCATGAGGGGGAGGATCTCCCTCCCATGCAATTCATGGGATACAGCCTTTGGCTAGGATTTGAAGGTTTCTCTTCTCCACATTGCTAATTAGGACCTGCAGAAGGTGAATCTGTAATCCCGGTGGTGTTCGTGCCAGCGCAGCCTGGTTCCCAGACAGAGAGGATCCATGTGGCAGAGCAGGAGGAAGGAGATGTGCATTATTGTCTCAAGTATACCTGACTCCTTGGGTAGCCTCTAGAAATATTTGTGTTTCCAAGCCTTGGTTTATCGCTACTGCAGAATGGGCATCATTCTACGTCCATATTGGCACTGGTTAGATCCTCGCCAGTGCTGGCATGTGTTATAATCTGAAACTCCAAACCACAACTACCTTCCTGTTCCAGAATTGCTTCATCTCACTAAACTCCTACTGCAGCTGTTTAACTCTTGCCCCTCCCCTTACTCTCTAACCATCCGAAGACCCCAGAGGCAGCACTGGTCTCTTAAATGCCCCCCTTACTTGGAGATGTGAGGGCAGAGCTTGGTTCCCACAGGTTAGTGCATTTAGGACTTGTTTTCATCCATTATGTTCATGTATGTTGGAAATTTCCCCAAATGCATTTTAATCTCCATCTGCCATTATAGGGAAATTTTCCCAAATTTTTTTATTATTACATCTTGTAGTTCTAGAATATGATGTTTAACCATCAAACCTCAAGACAGGCTTGTGCTTTAAACTCTGATTCTTTCTTCTCTTGGAAATCTCTGCATCATAAATTGTTAGCTTTAAAGGCAACTGAAAGTATTGGGGAAAAAATTAGAAAATTAAAAATAAATAAGATAAAATAAATTGTTAGCGAAACACCCAGAAATGTAATGGTTCACACTGGCATTCAACTATATTCTTCCCCTTTCCCCCCAAGCACAATAGAATTAACACTCAAACCTGACTTTCCTCCGGCCCATGGAGGTCACAAGGCAGCCACTTTTCTAGCCCAAGGAAGGTCACTTTGCCAACACGGATATTCCAGTGATGCCAACATATCTATCATAATTCACAAAATTTGGGAAAAGTAGCCAATGAGGCCAAGTGTAACAGAAACCATCCAATTACACAGCAGTATCTACTCATATTGACATCTGTCCCTGGCCCTGTAGCCACAGTTGCTATTAATATGTAATATAAACCCTCCAGTGTGGAAACCTCTAAACTCAAGTGTAACCTAAGATTGGTGGAAAACATGAGGGTGGGCTTCAAGGATGGGCAGTTGCTGAAAACAACAATGTTCATCTTACTAAACATTAGGGAAAATCCTCCCTGTTTCACAGACTGTCCAGGTGAAAAGAAACAACATTTCATCCCCGTTATCCCATCCGCTCTTTACAACCTCCTGTGAGGCAGGTATTATTGTGCCGTTGCATAGGTGGGGAAACTGAGGCTCCGAAAAGCAACAATTTGCTGAAGGTCATACTGCTAGGGAGTTGCAAGGTAGGATTCATACTCAGGTCTGCCTACCTTTAATTAAAGCTCTTCCCAATAGTTATTCACAGTCCAGACTCCCCCTGCCTGACCTCCCATGCCCACCCCCAGCATCCAGGACCTGAATCCCCACTGCAGCATCCATACCTAGTGGCCATCTTCCCTCTGCTTACATACCTTCAGGGACAGGGGGCTCATTCCCTACTGAAGCAGCCTCTGTTTCCCATTGGCATTCCTGCTCTTCCTTGCCTCTCCACTGGGAAGAACCAGGGAGCCTTCCACTCCCACTTGAGGTAGGATGATAAAAGCTGAGATAAGCTTAGATAAGAGCTTAGCTTTGGAAATAGCTTCAAAAAAATGAAAATTAGAATTATTCAAAACAAGAAAAAGAGAAAAAAGACAGAAAATGTAGCAACAGCCATAAACTTAGGCTGCTCTAAACACTCATCGATTTCACTTCTTTAACAAAAGTAGAAGCCTGCACCCTTGACCACTAGCTATATTGCCTCAGTATATTGTGACTATAGGCATGGTGCTCAAACAGCAACAGGCAGCATGGGTCTTCCAGTAACTGTTTAACCAACCAACAAGCTGAAAAAAATCATACAGAAACCACAAGTCCAAAATCACTGGGTCAAAGCAGAGGTAGTAAAAAGCTTTTAAAAATTCCAAATTTTTAGAGCCAGTATGACTTTAATACCAAAACCTTACAAAGAAAGAACTGAAGATGAAAATGGTTTGTCTTATTTATGAGTAGTGAATAGGGGCCAGGCACAGTGGCTCACACCTGTCATCCTATCACTTTGGGAGGCCAAGGCAGGAGGATTGCTTGAGGCTAGGAGATCATAATTAGCCTACACAAGAGCAAGGCCCTGCCTCTCAAAAAAAAAAAAAATAGAAAAATTAGCAGAATGTGGTAGCATGCACATGTAGTCCCAGCTACTCAGGATGCTGACGCAGGAGGATTACTGGAGCCCGGGAGTTTGAGGTTGCATTGAGCTGTGATGATGCCACTGCATTCTAGCCCAGGTGACAGAGCAAAACCTTGTCTCAAAAAAAAAAAAAAACATTAATAGTGAATAATCATCCAAATAGATTATTAGCAATTAGATTCTTGCTACATGTTAAAAGATTGGCGTATAGTGACTAAATAGAGTTCATCCCAGGAATGCAAGAATGGTTCAATTTTAGGAGATCTATTACTATAATTCATTGTAATGATAAGTTAAAGAATAGGAACCATATGATCATTATGTAGATGTTGGAAAATAATTTATAAATTTTAACATTCATTTCAGATTTTAAAAACAGAAAGAAAAATTCTTAATAAAATAGGAATAGATGGATACTTCCTTAACATGATTTACACATATTAAGCATCAAACAAAAGCCAGACAACACTGGGTATTGAGAGAATGTAGAGCAAGCAGAGCTCTCATATATTGTTAGTGAACATACAAAGTACTTTGGGAAAAGTTCTGGTACTTTCTTATAAAACTAAACATTTACCAACCCTGCAACTAAGCAATTTTACTCCTAGGTATTTTCCCAAGAGAAATGAAAGAATATGTCCCTAAAAATACTCGTACACAAATATTCATAATAACTTTATTCATATTAGCCAGAAACTGGAAAGAATCCAGGTATCCATCAACAAAATAATGGTTAAACAAACTTCAGACTATTCATATAATGAATATTTTAGTCTGCTCAGGCTGCCATAACAAAATACCATAATCTAGGTGTCTCAAACAACTGAAATTTATATTCTCACAACTCTGGAAGCTGAGAAGTCCAAGACCAAGGCACCAGCATGGTCGGGTTCTGGTGAGGGCTCTCTCCTTGGGTTGCTGACAGCCACCTTCTTGCTATGTCCTCACATGGTGAGAAGGAGAGAGAGTAAGCTCTCTTGGTGTCCCTTCTTATAAGGGAAGTAATCCATCAGACCAGGCTCCATCCTTATGACCTCATCTAACTCTAACTACCTCCAAATTTGTTATCTCCAAATACCATCACATTGGGAGTTACGGCTTCAATATATGAATTTGAGGGGTGGGGGACACAAACATGCAGTCCGTAACAATGAAACACTACTCAGCAACAAAAAGGAACAGTCAATATCTATAGCAACAAGGATAAATCTCAAAAACAATATGCTTTGTGAAAGAAATCTTACACAAGAGTATGATTCCTTTTATAAGAAGTTCTAAAAGAGGTCAAACTAATCTATGGTGGGGAAAAAGTCAGAACTCTGATTGTTTGAGGTGGGGGGATGGGGACTGAACTGGGAAGGAGCATGACAGAACTTTCTGGAATGATAATATTCTATATCCTGAAAAGGGTTTTGGTTACACAAGTGTATTAATTTGGCAAAACTCATAGAATGGTATACTTAAGATTCGTACATTGAATTGTGTGTAAATTTTACCTCAAAAGAAAAAAAAACTGTAAGCAAATACAAAACTCTGGTTAGTGATACACATGCTGAAATTTTTTAGAGATAAAGTGTATTGATGTCCTCGGTTTACTTCAAAATGCATCAAAAAATTAAGATGAATTGAGAGATGGATGAAGGGAAAGATAGATATGTAATAAAAACAAGTATAGTAAAATGTTAATTATAGCAACTAGGTGTTAGGTATAAGGGTGTTCACTGTACATTCTTTTAATTTTTCAGTATGTTTGAAATTTTCATAATAAAATCTTAGAAGAGCCAATCTCATGCTTAATGGCATTTCCATTAAAATCAGAAACAAGTCGAGGGTACCTACTATCACCAATATTATTTAATGTCATTGTGAAAGTACCAGCAAGATTTCGAATTCAAATACCTTTAGGGATTGTGCAGGTAAGGTAAAAAAGCGAAGAACGTTGGGTTTTAAAAAATAGGTACTGCTTGAACTCTAGAGTCTAGTGTATTTTTTCCTGCAGGAATATAGGCCTAGTATTGTCCAATTCGCTAAAATTGCAACAAAACCTAGGATTCCAGCTTTTGGTATATTTTTGAAAACTCTCAATTTTTTAAAAAGATGGTTTAATTGTTCTGAAAATATAGAAAATACTTCTGGCCATAGAGTAGTTAATTTTCACCCTCCATACTAGCAAATAGATAAGAAGGAGGAAAAAAGGAAAGGTTAAATCCAAAATAATCAACTGAAATTCTACTAGAAAATCTAAGCGTTTCAGTAAAATGACTGATTATACATTTAATATATAAAAATTGATAGCTTTCCCATATATAAATTACAAGCCATTAGAAAGCATACAGGCAGTTTAAAAATCCCATTTATAATAGAAAAGAAAGAAAGAAAGACAGAAGGAAGGAAGGAAAGAAAGAAAACCTATAAAGAAATATACAGGAACTATGTGAGTAAAACTTTAAAATGCTAACTGAGAATGTATCCAGCAGCATAGGCTAAATGATATTGCAGAAACAACTGGCCCCAAAATCTCAGTGACTTAATAAAATAAAAGCTTATTTATTCTCCCCTGAAGTCAGCTGTATGTCTGGACACGTATTCAGGGCAGCCGTCCTCCATGTGTGGCTCAGCATTAGTCTTGCTCTGACCTTGTACTTCCATGATCACTACGCACAGGAAGAAAACCTACAGAATCAAGCTTGGGCTTGTCACTTGTCTCCGTCCGAAAATGTCACACATCACTTTTGCCCACATTTCGCCAGCCAGAATCAACTATGTAGCCCTGCCTAACTGCAAGAAATTGCAAAATGTAGGGGAGCAAATGAAATACTTGGTGAGCCATTTACTGTCTCTGTCCCTGAGTAAATTAAAGTCATACTGCGATCTTGATTAAGACTCAATAAAGGTATCAATTTTCCCTAAATTATACTATAAATTTAATGTGATCCCAATTAAAGAACCAATAGAATATTTCTTGGAACGAAACATGTAACTCTTTAGTTCACATGCAAAAATAAACACGTAAGTATGGCCAGGAACATTCCAGAAAAAAGAAAATTTGGGCGTGGGGACAAGCTCTACCATATTTTAAAACATATTACAAAGCATCAATCATTAAAACAGTTTGGCCCCAACACATGCATTGACAGACCAATGAATAAAAAGAGTAGAGAGGCTTTAGAAAGAGACACAGACATGTATACAAATTTGGTATAAAACAGAGACGGCATTTGAAAACAAAGGGGAAGTTTTTATTATTTAATAAATGGTTTGGGACAAGTGGATAGTCATTTTGGCAGGGAGAAGAAGCTAAATCCCTACCTTATTTATTATACTAGAACATATTCTGGATAGATGAAAGATGTAAACATTAAAAAAATAAAATTATAAAGATACAAGGAAAACATGAAAAATATTTTTCAAAGCTCTTAAAAATATTTTGAAGGTCTTTCTATGTAAGATCCAGGTCCCAAGAATTTCTTTTTTTTTTCTTTTGAGACAGAATCTCTCTCTGTTGCCCAGGCTAGAGTGCCATGGCATCAGCCTAGCTCACAGCAACCTCAAACTCCTGGGCTCAAGCAATCTTCCTGCCTCAGCCTCCCAAATAGCTGGGACTACAGGCGCATGCCACTAGTTTTTTTTCTATTTTTAGTCGCCCAGCTAATTTTTTCTATTTTTAGTAGAAATGGGGTCTCGCTCTTGCTGAGGCTAGTCTCAAACTCCTGACCTCAAGCAAGCCTTCCGCCTCAGCCTCCCAGAGTGCTAGGATTACAGGCATGAGCCACCACACCCCCCAAGAATTATTCTTAAATTAACAAATTTAATTACACAAAAAAGCTTGAAAATTTTTGCCAGACAAAACAAAAACAAAATCAAAAGACAATGGTTAATTGAGAAAAAACTAATATCCATAAAATAAAGTAAGAACTTTCCAAAATCAAGAAAAAGTTCAATAATCCTACAGAAAAATGGTGACAAGCTGGGCACAGTGGCTTTGATGGATGTGATGTTGCCCACGCTTTGTTTTTCCACTTATAAAGCACAGGCAGAGTAGTTTTGTTTTGGGGGAAGGGTTACAGTTTTTAGCAGGGGAGGGGGCTCGCATGTTGCCCCAGCTAGTCTAGACTGGTCTGGAACTGGCCTCAAGCTATCCTCCCACCTCCCAAAGTGCTGGGATTACAGGTGTGAACCACCACACCCGAAAAAGATTTATCATAATTCTTAAGGGCCCTAAGATTTTCAGCATGGTAACTGAGCATTGAATTCAACTTAAAAGTCACCAGCGGCATTAGCCCCTAACAGGAGAGTCAGCCTGTCCTTTGACGTTTTGAAGCCAGGCATTGACTTCTCCCTAGCTATGAAAGTCAGAGATGGCATCTTCTTCCAATAGAAGGCTGTTTCATCTACACTGAAAATCTGCTGTTTAGTATAGCCACCTTCATCAATTATCTTAGCTAGATCTTCTGGATAACTTGCTGAAGCTTCTACATCCACACTTGCTGCTTCACCTTGTAGTTTTACGCTATGGAGATGGCTTCTTCTCTTAAACCTCACGAACCAACCTCTGTTGTCTTCAGATGTTTTTTCCCACCTCTCAGCTTCCCCACCTCTCTCAGCCTTCATAGAATTACAGAGAGTTAGGGCCTTACTCTGGATTAGGCTTTGCCTTAAAGAAGTTTTGCAGCTGGTTTGATCTTCTATCCAAACCACTAAAACTTTTGCCATATCAGCAATAAGGCTGTTTCATAGCAT
>NW_012148052.1:3992528-3993934 GCF_000956105.1 Propithecus coquereli | reverse complement strand
CAGCCGCGGCAGCCCCGGCGCCCGCTGAGCCCGCGGGCCGCGCCGCTGCGCCATCAGCGCTGCCATCAGCCGCGCCGCGTGCGGCCCCGCGCCCCGCTGCTCCCGGCCGCGGCCCCCGGCAGTAATAATGAGGCACAGCGCCGTGACCGTGGCCCTCGGCTGTGCCGCCGCCAGCCGCGCGGGCGCCGCATTAGCATTTTCGAGGCCTTCCCGTGTACTCTTTTGTGCTCATTTTCCAGTCCGAATGCTCCGCACATACCAGGCCGCGTGCGGAGCAGCGGGGCCACCGAGGCAGAATGCAGCTGCCCTGGTTTTAGAAACCGCTGCAGGCCATGGGGCTGGGACCCGGGAGACCTCTGCCTCCCGCCCTGCCCAGCCAGATCTCTTTGAAGCAGGCATGCCAGGGAAGAAGAGGCTGGGGAGGGCAGGGGGTAGGGGCAGGTTTTGCCCTAGAATTTGCCCTGAACAGGGTCTTTTAGAACCCAGGGAGGCTCCCTGCGTCCCTGCAACGATGACTCGGGAGCACAGGGCCCGGAGCCACACAGGAGTGGCCTTGAGTCCTGGCTCTGCCATGGAATAATATGGGGCCTTGGTCTACAAACACATCTGTGTGTGCCTCAGTTTCTCCACCTTTATAAATGAGGCTAAGACTACATAGCTCAGGATTAAATACTTATAAGGCACTTATCTTAGTGTTCGACACATTATCTAATTTATTCTTCAACAACCCTGAGAGGTGGGTAGTAGTACTGTCAAAGTAAATGGGGTTCAGAGGGGTGAGGTGACTTGGCAAAGGTCTTGACAGCTGAGAAGCTACTCCACTGGGGTGGCAGGGTGGCGGAGGTAGTGAGCTGCCAAGAGCAGCATTATTAACCTCTAAGGTAGACTGAGGCCTGCGCTTTGTATGTGACTACAGTTTTCTGGCTCTGGAAGGATCTCAGGGACAAACAGATTCAAAGGAAGAGGCTGCAGAAGAAGCCCTACCTGGGGAGACACATTTTAAAAAGGAGCTAAGAAGTCCTGAGGTTCAGGTGTACATGTGCCTGCACTTGCTGCCCCAGTGCCAGTCAAAGGGAGTGGCTGCCTCTTTCCACCCCCACAAACTCCTCCACAAACCCTCACACCCAGTCATTCATGCCAGAATTATGTGCTAAGCACCTGCAAAAACATACTGTAAAGCTACAGTGATCAAGACAGTGAGGTACTGGCATGAGGGCAGACCTATAGATCATTGGAATAGATTTGAGAGTCCAGAAATAAACTCTTACATTGATGGTCAAATGGTTTTTGACAAAGGTGCCAAGATAATTCAATGGGGAAAGACCAGTCTTTTTAACAAATGGTGCTGAGACAACTGGATGGCTACATCATTCTATATAAAAATCAACTCAAAAGGGATCATAGAC
>NW_012148052.1:3915645-3989378 GCF_000956105.1 Propithecus coquereli | reverse complement strand
GAGTAACTGAGACTACAGGTGCGTTCCATCATGCCTGGCTAATTTTTTTATATTTTGTGGAGACTGGGTCTTTCTATGTTGCTCAGGCTGGTCTTGAACTTCTGTTCTCAAGCGATCCTCTCACCTTGGCCTCCCAAAGTACTAGGATTACAGGCATGAGCCACTGCACTGGCCTGCTCTTTGGTTTCTCTGTTACTCTAGACCCCGGGTAGCATCTTCAGTCTGAGAGCCAATGCCATGTGACAAAATACCTTCCTGAGCCATCTTGGGAACAACCACACGGCACTAACATTGAACTAGTGCTTTCAAATGCCAGACCCCTCCTGTCTTCAATGCAGTATTTCGTTTAATCTGCACAAGAGCCCTATTGCATTCCTCTTTTTACACCGAGAAAACCATAGCGCAGAGATGGGTTCCAGCCTACCTCTGTCTGACTCCAGAGCGTGTGTTCCTAAACGCCCTGGCATATACTGTCTCCAGTATGCCCACCCATATATACATACTCCCAAAACTCGTTTTGTCATTTAAAAAAAAAAAAAAAGTCTAGAAATTTACGCATTATGGAGGAAGCAAATTCAGTGGCTTTGTAGGGACACAATTACTGGCTTCTAGCAGGAGTTGGGGGAAGGGCTGCCCCGTCTACTCGGCAGAGGCCCACAGCCAGACCCAGTAGGGCTCCTGGGTCATAACAGCCCTTGTTTGCGTGTGACAGTGCCCTGCCACCACCTTCACTTCTAGGGCTGCCCTGTGGGTCTGCCACTCAGAATATCTAAGTTCAAAATGACCCGGTAGTCCAAACTGTGTACCTCCCTGTTCAGTCGTCGTCAGGGCTGTACCATCACCCATACAACCAGAGCCTCAGCTTTTCCTGCCCTGCTGTGGAGCAGGCACCGGACTGTAGTCCGGAGAACTGAGTTTTGTTCTCCTGTGACCTTGGCATGTTGCTCAGCCTCCCTGATGCTTGGCTTCCTCTTCTGTAAAGTGAGTCTGTATCTCCCATCCCCTCCAGCTCAGGTAACTTGACTTCATGAATATCCCCGCAGCCTTATCCCCCAGTGCGTCCTTCATACTCCACCCAAACTGCTCGCCTTCCCCCAGACTCCTTCCAGACCTTTCCTCCCCTGGGCCTTTGCTCCTGACACCCCTTCCTGTGAAATTTTCCTCTCCACTTCCATCTCCACCCACCCAAATCCTACTTATTCTCCCAGCTCCAGCCCGAACATCACTTCCTCCAAGAAGCCATCTCTGATCCCAAGAAGAAAGCCATCGCATCCTCCTCTGAACTCTCCTAGCACAACACCTGTGGTTCTTCCAAGGAAAAGAGCTCCCTCACCTTGTTTTTACAGGGTTTTGTGTCCTCACAAGAAGCCCTATACTGATTGAGTTAAGGGCACAGGTTTTGAGTCAAATAAAACTAGGTTCAAATCCCAGTTCCCCTGACTGTGATGATCTTGAGCAAGTGATTTATCAGTTCTGAACTTCACTTTACTTGCGTGTAAACGGGAATAACACAGCATCTCCCTTAGAGGTCTTAGTGAAGATTTAATAAAATGATGCATGCAAGAGCTCAATAAATACTAGGTATTACTATTCTTTTTTGCAAGCTCCTTGAGAGCAGACAAAGCTTCCTTCTCATCCCCTTACAGAAGCTTGGCACGGGATCCATCCTGAACATGGCTAAACATTTTTCAAATAAATAATCAAAGTAGTTTCAGGCTGTACATTATGTTCATAGCAGCATTATTCACAATAGCCAAAAGATGGAAGCAACCCAAGTGTCCACCCACAGATGAATGGATAAACAAAATGCGGTATAAACATACAATGGAATATTATTCAGCCTTAAAAAGGAAGGAAATTCTGACGCATGTTACAACCTGGATGAAACCTGAGGACGTTCTTCTAAGTGAAATAAGTCAGTCAGGAAAAGACAAATACTGCATGTTTCCACTCATATGAGGTACTTGGAATAGTCAAATTCATAGAGACAGAAGGTAGCATGGTGGTTGTCAGGGGCTGAGGGGAGGGGGAAATGGTGAGTTGTTTAACGGGAGTTTCAGTTTTGCAAGATGAACAGAGTTCTGGTGACGGGTGGCGGCAATGGTTGCATAACAATGTGAATATGCTTAATACTATCAAACTTAAAAAAAACAAACATAGATTGAGGCTGAACCCCTCGAGGGTCTTGATAGGAACAGAAGTTGCTGAAAAAAATATGCTTAAAGTTTAAAATGTTTGGTTATAAATATTTTTCTAATGTCTGTGAGCTTAGCCATATATATAAACAAGCAAAAAGAGCTCATTTTTCTTCTCCTTACTGCTCTGAAGGATGACATAGAGATCATCTTCACCGGAAGGATCTCAACGACCTGCTGATTACAGGATAATATTCATACAATGAGGTTAAAAGCACTGGCTGAAAAGTTCTTTCATAAAACCTGCTACATAAGAAGAGAAAATAATTTATGAGAACATGAACAATTAGCACTTTGTAAAAAAGAAATAATGCACTTAACTTGATCCCTATATTTAACATCAATTAAAGATTATCCTCATGAATGAAACTCGACCTGGAAATTAACAGGGGATTTAAATTGCATTATGCAAGCAAGAGAGAGAAGCCGGTGCACTGGTTTAGGGCTTCCGATATTGGGCCAGGACGGCATCTATGCAACAAGTCCTGGCCATTTCCACACATTTCTCTGAGCTGCAGGATGTTGCTGCAATGTACAGGAGCATTTGTTTCAGCATAAAAATCCCGTGAAAAAAATCCCTAGGTAGCTGCAGACATAAGGTTGGCACCTTTCATTTTCATTTTTAAAAATAACTTCTAGGTCATTTTTTTTTTTTTTTTACCATAAAACTAACCAAGAGGTTCCCTTAAAAAGGACGTCTTCACTGCTCCGAGATTTGAATCTGGATTGTTCCCATAGGGTTATTCAATTGAGTCTACAGGGCTGGGCTAGATCAGAAATTATATTCTGGGTCACCTGGTTCCAAGACAAAAAAACATTTTACTCACTAAAATGAGCCGCTTGAAAGGGTATAAAATGGGTCTTAGAAAGCAAGCATGGACGATAGTTATTGGTGTGTGGTCTTCTGAAAGTGTTACCATGCATTGAGCCAGACTGTGTGCTCAACAACCCACAACACACAAAGCTGGTACTATTGTCCCCATTTTCCAAATGAGAAGACTGAGGCTAGGAGATGTCACTTACCCAGGTTCACACAGGCAGATCTGGGACTGGGAATTTTTTTTTTTTTTCTTTCGTGACAGAGTCTCGCCTGGGCTAGAGTACTGTGGCATCAGCCTAACTCACAGCAACCTCAAACTCCTGGGCTCAAGGGATCCTCCTGCCTCAGCCTCCCAAGTAGCTGGGACTACAGGCATGCACCACCACGTCCTGCTAATTTTTTCTATTTTTAGAAGAGATGGGGTCTCACTTTCGCTCAGGCTGGTCTCGAATTCCTGACCTCAAGAGATCCTCCCGCCTCGGCCTCCCAGAGTGCTAGGATTACAGGCGTGAGCCACCACGCTCCACCTGGGACTGGGAAATAGGTTCCTCTGCTTCCAGAGCTCACTGATAGCCATGACTCTTTACCATGGAGGGCAGGTATGATGGCGGAAGCCCAGAAACCCTCAAAAAGCACAAGACTCCCCTGGGTGCTCCAGAGCCTCTGTCTAGAACGAGAGATGAGTTCTCTCAGTTTGTCTCCTCTGATACAAAGCATCCTGCCGCTTGCCGGGGGACATGTCAGGACCACAGCTCTGATGCTGATTGCTGAGAATTGCCCCACTGGGAGGAAGCAGAGCATTTCCTGCTGTCTTTCAGACCCCCTGGAAGAAAGGGTCTTGTTCACAGCCCAGAAAGTGCCCCCTGAGAGATGAGGTTTGGGTTTTTTTTTCTGTCACTGTCACTGCTGCTACATCCAAGTTTTCTGGTTATTGTGCCTAGTGATGGATCTGGGGACAATTTATCTCTTTGCTGAGAGAGTGAGAGAGAAAGACAGAGAGACAAGGCTCTCACAATCCTGGCTTGGTGTGTGTATGTGCAGAGCACAGGTTTCCCCATTGTTATCTTGGGAAAAGAGAAAGCAGATGTTAACCGTTATCCCCTGAGAATTCACCTTGCTATGCTGTAAAATTCTGCATTATTAACACTCCAAAATCCTTCCACTCTTGTACGCATCTTAGATGGGAGTGAATATTTGAGAATTCAAAAATGTGGAGAGGATGGAGGTGGCAGAAGTTTATTAAATTGGCCCAGGGCAGTTTTGAAATTTGAAAGTTTCTCACACTCCATGGCTCTGGGCCGACTCCCAGCCAACTCGGCTGAGCAGCCTGTGCAGGGGCTTCTCATTGGGTCTCCTCTTCCCATCCTCACGGAGGCTGACACGCAGGCGTGGTGCGTCACCAAGGGAGGACCCCAGGTTTATCCATCCCCAGCTGGACTCGAGGGCACACCGGGAGCGGGGCACAGTAACACAAAGAAGACATTCAAGATGACTTCACAGTTAGTGCATCAAATATTAGTGAAATCATTTTTTAAAGACAGATAATTCTAAGGCATCTTCTCTTTTGCATAAGCCAGCAAGGAAACGCAGCAGCTACTTCTTCCTCTGATCTGGCTGACCCATTGGAAAGTGAGAGATTTGGGGTTTTTGTTTGGTTTTTCTGTTTTGGAAAAAAGAAAAAAGCAGCAGCAAACCCAAACATCCACTCATTGCAAAACTGTAACCTAATTTTAAAGGGTGTTTCCCCAACGTACAAATGAGCTTTGAAACAAGATAACTGCAGGTTTCTGTAGCAATAGAGCAGAGTGATTAAGTGCAGGGCTTTGAAATCAGAAGGACTTAGGCTGAGTTCTGCCTCCGTCCCTTTCCAGCTGTGTTACCTTAAGCAAGTTAATTAACCTCTCTGACCCTCAGTTTCCACCCTCCTGCCCCCCACCCATAAAACGGGAATAACAATAGCATCTATTTTGTAAGACTACTCTGAAGACTAAATGAAATAATGGAGATAAAGTGTATTGTATCTGGCACATACTAGGTGCCTCCAAAATGTAAACTGCTGTACATCATTATTCTTTTCATCATCATCATTGTTGGGGAGGTGATTTTTAAGCACCTTGGCCCCAAGAAGCAGTAGCATCCACAAGTCCTGCCCTGAAACCACAGCTGGGACTTGGTTTTCACCATGAAGTAGACTCCAGGATCCCCTGACACGAGGCCATCTGCAGAATAAAGGCCTCTTCTAACAAGAGGGGCTTCTCCTCCCCAAGTGCTGCCCACCCCTCACTCCTCACCTTCAGGTTTGATTTCAGAATTACCAGCTGCGGAAGGCTTACTAATAACATTTTGGAGTAGAGAAAGAAAAAAGGCAAAATAGACTCTTACTCTTGTACTTAACTAACTAGAGCCCTCAATTAATGGAATTCTAAAATGTACTACTATCTTTTAAAGAAGAAATGACCCCCAACATCCACCCTCCGATTTCTGTCTCTTCCCATGGGTAAATCGTTGCTTAACCTGACTGCTACCCTAAAAAACCCCAGGTAAGTCTTGGTACCTCCCGAGCCTCGGGCATCCGAGATAGGGAGACACGCTTGGGTTTGTTGTAAAGCGTGAAATGGAGCCCAGAGGCGGCGACGGACGTTTGTCCAAGACTGCCACAGAGCAGGATGAAACCTACAAGCATGGTCTCATTAACCCAAAATAACCGGCCGCATTAACTGACCCAGAGCCCATATTCCGCAGCATTCGGGCCCAGGGGAGCTCGTGGAAGCCTCCGCGCCGGTGTGGGAGGCTGAGCGCCGCTCCCTGCAGAGGGAGCTGTGCGGGCGCTCCCCCGCCTGAGCAGACAGCCATCCATCACTCCGGGAGAGGCAGCGGTGGGGACGTGAACTCGGTCACCTCCTCCCCCTCGCCCCTCCCCGGCAGGCTCCGAGGAGCCGAGGCGGTGGTGGCAGCGCGAGGAACAGAACGCGCTGCAAACTGCTTGGCTACCCCTGTGCAAGACTGACGCCGCCGACACAAGTTTTTCCATTTCCCCAAACAGCCTCTCCGGCTGCCAATAAAGACGGCTGCTCTAGGCCCTTGCACGTCGTCAAAGGGGTCCTTTTCCAGCGGGTTCAGAGGGCGCTGAGGGCCCTCAGGGAGACCCATCGTCCCCCTCTGTGTGCTGGCGGGCTCGCCGGAGACGCTGGCCCATTGCACGGCCCTGTGCGACAATTACCGTGTAATTTGATGGCGGGGCTGACAGGCGCCGGTGCAAGTCCCCTTCCTGCCTCCCTGTGCGTGCTCAGCGCCAGGCAAGGTTAACGCCTCAGATCCCACATTCCCGGGCTCTCGGGTGGGTGTGCTCTGAGCCATCGCGGCCTAAGCCGAGTTGACAGGCTCCATTAGGAGAGTGGCTCTGTCATGGAAATCGTGATCTTAACAGAGGGGCATGTGGCGGATACTAATTCCGCTCACCTCCTCCTGCTGCGTGGCAGGCTGCTTTTCCAGGGGCTGACTGATGGGACCAGGGACGTTCACATCACCGTTCCCCAACTGCCCTCACCTGACCTGATCTGTAGGGCCTGCACTGGGGAGGGCATAGCCTGGAGAGCCACCCTGAAGGGGAACAACACCCCTTCGATGCCCGATCCTACTCCTAGGATGCAGTGGTCCATGCACTCTGGGAATTCTCCAAATCAACTCAAAGTGTGGAACTGTGCGGGGACGTTGGGACGTAAAGGAGAAAAGTCTTTGGAACAGGCCTGGCAGCAGCAAGAGTCCTGAAGTGGGAGACCTGGATGCCCCAAGTGACCTTTGTTTGCAAAGGCCTTTCACCCTCTGGGCCTTAGGGTCCCCACCTCCATGGGCGGGGACAAGGCCCCATGTTCAGGTCTGTTGCTGCCCAATGCATGAAGATGGCCAATAGGCCAGGCCAATCAGGTTGAACCCTCTTCCTCCTAGAAAGGGAGAGAAGCCACCTCCTGAGAAGGAACGTGACTGAGAAGGTAGGTGAGAGGGCCCTTTACAGACCGCACCTGCCCAGCAAGCAGATCCCAGCACTGTAATATAAGATGTTGAAAGGCAGAGACCCTGCGACTTTGAGCGTAAAGAAAGAGGCCAATCAAAGGAATCCATAAATTCATGTCATGCACACACTCCAGAGACAAGAGAACTGACCCCTGCCACCTGAGTCCCACCTCCCCTCTGCTGTAGGAAAGGCAGGGTTCGCCCCATCGCCACCACCTCCTCTACACACAGACGCCTCTCTCTGGCGGCCGGCCTGAGTCCCGAGGTGTGCCAGCCTCAGAGACGTGCCCATCGCTGCTCACCCAAAGGTACAGCCGCGGAAACGGGCGGGGTGACCCCACCTGCCATTGTGGGTCCTGGGTGGGGGGAGCATCGCTGTGGCCGAGAGGCGGGCAGGGACTGGCCCGAGATCACCGCAGACACGGCTAGGGCGAGGCTCCAACGCGCAAGTCTGGAAAGGGACGGGATCAGGTTACGGCCAGACGGCCTCCCGCCGCGGACTGCGTTCCAGGCGGCCTCGCCCCACGCCGCCCCTCCGGGCCTGTGCGCGCCCGGCACTGCCAGGCAGGGCTGCAGCCGCCCGCAGCCCCGAAGAGCTGTACCGCGCCAGGCCGCCGCGCCCTCGGTCCCTGCGCCGGGGCCTCCCGGGACCAACTCTGCTCCGTTCCAGGCAGGAGAGCCCGGGCTGCTTCCAGCAACTCTCTTCTTCCTTTGGTCACTTGAACCTTGGAGGCCCGGGCTGGGGTGCCAGTGGCACCGCCTCCACGGAGCAGCCCGTGGGGCCCGGAGCCAGATCCTCAGGAGGGCGGCCGCCGCGCCCGCCGCGCGCCGCGGAGACCAAGGCTGCCATCTAGCGGGCGCGCCGGGCGGGCGCCGTCGGGGAGCGCAGCTGGCGGGACGCAGAGGGCCCCGGGCGTCTGCGGCGGCTCGGCGGGGCTCGAAGGCCAAGGACTTGGGTGCAAACTTCAGCATGAGCTGCGTGACCTTGGGCAAGTCTCCAGCCCTCTTCGAATCCAACCCTCCTTTCTCATAAAACGAAGAGGACACAATTCTCTGCTCAGGGTCGTCGGGAAATGCGAGACCCGGGGGCGGGGGTCTGCGCACCCTCTTCCCGAGACCACCCGCCGGTCCTCTCCACGTCCCACTCTTGTCCAAGGGAGTCGTGAGCAAACCCGGTCCTCCAAAGATGGGAGGTGGAAGGAGGAGGAGCTGGGGAAAGCCCGCAAAACAGGAATCCGCACTGAACAGCAGGATCCTTTTCTAGGAATTGTAAACCCAGAATTGTAAATAAAATGCTAATGATTTATTCGTGCTCAAACTCCGGGGGCTGCAGTTGCAGCTTTTGAAGACAATTCCAAGCGTGGCTTTCCAGGAAGACAGGCCTCCCCGCGGTGCCTTCCAGGGCTCTCCAGGGGCTTCCCTCTCTTACCTCGGTCTGGGGTGGGGGACAGACAGTGGTTCTCGGTGGAGAGCTCTCCACCGCCCTTCATTGACACCCGGGGGGTGTCGGAAGGTGGCTGGTCTTTTTCCTGAGTCAGACCCCTCAGCATTCAATCAACAATCATTCGACCCCAATCATTCATTCAACAAATACTTCCCCATCACCAAGTACCTGCTAAGCCCTTAGCTGAACACTGGTAATCAAAACAGTCGTGAAGATTCACATCTAGTGGGGAAGTTGGACAATCCCACAAATACATACACACTTAACAAATTACAGTGAGCAAGGGGTGGGGTGGGGGTGCAGTAGTACAGGTTTTTAACTTCCAGGATGGATTCCATGAAAGTTCTGGGAGCCTGCAGGGGCCCCAGGGAGGGATGGTGGCACAGGGATTGGATCTGACCTTCTCTATAAGACTTGACTACCCTACATATTTTAAGGCATTTCTTTAAAGGGTGAGCTTTAAAAAAATAAAAACTTAAAAATAATTCAAGCAATATTCGTTTGCATCTTCACTGCCACGGTAGCTGCCTCACGCCTGACCAGACTGGGTAAGGTGAGGGTCGCTGAGCACAGGCAGGTGGAGGTGGAACACACAGAGGCTTTCCATAAGATTCTATCCAGCCTGCCCTGCTGACCGCTGACCGTGGGTGCAAAGATGGCCTCGCTTTCAGCTTTTGCTCCTGCGTCAGCAGCAGGTGCCCAAGAGACCCCAGCCCCTGGCTGGGAACCACCTGGAGAAGCTTCAGTGGCCATAGGCTCTCCACCTCTGAGCCAGGAGACCTGGAGCGGCCCTGCCCCGCAATCCAGCAATTCTCTGCAAAAGCACATCACAGGCTTTGTTTGTTTTCAGGAGGAAATCGTCTTCCCCATACTCCTTTTATGTAATTTCTAGAGAAATGGCGAGTCTCTGATTAATACTGACCTTTCTAAGGTCTTTTCGAATGTAAGACACAAATGTGCTAAGGATGATCAAGATTCCTGCCTCCACCCACAAGCCGATTTTTTGCATTTGGTGGGCCCACACCACCAAGGAAATAGTTCTTCAGTCACTGGTCACCGGAGATCGTACTGTTGAGGAAATTCAGGCATCCCACAGAGGCCCGTACTGAGTGACCTTTATATTTTTGTTCTCTGGACAAATATTTAACCATCTCCTTCTACGGACTGGACTCAATCCTAGGCCTTGGCGATATAAAACAGATAAAACAACTCCTGCCCCCAGGGGGCTCACAGCCTAGGTCAGGTGCCTCCTTTGCAAAGCAAGGAATTCTAGCACTCCCTCCCTGGTCCCCACCCCTGCTGTGCACAATCCTATGTCCCTTAAATTAGTGTATATTTAGAGGGAATTCATGAAACAATCAGGTCCCTGAAGCTAAAAAAAAGAAGATGGCCTTTGGTCAGGGCAGCCAGGACCACAGTCCAAAAAACAATCTCTTTGGGCTACCCTAAGATGAGCTATGTCAAGAATCACACTTTATCTCCTAGGGGGTTCTAGCAGGCTTCTTAAAAATAATTCACAGTGTTAGAATCTGACAATGTTGGATCAAAGAAACAAGACACACAAGAGCACATATACATAGTGTGATTCCATTTATATAAAGTTTAAAGCAGGCAGCAATAAGCTATTTGATTGTAAAATTATGAAGACAGGCAAGGAAATGGTCATCACGAAAGTCAGGGTGAGCTTACTTCTAGGGCAGAGAGGGCTGAGCTAAGGGAGCCCACTCACACGGTGGGCTCTTGTGCAACTGGCAGTGCTCAATTTTGGACCTGGGTGGTGGTTACAAAGGTATTGGCTTATAAATTATTTGTCAGATTATATCTGTGTTTTATGTACTTTTCTGTATATGTAATAACTCACAGTAAAAAACTTTTTAAAGAAAAAGGAAGGGCCGGGCGCGGTGGCTCACGCCTGTAATCCTAGCTCTCTGGGAGGCCGAGGCGGGTGGATTGTTTGAGCTCAGGAGTTCGAAACCAGCCTGAGCAAGAGCGAGACCCCGTCTCTACTAAAAATAGAAAGAAATTAATTGGACAACTAAAAACACATAGAGAAATTAGCCAGGCATGGTGGCGCATGCCTGTAGTCCCAGCTACTCGGGAGGCTGAGGCAGGAGGATCGCTTGAGCCCAGGAGTTTGAGGTTGCTGTGAGCTAGGCTGACGCCACGGCACTCTAGCCGGGGCAACACAGTGAGACTCTGTCTCAAAAAAAAAAAAAAGGAAGAAAAGGAATATCCAGCCTATTTTTAAAATGTCTGTGAGTTTCTCAGACTGAATTGTTCAGTTTCGGTGTCTGTACCCTGCCTGGATTCTATAATATATAACTGCTTGTATCAACCCTTTGATACTTGCAATAGGCTCTAAACCTGATTCAGCCTTATAGATATAGGGAAGGCAAAGAGCTCAGCCTGGGAGACTTAAGCTCTAGTTCTATGGCATTACTAGTTCTATATATGACCTTGGGCAAGACCTTTCCCTCTCTGGGCCTCAGTTTCCTCTGCTGCACAACGAGAGGGGTTAGAGGAGATGATTTCCAAGACCTGTAGTTATGGGAGAGGTGCCTTGTGTGTTGAGTAAGGTTTTCCCTGTTCAAGAACCCCACCCCTGGAGTCCAGCAAATCCTGCAGTGATAACACACTGCTAGAGCAAGTGAGCATCCCAAAAGCAAGGCCATTAAGCACCCAAGGTGGCCCTCTGAAATTGCCACAAAGACTGTTCGTGGAGGATGGGCACCCTGCCCCTCAACACCTCCCAGAATCCACAGACAGAGAATCACTCCATCAGTTCTCAGACTCCTTCCCTCTGTGGAGGCAAGAGCTGTCTTTGGGCCTGACGTCCCTTGGGGATGTGAACACCGCTAAAATCTCACTGATTAATCAGGTCCCACCCTTGGATCAATGGCTGGCATTAGACGAGCTTAGCGCAGTTTTATTAGTCTGGCTGCCCTCTTGCAGATGTTATAGATGAAGAAATAAAATGAAGAGGAGAGGGAAAAAGGACAAAATCATTAGTCTGAAAGGAGCAAAAGAGCATCTTCTCTGTTTTGTATTCAGATTTAGAGCTGCGCTGTCCAAGCCATGAGCACACACAACAATCCATTTGTATGCTGTTTCCAGAAGTTCAGCTCAGCCTCCTGATTTCCCACTTTGCCTGATAGCTTAGATCCCAGGAGCATTCGGTCCACTGCAACTGCCAGCCAGACCCCTGAAGCCATCTTACAGGGCTCTGAAAACACCTGAGGTCCCATTTATTCGTTTACCCATTTCTCACAAGGGCAGAAGGCTTGTGCCTGACATAGGGAAACAGGCCTAACTATCTGCCAAATAATCCACCTTGAAAGTGTCGTATTTGCTCAGAAGGGACCAGTCCTTGCACAGGCTTTGCAGAGAAGCCTGCTACACAGTCCTCACCTTACCAGCGCTTTGGTTCCAACAGAGAAAACCCCATAGTCTCTGCTCGCCGAAGCTCTCCAGAGAGGCGCTTTGAATTAAGACCAGAAATGCTTTTAAAAGACTTTGGTCCTTGGTCTTCTAATGATGACCTCTTCCTTAATTTTGTGATGGCTTCATCTGCCTCTTTCGATCATCTAGGTAGCTATAAAAAGCTAAACACCTCCTACTAACCCCATTAGGATGAAAGCGGAGGATTTTATTATTCATTTTTAATAGGAAGGAGCTCAAACTCCCCCAGGAAGTATAAAAGGTAGGTTTTGATGTATCTGGTTATGGAGAGGTTGCAACAAAGCAGACCCTCCAAGAATGGGAATGTCTTGTCGAAAGACAAGCGGGAGAGGTTGGGGTAACTGCTCTCTGCACGAAAGGAAAGGAAATCACCGCAGGCAGCTCCCATCAGCTCCTCCAAGGCTCCCCAGCTCCATGGCGTGGACTATTTCAGGGCCTGCCTGGGAATCCAGGAATAACCCAAATCCCCTAGAACACTGTCTCCTGATAATTGTCTGTTAAACATTTGCAACACACACACACAAAGGTAACTAAACGGAATGGTTCCCTCCAGGACCGTGCCGTTCATAACAGTAATAAAGCCCCTGCCACAGACAGTGTCATTATCCAAAAACGCCATTAACATCAATATTCGTATCAAATACCATCTGGCAAAGGAGGCTGCAAACCGAAACCCCTCCTACTTAGGGACTTCCCAGGCTGGTGGGGAGGAGGAGGCTGATGTTTAGGGTATGAGGGGGCCAGGGCTGCCGGAGAACCCAGGGCCGGGCAGCAGGCACACAAGGTACACAGGGAAAAGAAGGACAGGGAGAGGGAAAAACATCTAAGTCTAATTTATTCACTGTCATTGACTTCTCTTCAAGTCTTAATTATGAAGATGCAACCAACTGCTCCTTCACGATGTCATAATAGGAAACTGATTGTGTATTTATATAAACCTCGGAGGAATCATTGTTTTGAAGAGAAACAGAATTTAACCTCCCACCAGTCCCCAGGGCTGCCTCGCAGACAGCGTCACACGCAGAACCCTACACTTAAGTTGAAAGAGCTTTCTGTGGGGAGTAATTACGTGACCCCAGAACGCGAGTTCTTCCTGGAGAGAGAGGCTGGGTGCTCGGGGCACAGCTCAGCTCCTCCTCTGGGTCAAATCCTGCCTCCTGGCCGTTGCATCAGTGTCACACGCATGGCCTCCTGAGAACCAGAGGTCACCCAGCCATGAGGCCAAGCATCCCTGAGCCTGGGCATGTGCAAGGAAGGAAAAAGGCAGGGACCTTGTGGGTCTGGAGCTTGGCAAAGGGGTGCTGGGCCGAGGCAGAAAGAAATAGAGAGGCAGGCTTCAAGGCAACCCTAACAAACCCTGCCGAGCCGCACCTTCCCCTTCTGTCAATTGCAGCTCTTATGATTATAAATGCCTATGGATGAGTAAGTGAATACCTGCCGCATGGGGTGATGGTGAGATTTGAATGAATTCATAGTAATGATAATAATTATAATAATAAAAATAATAAGAGCTACCATTCCACCACTTATTGATTTTAATATGTACCAGGTATGAGGCTGAGTGGTTCACATTTTATCTCATTTAATCCTCATCATAACTACGTGAGATTAAAAAGTATTTATCCCCACGGATAAAGATGACAAGATGAGGCCGGGCGCGGTGGCTCACGCCTGTACTCCTAGCACTCTGGGAGGCCGAGGCAGGCAGATCGTTTGAGTTCAGGAGTTCGAGACCAGCCTGAGCAAGAGTGAGATCCCATCTCTATTCAAAAAAAAAAAAAAAGTGACAAGATGAAACAGGTTCAGAGAAGTTAGGTAATCGACTCAAGCTAAGGAACTCAGTAAGTGGGAGAGCTGGAGTTTGAGTCCATATCTATCTAAATCTAGTGCCCAAGCTCTTAAGCACTACTCTGTTCCATTACCAAAAGCATTTGATAACACAGGCTCACGAGTTCTGGCTCTATTGCTTCCTAGCTGTGTGACCTTCTATTAGTCACTTTGCCTCTTTGGGTCATCTGCCTGCCCGGAGATGTCCTCGCTGGCAGGAAAGGTGAGCTCTAAATGCTGGACATGTCCAGTGAGATGCTCTTAGAGATGAGGGCTGAGACTGACTGCTCTTCCTAGCGTGTAAATGAAACTGCTCAAGTGAAAACAGCAACCACGGTGAGCTTCCCTGTTATGAACAGCATGGCACATCAGTAAACATCTGGGAAGTGGCAGCAACAACTGCAAAGAGAAGTGGCTTTGGGGAAATGCTACGGAAGGAGGGTCTGTTTGCGCCCAGGCTCTGTTTGGCCCAGCAGCCAAAAAGCAGAACAGCCATTTCCCACTACTATGGACTCTCTAGAGAGTAACCAAGGGCCCGAGAGATGCAACTTGGGCTATGAGCTAGGAACAGGCCTTCGGTCCCACACAAGCCTGCTTGGGGACAGCTAAACTCCCAGAGCCTGGGACCTGGACAGTGGAAACAGGATCACAATTACTCCTAGCAGCAGCCGCAGCGTCTTTCATACTGAGACGTGGCTGGCCGGTAACAGCTCTTGGAACTGCTCTGATTCGCACTGTCTCGATGGAAGTGAAGAAGATGTTACAAGGCGGAAAGCTCCTCTCAACCCCCTCTTTAATCCTTTCTGGAAGGAGACAGGACTCAATAAATTCAAAATATAAAAAGAAGTGAGTTTCCCAATATTGGGACCGTCCACGCACAACCTGCAAGGATGTCCCATGGAAGAATTCCTAGAGTGACCAGGAGGTCATCATATCCTAGAACTTTTGGGTTCTGTAGCAGCCGTTTGTAACTATGCAGCACAAAGCCTTCTTACAGAAGATAGGGACAGGCTTGGAGAGGTGACACAGCTATTTCCTGGAAGAATCTAAGTCTTTGACTCCAATACAGTATGTTCACACTCTGTGTGTCTCCTATGATAAAGTCTAACCATTCATCACTGCCTCTACCTCCCTGCATGTCCCTTGGGGCTGACGTGGTAGGCACTCTCTGAGGGGCTAGAACCAGGTAGATGTGGAGGCCAGGGCAGAGCTGAGGTTCCTTCGCCTGGGAAAGCAGAAGACACCACTGCCAGAGGGGAGCAAAGTCAGAGCACAGCTCAGAGAGTCCCGAGTAAGGAGACAAGGTCCAGCGAGGCAGGTCAGGATCTAATGGGAAGTCTGAGTAATTGCATCAAATGCCAGTCAGCATTTAGAGCTCACCTTTCCGGCCAGCGAGGACATGACTCATGGCTTCGTCAGCCCCTGTTCCAAAAAGCCCTGGGCATGGTGGGTGCTTGGAGTGAAGAGGTGCAGCTCCTGCCACCAAGTACACAGATGCCGACACCTTGCCCTCCACCGCCCGCAGCGCCCTCTGAAAACCCTGGGCACTGTCTCCTCCGACTCCCATCTGCTAATGTCGCAACCCCGGCAGAGGGAACTTTCTCCTTTTCCACTTTTCCCTGATGCATTCAGGCAGAAGAGTCATTAATACTTCACAAGGAATGAAAAATCAAAAGGGGAAGACAATTTTTTTACCGTATTTTTTAAACATTTGGGTAAGAAAAGTCAGATGTCAAAAAAAAAATCCCCATTTACATCTTTTAAAATATGAGCAATTAATATTTTCCGTGGAGGTTCATGCTCCCTCTCTTCATTCTGTTTGCAGGGTATTGTTAAGCCATGCTTCGTAATTTGTTGCATGTTTAAATATTCAGTCTGTATTTCATTTGGGCTACACATTTAATTCAGCCAACATGTTCATTTTAAGATCAATACTGTCATAACTATGTTGAAAAATTAAATTATTGTAACTTTATTTACATTTCTTAAAAGTACTGTGAAAATTATTCTTAACCAGGACCTAATCAATGTTAGAGTCTAAAAATATGCCACTCTGCATGAAGCTATAAAAAGATTAATGTACATTTTTTTACAAGAAATTAGTAGCTTAATGAAGTGGATAAAAACGCTGTCACAATTTTTATTGGATCTAAATTGCATAGTAGTGGAGGTACAGTAAGTGCCTTCTACATAATGACATAATGAGTCATGACTGGTGCTGGAAGGCTAATTTGCCCTTAACTGACACAAAACCAGGGAATTAACATCCCAGTCGCTCTACGCCAATAGCAGATGCATTATTTCATTGCACAGCAGGGTTTTTAACTAAACTCTTAACTGTAGAAATATTGATCTATTCTTCTGTGAAATGATGAAATTGGAATTTTTTAAAAGGACGTCTTAAATTATGGCTGCTGCAGTGACATTTGCTTTCACAGAACCGTGCCTGCCTACAGAGCAAATGCAACGAGAGAAGTTTGGTGAGGCTCGTACCTGTGTTTTAGGGTCTTTAGTCAGAGCAGAAGGGAAGGGGAAATTTTGCAGGAGAGCAAATACCGGCGTTAAACCACCGTGAGAAAATGACAGGCCATCTACAGGTGCCCAAGTTCTGGAGTGACAGTCTTGAACATTGTCCTCGCCCATAAATTGGTTTACTCTGAAGATTATTTAGTGCTTGCAAGTTGTTTGGGGTAAAGCGTCACTAAAGCAGTGATATTCAACTTAAGTCCCACATAAAAATTTGGTGATGAAAGGTAGAATGGGAAGTAGTTGAAGGGGCTTGAGGCCGCTATAAGAGAGAAGTATAAAGTTAGAGACACTCTACTGCCCTGGTTTCAATTTTGTCATTCATTCATTCATCCTATATTTAGGGGGTACCTACAGACTGCCAGGGACCAATAATTACTGTAACTGCCCCTATCATGGCTAATTATCACCTCTGTCAAACAGTGCAATGCAACATATTTCTTTGTTTAACCACGTGAATCAAAATTCGTCTTGCTTTGAAATTTTCACAATAAACCTTGTGCTAACCACAGATACTTTGAGCTGTCACAACCCAGGAATTTAGAAGAAAAAAGAACAATATACTGACTAACAGATATACATCTGACACCTCCTGTGTGTTTCTGTTTGACACTTTGGGTTAGCACCAAAAAAAATACAAAGACAACATCAGCAAAAACAGAATTCGCTGTGCTTGAGGAGCTGGGAGACCAAACCCATTTAACTCAATTCAACAAGCCTATATATATTTTTTTAATATAGGCAAGCTTCATTATGTATGAACTCAGGAAGTTAGAATGGCAATTTTACTTAAAATTAATTCATTAAAAAGTTCAAACATCACATTATCAATATTTATTAAAAATACGGAACACTTCATGAATTTGTGTGTCATTCTTGTGCAGGGGCCATGCTAATCTGTCTAGTTCCAATGTTAGTGTATGTGCTGCCGAAGTGAGCACAACAAGCCTGTATTGTGTCACATGACCTGGGCCTAGGCACACAAAATAGCTAGAGGTAGTTTGATCCAGCCCAGAGGCCAGTGGTTCTCAACATTAACTGACATTAAGTCACGTGGGAACAACCTTATTTAATTACAGTCATTCACCCCATAGAGACGATTCGGTCAACAATGGACTGCATATACGACAGTGGTCTCAGATGATTATAATACCATGTATAATACCATGTTGTTACTCTACCTTTTCTGTGTTTAGAAATACTTATCAGTGTGTTACAATCGCCTACAGTATTCGGGACAGTAACATGCTGTACAGGTTTGTCGTCTAGGAGCAATAGGCTAGACCATACAGCCTAGGTGTGTATAGACTAGACCATCTAGGTTTATACCTGTATACTCTATGATGTTCACATGGTGACGAAATCGCCTAACGATGCATTTCTCAGAACGTATCTCCATCATTAAGCAACACATGACTGTAGTTTGGGATAGGCCTGGTATCACTATTTTTAAAATCACCCGAAGTTATCCTAGAGTGCAGCTAAGGTTGAGAACCACTGCCATAGACAGACAATAAAACAAGAGAAACTGCAGAGAACACACTCAGGGATGGGAGGACCTGATCAGGCCGGATCAGGAGCTGAAAGGAAGAGAGCTACAGACAGGCCAGGCGACCATGCACAAAAGAAGGGTTTGACGCACTGGAAACTGCAGACAATAAACTTGGCCCCCTGCTCTCAGTCTAGGACCATTTTCTATTACATATTAAAAACCAGTAAACATCTCCTCATCTTCCCTTCAATTTTCATAGGATTTTTTTAAATGCATACATGTATATTGTTAATTATAAAATGGATATATATTCATTCACTGTAGAAAAATTGGAAAACACTGTTAATATGGTTTAAAAAAAGTAATGAGACTTTTCAAATCTATGTTATTTTTAAAAAGTACAAGAATTAATCTATTTAAAAACATCCTGAAATTGATGGCTAAAGCATGTATGAAAGAGCCCGTTCTTGTATTCTCATCAACACTGACTATCATCCTTCAGAAAAATGCCCATTTGATAAAGAGCAAGGGAAGTGTATTACTTTCATGTGCATTTTCTCCTACTCCTAGGGAGGTTTTATAGTTTTTCATATATTTGGCCTCTTCTACTTTGTGTGTGTCACACACTAATATCTTTTCCTCATTTCATTTTGGAATGTATTTCCTACTGATTTGTAAAATTGCGTTAAGAATATTAACTTCGTCTATTACACATAATAAACGTTTCCTAGTTTCTCTTGTTTTATTTAATATAATAGTATGCTTTCACATAAAGAAGCTTTTCATTCTTATGTAAACACACACAATAAACAGAATTTGTTGCTAAATTGCCCCTAATATCTCTCCTCCCTACCCTCTTGTTATGTCAACAAGCCCACAGGACTTGGAGTCAGAAAATCAACATTCATTTACCCACTGTGTCATTTAGGGCAGGACATTTCACTTTACTGAGCCTCTGTTTCCCCCATCTGCATCCTAACTTTTGTCAGGATGAAATTCTGTGGACACTGTAAGGGCAAGGACTTTGCTATCTTGTTCACTGATACATGCCTAGAACCTAGAACAGAGCCTTGCACCTAGTAGGCACTCAATGAGTATTTGTTGAATGAGATTGAGTAAGCATCTGGCTTGGACCCCAGCCCAGAGCAGGCAATCAGCAAATGCTGGCTGACCCTCGCTGACATTCACAGCAAGCCCAGAAATCACTGCTCCTAAGCAGTCTTTAATGGGTCAGAAGCTGTACCTCCCAGTCCTGCTGTGTACGTGTTTCCCGTTACTCGCCAGCTCAGGGAAGCCTATACCGAGTGTGTGTACTGAGTATGAGGCCAGCCCTGTGCCCCGTCATTCTAGTGACTGCTGCTTTCTCGGGATTTCATTAAACATAGGGAACAATTGAAAAGGGAAGTGAGATGGGCCAGTATGTGGACCAGGAGTCTTACAAATGTTGAGGCTCAGAACATGATACCCCAAAGTATGGTGCCTTGCCATGTTGAACACTTCGAACTGAAGGAAAGGTGTTCAGAAGCAAGATCTGTCTGACCTTCTCCTGCCCTGCTCTCTCTTGCTCCCCTTTCTCCCCCAAGGCAGGCTAGAAAGCCTAGAATTCCTCTCCCCCCAGGTGAGTCAGAGAAACTAGAACCCCTCTCCCCCAAAGCAAGTCATAAAACCTAGAAATATTGCTCTAACCTTTCCCCACCTTTCTGTGTAAGAGCTGGCCATAAAGAAATTCTCTGACCTATCTTGTCTGATGGGAGGTCATAAGACCCTCGTTCCAGAAGGGGTCCTGCCCTATACCCTGGAGGAAGGAATGCTACACAGAGAGGCCAAGAAGAATCTGAACAGACAGGTCTTGCTGAGTTCCTTCCTGCCGCCCCTGCCCTCAATCTGTTACCATTAGATCATACACTTTTTGCCCAATTACATTTCTACACAGCTGTCCATTCTTCATTAAATCTAAGCATAAAATTGGACAGTTTTCCCTGGGTCTTTGGCTCTTCATTTCTGAAGTCTCCCTTGTTATGTAAAACTTTGATTAAATAAATCTGCAATGCTTTTATCCTGTTAATCTGTCTTTGTCAGTTTTGCTTCAGACCTAGCCAGGAACCCTAGGAGGGTTGAGGAAACTTTTCCTCCCCTACACCAAGAAGTAAGATTCAGAAGGGAAATGCATGGTCAGAGAAGGCTGGTAAGAGGGGGACTCCCCAGCGGATCTGAAGGACAGAGACACCCCAGACATAACGGGGAAGAGGAAGCTGGCGGCCCGGAGGGGTAAACTAGTGATCTAGGCTTATTCTTCTTCCTGTGACTATTGGCTTAATGTTCTACTTGACCACCAGACAATTATGTTTTCTATTCATGATTTCCCTCACCCAGACTATTTTACTTGCTCATTGACACTTGCACCATATGCCAATGTATCAGTTTCAAGAAAAGCGCTCCTTTTATAGTTTTTACATATATAAGGGGCAGAATTGGAAACCCCAGAAAAAAACGTGAAATCCAGAACATGCAGCCAAGTCCAATTTTGCATTTTTGTTCTAAATAAGCCTCCTAAGTGGCTTATGCTCAGATTCGCTGCTGGCTCTTCACCTTTCTGGAGAAGGCAGTGAAAGGCCAGATTCTCCATCCAGTTGGCACATACAGGTTTGCTCAGGAGCTCTTGGAAACCCTGAAGCCCCTCTGTTGACTCCTAGGATCATTCAGTGAACTCCTTGCGTTAGAAGTTTGCCCTGAAGCATATCCAACAAATCCTAGAATTTAAATTCTGTAATCATTATAATCTCCTTAGTCTGAAAAACACTTTTTTCTTTTTATCTTTTTTTTTTTTTTAATTTTGCAACTGGTCACAAAAAGTGGATCTTTTTGGTTCATTTCTTTGCAAAGAGTATTTCCTTTCTCACTCACTCACCTGCCTGAGCTCCTAGCCAAGAATCATGGCTCATGTAAGTGTATAAGTTAGGGTAACGCTAGCTGCTATACCAAATAAAACCCATAATCTCAAAGGCTTAACACCAGAGATGTCTATATACTGCTTATCAGTCCAGTGCAAGTGTTTCTCGTCAGCAGATGAGCCTTCTCGTGTGTAATCCAGGAATCCAGGTTCCTTCCATGCCAAGGCTCTGCATTTTCAACAATGTTGCTGTGCTCATTTTCAGCGATCTGGTGGAAGGGGAAAGAACATGGAAGATCGTGTATGAGAGAATTGTATGGGCTAGGCCTAGAAGTGGAATACATCACTTCCACTTGCATATTCCATTGGTAGAACTCATGTAGCCATCCCTAATGGCAAGGGAGGCTGCAAACATTATCCCTGTGCCCAAGAAGAGGAGAAAGTTTATTTGGTAAACAGTATCCTGCCTCTGCCACAATGGGTGTTCACAGATACTCTCAAATAGCTCTGGGACAAGCTATTCAGAGTCCCATGCAGCCATTTTCCCTCCTTCCTTCCTTTTATAGACTCACCCTCTAAGGAGCTCTGCTATTACCAAGAAGGCACACCTTTGCTCTGGCATCAGACAGATGGGACTTCGAGTCCAAGTTCTGCCAATAAAACTAGCAATATATTCTTACAAGTTCCATAGTGCCTCTATGCCTCGGTTTTCTCATCTGTAAAATGGACCACAACAATAGCTCCAACCTCATGACACTGGATAGATTAAATGAGTAAAGCTCTTAGCACAATGGCTGGCAAGTTGTAAGTACTCAAATATTATGATACTAATGCTACTGCTAATACTAATTTTAACAAAAATAGTACTATTGTTAGTATAGGCTAGCCCAAATTTTTTAAAAGAAGAAAAGAATCTAAGAGACAAGCATTGAGGCTCCTGTAAGAATTGAAATAAGATGTGGTAAGGGGCTGGGCGCGGTGGCTCACGCCTGTAATCCTAGCATTTTGGGAGGCCGAGGCGGGCAGATTGTTTGAGCTCAGGAGTTCGAGACCAGCGTGAGCAAGAGCGAGACCCCGTCTCTCCTCAAAATAGAAAGAAATTAATCGGACAATTAAAAATATATAGAAAAAATTAGCCTGGCATGGTGGCACATGCCTGTAGTCCCAGCTACTTGGGAGGCTGAAGCAGTAGGATTGCTTGAGTCCAGGAGTTTGAGGTTGCTGTGAGCTAGGATGACGCCACGGCACTCTAGCCCAGGCAACAAAAAAAAAAAAAAAAAAAGATGTGGTAAGGACCTAGAATGAAAAATAATACCAGTTAAATAAGCACTTTTCTAACCATTATCTTGGATCAGAAAGAAATCAAGAATAGGCGGGGCACGGTGGGTCACACCTGTAATCCTAGCACTCTGGGAGGCCGAGGCGGGAAGATTGCTTGAGCTCAGAAGTTCAAGATCAGCCTGAGCAAGAGTGAGAGCCCGTCTCTACTAAAAATAGAAAAATTAGCCAGGCGTCGTGGTGTGCACCTATAGTCCCAGCTACTCAGGAGGCTGAGGCAGGATGATTGCTTGAGCCCAGTAGTTTGATGTTGCTGTGAGCTAGGCTGATGCCACGGCACTCTATTCAGGGCAACAGAGTGAGACTCTGTCTCAAAAAAAGAAATAGAAAAAGAAATCAAGAATAAATAACTCGAGGACTTAATGGTACATTAGAAGAGGAGAGTCAAGGACCTATGGAGATGTAAAGTGGCCCAGATCTCCATTCTGAAGGTCTTTCAAGGTCATCAATATTTCTAGGCAAAATTAGGCCTCTTATTTGTTCTCATCCTTCAGGTCTCTTGCCACATTTCGGTGGTGAGCATTCCTTGCTCTCTACTTAGATTCCTTCTTACTGCAATGATCATTCTAAGTTCTTCTGTCCCAGCTATCCTTCCATTACCAATCATGGCCTTCCAAGGCCCAGCTCTGAGCCCACCCCCCAATCCCATTGGGTGTGCTCAGTCTCCACCCAGCCTCATCACTCTACTGGTCCAGAGAATATTTCCACTGAGATCTTGTGGCCCCTGACCTCTGTATGAGTTTCTTTTTGCCAAACAGCCTGCCTTTCTCAATGATCCCATTTCCATCGACAGACTGACCCAGGCGTCATGTAGTGAGTAAACAGAGCTCAGAGAGCTTCAGTTTTAGACATCTAACCAGGAAGAGTCAACGGTACGGCAGAAAAGCATCTTCCAAGCACAGAAATGGCAAACAGCTCCATTTTCAAAGTCAAGACAAGTATCAGAGAAATGGTTGATAGTGCTATAGGCTTACATCACAGTTCATCTTCCAAAGCTACACCACCAGTGCCTTTTCTGGGACAAAGCCCCAGTACAGAGAATGTCAGTACTGCTTTTCAGAACAAGATAGTTTCAGTCTGCTCAAATAAAATAACATTCCCTTTTCAGCAGGCTCATTACCTGGAATACAAAGTTTGCATGCCAATTTGAATAGAGACAGGAGAGAGGACATGGAAAGAAAGGAAGGTATAGTTGCAATTTACTAAAATGGGTGCACGAGCACCTCTTTAAGAAAAGCAAAAAGAACATGGTAGATTAATATTCCATTTTTATAGTCCAAGCTTCTATCTGTTCTGCAGGTTATATTGTAATAAACAGAATTATTTGTCTCCCACATGCCTTCAGATATTTTATGATTTCAGCTCAAAAGATGCTTTTTAAAGCACAAAAATCCTAAAGTGGAAGTTGTAGCACTTTGTGGGCAATACGTTGATAGTTTGCAGTAGGGGGAGGGATTAGTTTCCTGCTATTCAGTTCCTCATTATAACTGTCCTTTGCAATTTTTTCAACTATATTTTAAGCAGATGTGAAGATGCATTGGATGTATCTAGTTCTTTTCACACTAAAATTTGTCTTTGCAGAACAAAGTCACAGCTGGGGATTGTGGAGAGATGATTTGGTTCTAGAAGAAAGAAAAACAAGTGCCCATGAAGGATAACATGCTACAGCCTTTTACTTTGCAGTATTTTCTCTCTCAAGCCCAAGTGTGAAGTAATTTCAATAAACCTCATTTGAGGCAAAGAAAAGTGATGAAAGCAGATATTTTAATTCAAATATGTGGCATTTCCTTCCATGGGAGTCTTTAAGAGCACACACATCTACAACAGATGGCTTAGGGAGCAAGAAGTTCTGCCTGCAATAGGAATGTGGATAGAGCTGCCTTCTTAAGGCCCCTTTGAAATTCATAATCCATAAAGCAAATGATATTACGAACTTCGTTCTATCCCACCCCTTGTTAAAAAGCGAAAATCCCAAACTGGTCCACCTCCAATAAAATGTCTCAAATCAGTACTGAATATTATCCCAGGGGAAATAACTTCAGGAATTCTTTGGATCTCTAAGTTGTTAGGTGTGTACTTGGGTGATACAGGCAATACAAACTTTCAGAATAGAGCAAATATGCAAAGCCAGAAGGCTGGAAGCTGTGTTTAAATAATACAACACCGCCACCTAGAGGCCAAACACTAAGGACTTGGACACCACCAGCAAACAGGGGAAAGCTAGACAAGCTACTTACTGCCCAGACCAGCAAGGCACCTCTCTCTGCCTTCACAACGAAGCTGGGATAACAGGCGGTTTAAATGAGCAAGGGCTTTTCCTCAATAATGGGCTATTGAGGAATTGCTACAGAGTAGTCAAATATGCCTCCCCATTACCATCTACAAAGACAGGTGCTGAACTAGCCAACCAAGAAACCAGTGTGGTAATGGTTGTATTAAGATACTTGGAAAACGGTATAAAAATCGTAATTCCAATCTCACCAAAAATGTTTCAATAAACTGTCCTTTGGTGAGTATTTATTATACACTGCTTGAACAGGCATTTCTTAAAGGGTCAAATAAACTTAGAAACATGACATAAAACCAAGGCAAACAGGCTTCTTTATTGCAGGTCATTTCAGGGCCTTTAATATTTGACTATACACAGGAAATCTCCAAAAAGAGACTACAGAATGCACGTTTCCAAAATTTAACTATAGACCCCTTTTTCTGCAAAACATATCATGAGAATCCTCCCTTTCTACTAAGAAGGCAAGGTCGAGGGGTGGCTTAAGGATGCAGATTCTGGAATCAAACTGCATGGGTTCCAACTCTAACTCCACCACTCACAATTGAGCTTCTTTGTGCCTCAGTTTCCCCATCTGTAAAATAGAAATACAGTACCGACCTTACAAGGTGTTGTGAAGATTACATGAGGTAATACACATAAATACGTAAAATAATTACTAGTTGCTATCTCTTCGCATCCTTCTTGGATGTTATGTGTGCCCAGAGTCTCCCAACTCTGGTGAAACAGTTCAGGGAAGCTACCCATATTCCCTTTAGAGACTATGTTCCTAGGGCCCCTGGGGAGTGGGGAAAAGGAGAGTATTTACTAGCTGAGATGGAAAATTGTAACAATATTCACTAATAATCTCTGGAATAACTGGAAGAGCTTTTAGCACTTACAAAACAAAAAAGGACAAATAGCCTTACCAAAGTCCACAAATCACACAGTTCTTTCCCCAGCAAAGCTTGTAACTATCATCATTTTTTTTTTACTAATACATCATTTATTTCTCTGTACAAGCACAGACTCAAAATGCAGAAGGTAAATTAACACAACTCACAAATACCTCCAGCATCCTATACTGGAACCTCATTATATATGTGCATGTGTGTATATCTGAATGTGTGAATGGGAGAGGTAGTGATATGTGAAACAGCTAAAATACCTTGCTGCCAAGACTTTAAGGGTTTTTTAACCACCTGTCCCAGCTCTCTTTAAAGTAGACTCGTACATCCATCAGGATACAAAACATTTCAGGCAAACCCTTAATAGTTTTATAGTATTCTTCCATTTTCTTTTTCCTGAGTTGTCTCCTTTCCACGTTTTATTTCTATTTCACCATTTTTCACTTTTTCTCCTTAATCGCTCCCTGAATTTATAATTTTCAGTAGTAGGAAAAAGTAACATTTATTGGGCATCTATGGAGCGTACATACCTGAAGCACTATCTCCGTTGAACCAATGGGAGCCTGAGGCTGGAGGCTGCAGGCAAAGGTAGGCAGCCAGTAACTGTGTCTGTAACGGGGCTGGCCACCCTTTGTACACCCAGAACTGTGCCAGTTCACACCTGTGGCTCAAGCATCATTATCGACATCCCTTCCACTCTCAACAGTATCTGGTTTTAGTTATATGGTCATCCCAACTATAAGCCTCAACGAGACTTCATTACCCCCTCTGGACCTCAGTTTCTGTAATTTGAAAAAGGAGACAAGATTAGATAAAATTATAAGAATTTTTTTCTAATTGTTTCTGTGATTTCCATTTCAGAGTATTAAAACTGAACTTCTAAAGTAGTCCAATTACGCAATTAAAGATCTCGCCACCGGGTACAATGGCTCACACCTGTAATCCCAGTCCTTTTGGAGGCGGAGGCAGGAGGATCACTTGAGGCCACAAGTTCAAGACCAGCATGGGTAATATAGTGAGACCCCCCCCACACAGCTACAAAAAAAATTTTAAAGATTAGCTGGGAGTGATGGTGTGTGCCTGTAGTCCTAGCTGCTTGTGGGGCTGAAGTGGGAGGATCACTTGAGCCCAGGAGTTTGAGGTTATAGTGAGCTAGGATCGTGCCACTGCACTCCAGCCTGGGCAACAGAGCAAGACCCTGTCTCAAAAAAAGATCATTCGATCCCTACATATGTTTCTCCCATTGATAAACTAAGGTATATTTACCCTACTTAAGCATTTATACAGATAAGCAATGATTTAACAGATATTTAAGGGTCAATAATGAGTTAACTCAGGAATTGGAAGAAACAAAAGACAAGCTGCAACTGATACAAGTTTTTAAATGTGTTCTACTTCACTCATCTCCTTATTCCTTATTAGCTTGGGTACAATGCATCCACGATGCCAGGCCCTGGATACTCCCCACCAGGAGTGAGATTCATTGATATGAAACACCCAGCCAAAAACGTTTCACCTGGGCCAAGACCTCCTACCCTACAAAATGGGTAGGGGAGATGCCTAGACACAAAGCCATGAAATTCCCACATCAGGATAGAACTCGAAGCACTGACACAAAAGGAATGTTAACCATACAAGGCTGCAAAAGAAAATGATAGGGTGGGACAACCCAATGTTCCATCACCCCACCCTCTCACACCTTAGGCAAGTAGAAAAACTGATTTTGGAGTAAATACATTTATTGATACCCATTTTATATATAGTTCAATGAAATAATCTATAAATATAAAAGCATTTTTCTTTTGGATATCACCATGGTCCATGTAAATACTCAACAGTCAGAATCACCTGCAGGAAGCACTCCAAGTCACACTGTTAGGTTTACAGACCTGAATATACATATCGCATTAAACAGTGGCACTTATGTACTCAAGTGGTCCAGTGGCTTTGGAATATATGACTACTGGGTATGTGGAATAAAAATAATGTGTAAGTTAAATCAGTGGAAAGGGTATCAACCATCAACAAAAAGCAACAATTATGAATTATTATCCTAGGCAAAGAAAGTACCACAGCTGACACCTGGTGTCAGAATACTGGAGACAAAGGATGTAAAACGACACATTGTTGTGACACCAGTGCTCTTTCCAACTTCCAGTGGACAACCCACCACTGCCTTAGGGTCATTCATGGTCAACAAACAGCAATAAAGAATCCAGATAGCTTAGAATAAAAGGTACGTAGAGATTGATATCAAGATTAAAGAAAAGTGAGCTAAATACTTCAGTGACATAATGAGTTTCTCCCCTAGAAGGTGACTGTGGGAAAAACATTTTTTTTTAATTCCCTTTGTTACATTGAACACGATCATTTATCTAATGCAGGAGAAAGAACCCAGACATATGGTACTCAAAACACACGTGTGAAAATTTTCTTCTGTTTCAAAGTTTTTTCCTCAACACTTCCAAGGGAACTAATGCAGCCACTGTTGAGCCTTGCGCTCCACCTGATGCAGCATAAAATTTTCTCTTATTTCTTCAATAACAAATAGAGGAATGTCTTTTGCTGCAGTCAGACTATGTGTCTTCTGAGTTAGCAAGCAAATGCATTTAAATGGTCTTAGATGTGCAATGTCCAAAACTGAAATCTGAGAGGCAGTGTTAGAATTTAAGCAAGGCAGGATCTTTAGAGGATACTCAAATGAAAGCCTAAGTGAAGCACATAAAAACTCAGTTTTTTCTATTATTCTCAACTGGACTTGACGGCAACATTCCCTGGTAAGGATGGGTAATCGGTGTTATCTCCAGGTCCAAAATATCCCAACTACTTAAAGTAGGACCCAAAAGAGGAAAAAGACAAACTTGAGTTCTGTGGTCTCTAGAATTCTTTTTTTTTTTTTGCCATTTTTCAAAAAGAAATAGTAGCTTCAGTCGTACACCACTGGTTGAAGGGGTTTTCATCCAAATGAGAAACTCTACCCCTTGTCTCTAGTGGGACAGGCACCAGATTCCCACAAGCAGCAGCTCCCATGTCCTGTAGCACATGGCATCTGACCCTGGAGTGAAGAGTAAGCTGGCACGGAGCCCCGATGCTGGCATTCAGACTAGATGGCGTTTCTCGGTGTGCCATTGTGTGCCAATGCTTTCAGGCTGGGGGCACTGGTCTGGTGACCACAGCTCCTGTGAGAAGTCACACCCACTTCAAAAACCTCATGAATAGCTTTTCGGAAACAGTGGAAATTGTAGTCTATTAAACCTGCAGGAGAGGAAAAAGAAAATCACACCTCCTGAATGTCAGTTGTGAAATTACCTACTAGAAAACATTTGGTGACAGAAAAAAAAATTATTGTACACTAAAAACCATATACCCAACTGAGGAATTCTCTACACTGGAAACATGATAAAGCATATACCCAAATTGTTAACACTGGTTACCTAGTCTGGGACCTGAGAGAGGACATGTGGGCAGTCAATCTGAGTAATTAGGAAGGTAAATTTGCTAAGGAAGTTTACGATAAAATCTAAAGTCAAACTAAAATATTTTTTGAAATATCAAGATTTTCCTTTTACCTGTCTTTGGGGCAGCCAATGAAGAGCTGAAGGAAAAGGTAAAGCAATAGTTTGGCAAACTGCTCAGTAGAAGCCTGGGGTCTGGGAAGTACCAGAGAGGCCCAGCAGGCAGAGCTACAGGCAGCCTGTACCCCACCCCCCCAACACACACACACCCTCTTCAGGCTGGGGAGCTTCTTCTTTATCTGTTTAATGAACTGGACTTCCACATACGATTTTGGTTGAACAAAAGCTTCTATTTTGTGACAGAATGGCTAACTGCCTACCAAATAACCACTTTTCCCCTTCTTCCTTAGAATCAGAACCTCAATTTTGGTTGAGCACATTGGTGCTGAGCTAAAACATTACATTTCCTAGTCTTCCTTGCAGTTAGATATGGCCACATGACCAACTATGGCCACTGAGATAAGTAGAAGGGTGTGAGACTTCTGTGACCTCCCAAGAGGAGGATGTATTCTTTCTTCCTGTTGTTCCTTATTAATGTCTGGAATATGGATAAGATAGCTGGAGCTCCAGGAGCCATTCTGGACCATGAGGTGACCTTGAGAATAGACGCAAGTGCTAAGAATGGCAGAGCAGGAAGAAAAACACCCACGTGCTTGAGGACACCAGGAAGCTGCCTTAGTTGTCCTAGACTGTATACTTCCAGACTTCTTTAATATGCCAGAGACACAAACTTCCATCTCGTTTAAGGTACCGTTATTTGGGCTTACCAAATAACAATTTGGGTTAAGCAAACCTAACCCTGACTGATAAACACTGCTTGAAACTCTTAAACCTATAAACCAGATAGCAACCTCTTCAATCATAAGAACAGCTAGCTAGTCATCATATATATCCACCATGACAACATCCTGACAGATGACAAATGTGCAATTTGACCATCACCTTGACCAAATAAACATCTCTGGCATCCAAGTTTCGAATCACTCAATTCACATTCAAGCAAAGTAAAATATTAAAATACACTGTATGGCCTGCTTGAACACAGCATGATCTTTCAACAGTTTATATTTGATTTGATGAAAGTCACTAAATACTTAATCAACAGCATGACAGAGTACAATGTGTCAAAGGAAGTAGCAGATCTGGTCCATGCCTTCAAGGATATGCTAGCTGGGGCATAAAGCCAAGACACAGGAAACAAATCAAAACAATCTGGTGTCAAATTGACTACAAATGTGAAAGAAGTCCAAAGAAGAGAGAGCCAAGTGCAGGGCAAAACAATCAATGAAAGCTCCCGGGATAAGAAAGAACTTTGGGGATACAGGCCAGATTTAATTAGCCAGGAAAGGGGAGCAAAAATCACAAGAAAACTGCAGGGAGGTGGCAGTGAGAACACAGCACAGGTGGAGGACAGAAAGCAATGGTCTGACTGGCGAGAGGGGCATCAGAAAACTCGTGGTAGGAAGTACTGGGAACCAGTCGGAATAAGTAGGTTAGAGCCAAATTAAGGTGATGCTTCGGACTCAGAAAAAAAAATTATAAAAGTTTTGGTCAATTCAATTACATTAAAATTGACTTCCATGCAAATTGTAAAATAAAACTGACAATCAAGGAAATCTGAATACTGACCAGATATTTGATACCATTAAATCACTGCTAAATTTTTGTGTTTATTAATGCTAATATTGTTATGTTCAAAAAAGAACACTACCTTTAGAGATACCTACGGAAATCTATACAGGCAAAATGATTTAATGTTAGGGATTTGCTTCAAAATAATCCAGTAGAGAAAAGGGTATAACCATGAAATAAGATTGGATATAATTTTGATAATTGTTGAATGTGGGTGATAGATAAAAAGGGATTTAATACACTATTTTCTCTACTTGTTTATATGTTTGACAGTTTCTACAACAAAAGAGTAGAAAATAATAACCTAATCGGGAAGAGGCTATTCAGCAAACAAGATTGAATATGAGTGAATGAAAGTTGAAGCAAGGATAAGCACATGGTGATTGATTGTGCTGGTCCACTTTTGTGTACATTAGAAATTTTCCATAACTAAAGTTTAAAATTTTTTTAAATTAAAATGGAGAAAAATAAAGAACTCCTAAGAATCAGTACAAAAAAGATAAAAACATGTGAACCGGTAAATTGCTAAAGGAAAAAACTGAACAGCTATGAAAAGGTGCTTGCCATGAAAGATGTTTGCCCTAATCAGTAATTACGTAACTAAAAATGAGAACCAAATGAGACACCTTTCTCATATCTACCAGATTGACAACAATTACACAGTCTGACAATATCAAGCATTACCAAGGATACAAAGTGATAAGAGCTTCCATACAGTACTGTCAGGGCTGAAAGTGATAAAGTCATTCAGAGAGCAGTTTGATAATATCTAATAAAATTGATGTATATACTCTATAAATTCCACTCCTGAATGCATACCCTAGATAAATTCTCCACATATGCAAAGGCAAACTTGTTCATGAGCATTAGCTGCACAACTATCTGAATTTTTAAAATAATCTAAATGTCCAGCAATAAAAAAATAAATTGTGGTATATTCAACCCATAGAATACTGTGTGGCAGTGAAAATGAATGAACTAGAGTTACGAGTCATCAATCTAGATGAATCTCAAAAACGCTGAATGAAGAGAAACAAGGAAGTTGCAGAAGACTACTTATATTTTGATCTCATTTATACAAAGACATACAATACTCTATATTGTTTAAGGATAAATATGAAGTAAAAGAATCGCCCATAGGAAAAATAAAACACATAGTGCAAAGGAAAGGATTTCAATTGAGAGAAATACACAGAAGACCATCAACTATATTTGTCATGTTTTAGTTCTTAAGCTCAAAGATGAATACACATGTTCTGTTTTATCCAAAAAATGTATATCCGAAATATTTCATTAAAAACTCAGGTAGAAGAGTAGGGACTTACTGCAGTGAATAAGAGAGAGCTACTCTAAATCCTTGAGTAGTTCAATAATATGATAAAAGAAATTTTCTGAAAACTAATCTGCCTTCAGGATAAAAGATGATATATACTAAACCCTCCATATACACGTCAAATGCATGAATATTATCAAGTAGAAGATTACCACAGCACCGCAGGCCTGCAAGGATGAGGACACAGATTGGAGTCACTGACAGTGGAAACAAAAAGGAAACCCAAGAAATAGTTCCAAGAAAAAAATAAGATTTGGTGAAAGTCCAATGTAAAGGACATAAAACAATGGAAAAAGGAGAACATGAAATCCCCTCTGTGAACCGAGCTGCAAGGGCCCCTTCAGCAATAACACCAATTACCTGACTACAAGATATCCAAGCTTGGACAGGAGAAAAATGCCATAATTAGTGACAGAAGTAGGGTAGCCAAGAGAATCGCAAAACGGGAAATAATCATCAACTGAAGATGGGCATGATGCCCAAGATAACCATCAAGTATTTAGGGAAGATGTCTCACTAAAAGTTCCAAACATGGGACTGGAACATGAGCCCAAGTCAGAGCGGGAGATGTGCATTTTTCAATCAACCACATACAGAAGATTAACCGAAGCCATGGACTGGATGAGCTGACCTGGAGAATAAATGAGCAGAAAGACTTGGCTCTGAACACTCAGGACTGAGAAAAACAGCCAGAAGAAACAGGAGACGTGGTCACAGAAACACACACATGAAATGACCCAGAAAATTCAGCTTTAGGGAAGCAAAAAGAGAAGAAAGGTTTGAGAAAGGAGGGAATGACATGCTTCAGGAGGCTGAAGAGGCTGCAGAATAAGAAAAGGCCACTGATGCAGCAAGAAGGTAATCTGGTAACCTCTCAAAGAATAGCTCCAGTAGACTGGTTCAGATGGAAGCCAAACTGCAGGCAGGTAAATAGGTAATGAAAGAATCCGAAGAGAGGTTGAAATAAAAAACACGATTTAAAATAAAAGATCAGGCCGGGCGTGGTGGCTCACGCCTGTAATCCTAGCACTCTGGGAGGCTGAGGCGGGCGGATTGTTTGAGCTCAGGAGTTCGAAACCAGCCTGAGCAAGAGCGAGACCCCGTCTCTACTAAAAATTAGAAAGAAATTAATTGCACAACTAGAAATATATAGAAAAAATTAGCCAGGCATGGTGGCACGTGCCTGTAGTCCCAGCTACTCGGGAGGCTGAGGCAGTAGGATTGCTTGAGCCCAGGAGTTTGAGGTTGCTGTGAGCTAGGCTGACGCCACGGCACTCACTCTAGCCAGGGCAACAGAGTGAGACTTTGTCTCAAAAAAAAAAAAAAAAAGATCAAAAGAAGAAAGGAGAAAGTCAGGACTATATACGTAAGGGAAGGGACAAAAGCAGTTTGAGCTGATTTTTTTTTTAAGATAATCATTTGTCAAACACTGCAATATTATTTTCTCTTGTTTTCAAGAACCTGGGAAATCACAGCAAAGAACTTAACATAAAAAAGGCTTTTTAAAATGCCATTACCTTTTCGTTCAAAGCTTTCTTCCCTAAGAATGCAGACCAGTGCCAAAAATTTAGTCACCTCCTTTAAATAAAGGACAGTTGTATTATTCAGCTTGATAATTGCCATAGATTCTTTGTCATAAGCACTTCCACTTCCATCTTCCTTTAACCTATTTTAAAAGAAAGTACTGTTCATCACAGGTTTCCCAACTAGGCATTTTGTCACATTTAATTTGCACAATGACAACTCTTTCCACCCGGCTTCCCAAATGTCTTTTGAGAGCTAATACTGGCTTAAATATATGGGAACAGAGTGTTGTTTCAGTATAAGGTTCCTAAACGCAGAATCCCAGGGATTCCTATTAAAAACAATAGCAACAAAAACTCCATACATATCCTTTAACATAACAGATATTCAGACATTTGGAGGAAAAAGTGAAAACATGTATACATCTTACCCAGGGAAATGACACCACTTCGAGATGGGCCTCTTACCCCTCAGACTGTATTCTGTAAGCCAATTCCAACTGAGATGCCTCCTCTCTTTACCTCCCTCGGGTCACAGGGCCCTCTGGGACCTGCTGCCACCTAAGTGAGCTCCTTCTTCAAGGCATATTCCATATGCCCACATGTTTTCTCAGAAAACATTTTTTTTGCCTCCTCACAAAAGCAAGAAAATTCTTAGACTATACAAAAATATTCCCGGCTAGAGAACAGTAAGAACTATGTTGAAATCAACAACTTTTAAAGAGCCGTGTGCTCTGAAAGTTTATTCTGATGTACTTGCTCATAAAAGTCTAAAGGTTGTCTAGCTATTGCTAGGAATTAAGAGCTGTCGAAACTGCCTTTTTAAATAAACTATTTCCCTACAAAAAAAAAAAGTGAAGGAAATAGACTAAAAAGAAAACATTAGCAATAGTTGTCTCTGGTAGTAAAATAATGTTTTTTTTCTTCTATTTTCGCTTTTTTATACTTCCCAGGCAGTTCTTAACAACAGTGGTGAGCCTTATATCTTAAACTATTCTGAGCCTTACAGTTTACCTTCTCATATATTAATTTGAAAAAGATGTACCTTCAAAGAAATATTTAAAAAGATGACAGAAATAACACTAAAAAAATTGTTAACAGTAGTTGTCTTAGTAATGGCTTTTTACTCTTTTCATTTTTCTATATTTTGTATATATTTTTTCCATGAACTGGGGGCTTATTTTTTAAACTACTCTGAATCTTAGAGTTTACCTTCTCACACATTAATCTGATCCTCACAACTACCCTGAAGACAGGAATTACTACTATAGCCCTATTAAACCACTTTAAATCCTTTCTGCAACAAGCCAAAGTAAACCACATAAAGAACAGAAATACGCCCATTTAAAAGATGTAGAGGCCGGGCGCGGTGGCTCACGCCTGTAATCCTAGCACTCTGGGAGGCCGAGGCGGGCGGATTGTTTGAGCTCAGGAGTTCGAAACCAGCCTGAGCAAGAGCAAGACCCCGTCTCTACTAAAAACAGAAAGAAATTAATTGGACAACTAAAAATATATAGAAAAAAATCAGCCGGGCATGGTGGCACATGCCTGCAGTCCCAGCTACTCGGGAGGCTGAGGCAGAAGGATTGCTTGAGCCCAGGAGTTTGAGGTTGCTGTGAGCTAGGCTGACGCCATGGCACTCACTCTAGCCCGGGCAAAAGAGTGAGACTCTGTCTCAAAAAAATAAACAAATAAATAAAAGATGTAGAAACTGAAGTTCATTAAAAGTGAAGGGCACTCCTAGCAAAGTCAGAACTCAAATTTAAGAGTTTTTAACTCAATTCCATGCAGTTTCCAGTATCTTTCCTAGATAGCTAATATAAATAAAGTTGATTTGGCAAAACTGAATCATGGGGAAGTAGGTGTCATTTGCTGTAAGAGTATAAAAGAAAACTACTTCCTTCTGATTGGAGAAGAGGAAGTTTTAAGTGCTATGTATTCTCAGCTTATAGTTAGATGCCCTACCCTAGATTTTTTTTTGTGCCACATGGAAAGTGAGAACAAGCACTATCTCTGACAATAGGCTCCAACACAGACAACCCTGAAGATTCCCTAGGCCAGTACCCCAATGGCCAACAGCTGTAAAAAGCTATAAAGTTGATAATGTCTAACCAGCATATGATCTTGAATCACACACTAATGTGAGAAAGAAGAAAAGCACATTCTATTCAAAGTCTGGAGATTAGACAGATTTGATTTAGCTGTGATTAATAAAACTAAGAATAAAAATATGCTAATGACCTTAAAAAGCTTGCTCAGTCTTTAAAGCACAGTATTTGCTTTCTATGTTTATCTGTTTGAACAGTTTTTAAGAGTACTAGGAAAATATGCTTATCTGAATCTTTGTCAAAATATGCCAAGTCAAGACCAAGAGAACCATCCTTAGTAGCAGAATACCTTAATGACTGCCAGTAGGGCACAATAAGGTATTGTAAACTTAAAGGAAAAGTAACCTGCTTAGTCCTGAAACTACAAAGTGAAAAGCTCGTAACAAATATCATGGGACAAAATGCATACTGTCAACAACATTTTCTCTTTCGGTGACCTAGCAGTATTCCATGCATTCACATTTCCATCTTGTTTACCAGGGATGCATGGAATATAGCAGGCTTCAAATCTTCCCTTATACTAATCTGTGCTGACATTGCAAATAAAAGAAGGATCTAAAATATGAAAACTGCCATTGGTGAAAAAGGAGTAAATATAAAAACTAAAAGAAATACAATCTAAGCTGGGCATAGTGGCAAGCACCTATAGTCCTAGCTACTTGGGAGGCTGAGGTGGGAGGATCACTTGAGCCCAGGAGTTGAGTCCAGCCTGGGCAACATAGCATTTTTTTTTAATTAAAAGAAATACAATGTATTATATATACTATGGAATCCTAATACTTGCAAAGTGAGCTATACAGAATCTGAAATGATTTAAAGAAATCATTAAACTACAACTGTCAGAGTTATATGTGGTCCCCATTCAAAAAATGTATATCAAAAGTTGAGTAAGGGCCGGGTGTGGTGGCTCACGCCTGTAATCCTAGCACTCTGGGAGGCCAAGGCGGGTGGATCGCTCAAGGTCAGGAGTTCGAGACCAGTCTGAGCAAGAGCGAGACCCTGTCTCTACTAAAAAAATAGAAAGAAATGGTCTGGACAATTAAAAATATGTATATAAAAAATTAGCTGGGCATGGTGGCACACGCCTGTAGTCCCAGCTACTTGGGAGGCTGAGGCAGGAGGATCGCTTGAGCCCAGCAGTTTGAGGTTGATGTGAGCTAGGCTGACGCCACGGCACTCTAGCCCGGGCAACAGAGCAAGACTGTCTCAAAAAAAAAAAAAAAAAAGTTGAGTAAGAAGCAAATTAAACTATAATAAAGCACATCAAATTAAATGCAAATTGTGTTAAGAATAGTGATTTAATGGATATTTTTTATAATGTACTTTATAATGTATAATGTATCTTATACTGAAAATAAATTTTGTAACTAAATTTGATTCATATTATTAAAAAGTTGGTTTACAGAATTTGATTTGTTTTAAAGAAAAAGCAAATGTTCTACCTATCCATTTTTAAAATTAGGAATAACAAACATGAAACTTTACTGAAAAACATAATAAACCAACAATATCTCATTTTCATTATAGAAAAGAATTAAAACAAAGGACAGCATGTAATCATAAGTGAAAGGAATAGAAAGAAATGGAAGACAGGAATAGACAGCCAAAGAACAGGTTGGACAAATACACTTCCCTACACAGAGGCAGCTGGAGAAAGACACTGACAAATTAGACCAAGGTGAAGGGTAGTCAGAGGTGAAAGAGAAGTTTAGACTGGGTGGAGCAGAGAGGAGAAAGAGATAGAGGACAGAGGTATCAGAAAGCAAAGGTAATGTTAAAAAGCATCTGAAAGCACCTTGGGAGTTCTGATGTTAATAAACTAGGGGAATCTGGGATGTTAGAGGGTACAGAGAATGTAACTGGCTTTTGAAATGCTAATAATCCAAAGTTTTCACTAGTGCTCTGGCCTATTCTACAAAATCACTTGTTTGCTGGCCTCTGTAAATTTTTATATAGGGTTTGGTGAATTTATATCAAGAAGAGCTCATATTTTAGAAATTTATTTTGGAAACTTAGATGTATGGGTCAAATTTTTACATGTTTAGTCCTTCTACTTAATACCCAAAATTCTAATTACCTTGTTTCTTTGCTCTCTGAAAGATTAAGAATCTCTCATTCCATAAAGTTAGCAGTTAAATTAGGAACCAAAACTTACTTTATTATTCAGACCATTTTAAATAAATGAGTCTAGACTTTCAATCTAGCTAAGTCCCAGTAGTGAGAAGACACAGTGCAAACCCCTCAAATAATGGTGGGAGAAACTTTCAGTGGTAAGTCAGTCCAGTGATAGTCATACTTTCCAACTTTTCTTAGCCATCCTCTCTGAAGGAGTATGATCCAGCAGCCCACTTACAGGGAAATCATGCTCCAAGTTGAAGCACTAGGGTGAGAACAATCTGACTTCATATGGTACTTGCCAAAGGCTTCAGAAATTAATCTCCTAGACAAATCAAGCTGGTAGTTTTCCACCTGTCTGCGATCTTACAGAAACGTGTATATAACTTACCCATATATACAAGACACGTCAATCACAACATCAATCATGTCACAGCAAAGTTCATAAGACTGCATATCCACAGGGGAACTGTCTGTTGCAATGTAGATTTTGCTGACAACATCAAAGAGAAAAGCTTTTTCAATACCTGAATTCTTGGAAAAACAAAATTGGGTAAGTATTCAGTTTTTTTTAAGAATTACAATTTGCAACTTATCAAAGATCTTGAATTACTGAATAACATATAAGGTCATTTTTAATTATACAACCCAATAACAGAAAACAAATAGTACTGGGTTGAAAGACACTTCTATTAACCAAAGAGTAAAAGTGGAATTATTTCTCTGCTCTTTCAAACATTTCTCTTCTTCCGCTTTACTTGAATGAATTATGTTCTAAGACATCACCAAAAAGTTATCAAAAAATTCACTAAAAACCAAGCTACGCTACATCTTCAATAATCCTGTTATTATCAATCTTTGATTTGAATGACCTTGCTACCAGAAAGGCTTTATGTTGCAATTAGCAAAACATAAAAGAATTACAGCTTGACATCAACATCTAGCACAACTCAAAAGCCCAAGAGTCAAAGTGGGGATCACCGCACAATGAGTCCTCTGAAAGTAATGTTTGGAAAATATAATAGCTAAATGCTAAATTTACTGGAGGGCTACCCTTTTTTTATTAAGCTGAATCTTCACAATAAGAATGTAAAATACAAGATTTTACATACTAAGCTACTAAGATTACATACTAAAATATAAGATTTTACACATACTAAGATACTAAGATTACATAATAAAATGTAAGATGTCACATACTAAGATTTAAGTTAGCAAGAAAAGGAAAAGACAAATTTTTCAATGTGACCTCCAATAAGGCAGAGATTACACTGAGTCACATTCCCAAAACCCAGTCTTTTCCAGCTACTATTCTTCCTTCAGAAAACAGATTATCATGAAGATGTTTTTAAGTAAGCATTAGAAAATTTTTCATCAGTTCATTTTAAACACAAAAAAGGTGAGTGCTAACAAAATAATTCAGAAAATAGCGGCTCAAGCCATATTTTATGTTCTTATTTTACATGTTAAGTGTGTCATTAGTCTTTAAGCTTGATTCAGACTAATTCAAGCCATTTTATGGAGAATTTTAAAACGAGTACATTTAACAAAAATGGAATCAGAAACTATAACAAATTAAATGAGTCACTTACTGATATAAAGATATTTAATAGGTTTTCCAAGGTCGGCAGTTGTGGGATAAGTTTCTGTACCACCTTACTAAAGGCTTCAAATATTGAATGGTCATAGATACTAGTCAAATAAAAACTGAAAAACACAACATAGATTGATTAGTTTGAGAAACACCTTAGGTTAACAACTATCATAATATATAAAATTGTAACATTTGATTCCAGTAAATTCATTCCAGTCAATTCAAAACCATGCCCATCATTCAAGATGACAAATGCAGTGTCCCACCTGGCTTGTGGCTATACACCTCTTTACTGCATTTACACAGAGTGCAACTGAGGTAGTACCCAAGAAAGCATTTTCAGATGCTGAAATTTGAATATTCGCCTAAGTCTTTGTAGTCTGATCCAAAAAGCTTGGTTTTTTAAGCACATAACTTAGACAAAAACCAAGATTAAAAACCAAAAGAAAGCTAGAAGAGATATGTGACATTTATTAAATAAAAATATAATTCAAGTTTCTTCTACAATGCCACCTCCTAGCCAGGCACAGTAGGATGTGCCTGTAGTCCCAGCTACTTGGGAGGCTGAGGCAGGAGGATCACCTGAGCCCAGGAGTTCGAGGCTGTAGTGAGCCGCAATTGTGTCTGTGAATACCTACTGCACTCCAGCCTGGACAACATAGCGAGATCCACCTATAAAAAAATTTTTTAATGTCACATCCTCAAAAATTCTTTCCTAACTACCCTACCTAAAATGGTGTTCTTGTATCTGATTCTGCCCTTTTCCCCTAATTTGTTTTCATAGCATTGATAAGCACTTAAAATTATACTATACATTTATTTATAGGTGCTTTTGAGCTGTGTCATTACAGAATATAAGTCCATGAGGAAAAAGACTTTGTCAGTCTGGCTCACAGCTGCAAGCATACTGCCCTGAGCAGTGCTCATAAGTATTTGTTGAATAAACAAATGAATACAACTGGTGTTTATAATTTATATAAAAAGCATATTAAGGAAGATGGGAGCAGGGGTCATACAGAGAATAAAACAGGAGTCAGGAGGCCTACAAGGATGTACAGTGGAGAAGTAACACATGTAGATTCAATATAACACATATCTCAGTGAGTGACAGAGAGTGAGAGAGAAAAAATGAGAGAGAGAGAGGCAGGCCTTTAACAATTTAAACACTGTGGACAATTCTACCTGCTTTTTCACTCAGGGTATATACTCTTAGTTATATAGTTGCATCCACAATACATTTATATGGATATGTGACAAAATCAGAGACAAAGAACTGTATATACCACTTTACAGGTAATTTAAAGATATTTTTAGGGGGCCACCGGGGGTGTGCAGGTAAATAAATATATAAATAAAATTTTTAAAAAAGATACTTTCAAGGAGCTGACCTAAGAACTCAACCCTGTGTGAGAAAGGACTCTACTCTAGATGTGAGAGCACTGGAACAGACAAGGCCAAGATGATCCCGCAGGTACAGGATGAAAGGAATGTTTTAGTGTCTCCTTTAGACAAAAAGGTTAGCAAAGTGAGACGGTCCTACAGGGCCTGTGAGGCTCGGAGGTAGATGGGACAGGGACAATCAGCAAGGACAGGGCATTTTAGTGAGTTTCTAGAAACCAGAAATCAAATGGACCCTCATGCACAGGCCTGCTAGTACTAAAGAAAAGTTAAATGCCAAATTCTACTGACGTTAACAAGGACTAGGGTCCTACAGGGTACTGGGGAAAGGCAGGGCATGAACCATTGGGGTGAGATATCCTGGAAAGGGACATAGACATAGAATAAAGCAAATCAGAAGGATCCCCATGGGCACTTGGGAACACAGGACAAGCACAGCTTAAAATCCAGGTAAAAACTATTAATAATAGATTCTAAAAAAATTAGATTCAGGAATTTTATGGGAAGGTACTTTCTCTTATAGACATTGCTGAATTTTTATCTTTTTGAGCATGAATTTTTAAAAATTTTTAAAAATTTTTAAAAATTTAATTCAGGCAAAGTAGAGGTCAATGAGACTTTTCTACACGGTTTCCTAGAAGAATAACTGAAAGATCTTAGAGCCTGAAGCCCAGGGAATATGAGAGATAAAGATGAGGGTTGGCTTAAGCCTATAGGGGAAGTCCCTATAACAGACCAGGGATAAGGAAATGACTACGCTTGTGTCTCTCCCCTGTTCCTTCTTTTAAACTGCTTATATCATCAAGACAACATTTTCTTGCATATTTTAAATATACTCATTTCTACCTATATCACCAAAAAAATAAGATGTAGAAAAATATTCTTCGTGGACCTTCAGAATGCAAATACACAAATCGATCCTATCTAATAGCTATTCTCTAATAACTTAACAAAATTTAATTATAAACCAGCAGTCCTTTAAACTTAATAACAGTCTTATGCAAATTTATAGGATAAACCCACCTACCCCACACTTGAATTTCATGAAAGTATAAAGCGTTTTAAAACCTAAGATACATCAGAGTCAGTCCAAACTTGAAAATATATCTCCTTTAAAAGGCTCTACCTTACTAAGAAAGACACTGTCAAGATTCAACCTAAAGATTTCTACAACAAATGTGACAGGAGATTCCTTGCACTGAGGCAAGGGGGAAAAAAAGAAATAGCCTGACTCCAGTCTCTTGAAATGAACTTGGAAAAACACCAATGGAAACACTTCATTCACATGACCTCAATCTCCAGGAAAACGCAAAAACTGGGTAAAGTAACTTCTCAATAACATAAGGCTCCCAAAACAGTTTGGCATTCAACAAAGAAGAGATTAAAAACATTACAGATTTGGGAAAAAGCATACCAGTAACAGATAGCTATGGTGTTTGTAATGACAGAGATGGGAATACATTTACACATTGTTCAGGGCTCTCATATCAAACACATACGTTGTTACCTAAGATGGAGTTTTTCTAGCCCAGCATCTGCAAGGTCATCATTGGCCCTTTGATGAATGTCCCTCTGTGTTTCTATTTTGTGATCATCAGACAGACCATCAACTTTGTGAATAAAAACCTCAAAATTCATGTCTGGGTTAACTTTGTAGGCTTTAGAAACAGTAATGTGAAGTCTTGTTAAAGCCTCCATGTAGTCATCCTGTAAGTCAGAACAAAATATTTTTTAAAAAGAAATCGTATAAAGGTCAAGTAACGAGCTAAGAAAGCCTCAAACCACCTATTTCCCCAAACACAGAAAATATGTTATCCTCATTATTCACAAATATTCTAACATTCAAATATATTAACTTATACCACTAAATAGCTCTTCAATTTCTCAATCAAAAAATTGAATTACCAAGTTAATGCTTATAATTTTTAATACTGATAACATAAAGAAAGAAAAACGGACATTTCTTCCCAATAGATTTTTTTTAAAAAAAGTAATCCCAGCTCTGCCATTTATTAGGTGTGTGACTTTGACCAATTTGCTCTGTGATCTCGATTTACTCATCTATAAAACAGGAATTAAAATATATACCTCACAATACTGTGAAGACTAAATTAAATTAGATCATGTATGTGAAAGCACCCACTATATAGAGCCTGTCACTCAGAAAGCATTCCTAATTAATGCTTAAGCTTATAAAAATTAAGCTTCTTAAGGACAGGGACACGTTCCATTCATCTGACTGCCTGCCACATGTTAGGTCCTCAAAAAATGCTTGCTGGACTAAACTCAATTTGGGCAATTAAGGAAACCACTCACTCTAATATCTGCTGACTCTAATTCTCACATTTTTATATTATAGGATAGGCTCTCTTGAGTGAGTGATGTCACTATTGTTACAGTTATTAAAGTACAACAATATCTACTGTTAACCAATAAAAGTGGAAAGCCAGTGTTAGCTATTCATTAATTAGGACTCAAAAATGCAAACCACATCTCCTAATCATCTGAAATTCTGTACTTGGACAAAGATGTACCTGCTCCCAGAGCACCTATGCAACTGCAGTTCTTATACTGTTAGGGAATTTACTACCAAAGAAAAACCCTGCAAGCACATGACAAAGAAAATAAACAACTTTCCTTTTTTTCTACACCTTTTTGCCACTAGGGAAGAGAAGTAAACATAATTATTCGTGACTACCTGTGCATCAATGACATATATCAATGCTCCTGTTCCCCTGAAGATCATCTCATAGTCAAATGTTGGGTCAAAAAAGTCCATTTGCCCAGGAAAATCCCATATCTGGAAATTTACAAAGGAACTATTGGAAATGTCGTCTTTATAAATCTTGTTGGTACTTTCCAAAAAGAGGGTCTCATTGGGTGACATCTTATGAAACACCACCTGTTAAAAGAAACAAGACAATTTTATGACTATTCAACTTCAGTATTTAAATTCAAAATTTCACCTTGGTTTAACATAAAAAATTTGATCCCATAGCAAAAATGTTTTTAAAGGTAAAAACCAAATGGTGAATCCATTGGTAGTTACTATCCTTTTATTTCTCACAAAAGACAACACTAAATTAATTTCTATTAAATCTACTTTCAGCTAAAACTTTTCTGCTATGTTCCCTGTACCATATTCAGTACTAGTCATAGCACTATCTCTCACCTCCATTGGTGTTTGTTGTTTTTTCTTTTTTAGGGGGAGGGTTAAACTGTATTAATTCTGCCAAAATCTGCTTTAAGATTATGGAAGCTTTATAAGTAAAGCTTAAGATATTTTGTTGATTCAAAAATTACTCAAGTGCCTACCTCAGGCTCTGTGGAACAATAAAAAAGAAAAAAAGACTGGCCCCTACCCTCACTGATTTTGCAGTCTTGTGTTAGAAATAAAACAAGGACAGGCCGGGCGCGGTGGCTCAGGCCTGTAATCCTAGCACTCTGGGAGGCCGAGGCGGGCGGATTGTTTGAGCTCAGGAGTTCGAGACCAGCCTGAGCAAGAGCAAGACCCCCCTCTCTACTAAAAATAGAAAGAAATTAATCGGACAACTAAAAATATATATATAGAAAAAATTAGCCGGGCATGGTGGCACATGCCTGTAGTCCCAGCTACTCGGGAGGCTGAGGCAGAAGGATTGCTTGAGCCCAGAAGTTTGAGGTTGCTGTGCGCGAGGCTGACGCCACGGCACTCACTCAAGCCAGGGCAACAAAAGCGAGACTCTCAAAAAAAAAAGAAATAAAACAAGGACAAACAACTATGCCAAATAGAAGTGAAAATGTCCACGGAGGTGCCTATGGGAGTTAGCGGAAAAAGGCAGCTCCCATGAGAAAAGAAATGGTAAAGACGATTGTTAAGGATCACAATAATCAGAACCCATACAATCCAGGCTGGGCGTGGTGGCTCACGCCTGTAATCCTAGCACTCTAGGAGGCCGATGGGTGGATCGCTCAAGGTCAGGAGTTTGAAACCAGCCTGAACAAGAGCCAGACCCCATCTCTACTAAAAAATAGAAACAAATGCTCTGGACAAGTAAAAATATATATACATATAGAAAAAATTAGCCGGGCATGGTGGCACATGCCTGTAGTCTCAGCTACTCGGGAGGCTGAGGCAGGAGGATCGCTTGAGCCCAGGAGTTTGAGGTTGCTGTGAGCTAGGCTGAGCCATGGCACTCTAGCCCAGGCAACAGAGCCAGACTCTGTCTCAAAAAAAAGAACCCATACAATCCTAACATAAAACTAACTTACTTTCTAAAAAAGAAAAATGAACAGTTACTCCCAAGTTTTTGTAACAGCTAAAAAGAATTAAAATCAGCTTGCTAAAAACCCACTATAAACATACCCAACTTTTGCTGTAGGGTAAATAAACACAGTAATTCAGTAAATTCAGAAGAAGGCTACTCTTTAAAAACATCACGTCTACAAAATATCACACAGATTTTGGACAGACCTTTGTCACACAGTGGAAAGGGGGAAAGACTAAGTGTCTGGTGATAACAGTTTTATTACCAGCTCACTCTGTGTGTAATGGAGGAAGTCAACCTTGCCTCTATTTTCCCCTTACTATAAAGCGTACAGCCTTCCATTCATGACAGACCAAAAGTGAAAACAAATGGACTAATGTAGGTCTGCAAAACTTTCCCAAAGTCTCAGATTTTTGTAACCACAGACCTACAGGGAGAATATTACCAGTAATTACACTCACTAGGCCACAAGTACTGAAATAGGGGCAATATTAGTACCCAATCCCCAACAATGTTACGGTGAAGTTTCCTTTATACTAGCGACAAGAGCAAGCATTAGAATGCCCAGTGCCTTAGTCACAACTCTTTCAGACGCTGCTCCCTGGGGCTGGGCTGGGAATCCCTGCAAACTCAGGTCACCTAAAGTGAGAGAACCAAATTTTAAAAAAGGGAGCAGGGAAGGGAGTCCACGAAGTTCTCCAAGTGAGAACTGCAGAGTACGTCTCGGTTTCGTAAATGACACAGGGGCTCGGTCCCAGGGGGCGGAGGTCTTGGGCGGTGCCACCCAACACCTGCCTCCCTCCGGCGACCCACCCGGCCTCAGCTGACTTGGGCGTGGACGCAGAGGTCAGGGTCCTGGCGCGAGCTGCGCCTGTGGCGCTGCGCTCGCAAGAGTAGAAGAGAAAGTGCAGTAGGACAGAGCTCGAGGCCAGCCCTGGCCACCGCCCTCCTGGGACCTCCCAGCCGCAGCCACCTGAGCCCCCAGGGAGGGGAGACATGGGGGAAGGGCAGGAGGGGCCCGGCGCGGCACTGCTTACCTTCTGGATGGAGGACTTGCCGCTGCGCCGGAGCCCCATAAGCAGAATCCTCGGCTTGGAGCTGTCAGCGCCCCCCGGGCCACAGCCGCCGCCGGCCCCCGCCCCAACCCCGCCGCCCGCCGCTGCCGCCTCCTCTTCCTCCTCCTCCACGCCGTAGCCGAAGTCCTTTGGAAACGAATCAGCCGCGCCGTAACTGCCGGCGAGGGGCGTCTCCTCCGCCCCGTACTGCAGGGACATGGTGCTGGAGCCGCCGCCGCCCGCACCCTGACAGGCCAGGCCAGGCCTAGCCAGGCCGCCGCCTCCCCACTCTGCCACCACCGCCGCCGCCGCCGCCGCCATCCGGCCCGCCCCCAGCACCCGGCTCTCATAGGCCCGGAGCCGAGTCCCAGCACCTCATTGGCCGCCCGAGCTGCCACTCGGGAGCAGCAGGGTAGGTGGTGCCCCGTCACGTGCCGGAATCACCTGACTCGTAGCCGCGGAGGGGGGAGGAGGAATCACGAGGAGGGCGGCCGGGCCGCGCCTCTCGCCCGGACTCCCGGCCCTCTGCCCTCCGCCCCAGCCCGCACGCACCTCTGTCCTGCCCAGCACGCGATGTGCTTCTCACTGCTCCCCTGCCTTCTTCCCTAGAGCGCCGAAATGGAAGATGCTTTCTGGGCATCTGGGGGAAGAATTGTTTTCCTCCTCCAATTGTACTCGTCCAACCAGTATTTACTGATGTCTTAGATGTCCTGGGTGCTTACCAAGGGGAACAAAACTGGAACCGACTCGAACCCTGAATGCCCTCAAGTTGCTTGAAGATTAACAGAGATCGGACTTCTGCGTAAGTAGCCTCGGTACGAGATATTATATGGGGAAGGTCATAGGCACAGATAAATAATGCCCGGGAGTTGGGAGGATGAGAAAATCTACAAACAGATCTAGATGGGTAGATATAGTTGGGATGTGCAAAGGTATGGAGGAGGAGCCAACCAGACTGAGGGGAAAGCCTCAGCCAAGGCAGAGTCATGGGTCAGTGTTAGTTTGTTCTCGCAGGTAGCTGGATACTGATAGGAAAACTGATGCAGCCACGCTAGAACATTTTATCTTCTTTCTTTAGCAAATTGCTGATAGTAGATACTGCTGCCACTTCAAACTCAACAGGACTCAGTTTCCCCTCTTTTCCACCTGGTCAAAGTCTACTTCTCCGGTAATTCCAACCCCCCACTCCCAAAAGAATATTGCATCTTCTGTGACTTCCTTCAGTTTAGAAACCAAAGGAATGAATAATGAAAGTAAACCGAAGCAAATGCAAGTGCAGTGTGGTCTTGGTCTTTTTTGAGTATGAAGGGAATACACACTCATGCAGGTCTGGGACTTTGGTTATGTCTGCACCTAAAAGTTAAGGGTGGGACACCCTTAACCTTAGGTCATGTAGCCCAATCTCTCACTTAAATGAATCAACTCTGCAGTGTCTGTGACTGACGGACGTACAGAGTTCGCTGAAATAATTCCTAGGGAAGAGAGCTCACCATCTCAAAAGGCAGTCAATTCCACTATGGTAAAGATTTAAAATTTCTTATTCCAGCCAAAAAAATCACCCTCCCTGAAGCCTGTAATGGAACAAAATAGGAGTAGTCTTCATCTTTTTCATGACAGCACTTCAAATAAATTGCAGTCTTAATTACCCACTAAGTCTTCTCTGTTCCATGCTAAACATCCTCAGTTCCTTCAACCATTCCTTCTATGGTGCTGTTTAATGCAACTTTCTGTGATGATAAAAAATGTTCTATACCTGCACCGTTCAATTAATACGTAGCCACATGTGGATTGAGCACTTGAAATGTTGCTGGTGTGACTGAGGAACTGAATTTTTAATTGTTTTATTTTAATTGCCATATATGGCTAGTGGCTACCATATTGGACCAGCATAGCCCTATGTACTCAAAGCTCCTCTCCCTATTGGTCACTCTTCTTTAAGTGTATTCAAGCTTATCAACATCCATCGGATGTCTGGCATCTACCAAGCAACACTAACTGATACAGCTTTCTAGATGACTGTTTAGCACCTGAACAATATTTCCATTAATGCTTTCCAGAATACAATTTTTTTTTTAAGTATCCATAGGGTATAAGTGGTTCACATTGATAATCACTGGAATTAGTACTTTGTCAGCAATCTGAGAGCCTAAACTTGTAGAACTGCATGTTTTAACCAATATATAAGACTTGATACTTCAAGTTTTGGTTTGGGCCCAGCAGTTTGGGTACTCCAGGTTGTTAATCATTTTAAAGGTTGTTTTAATATAGTCTACCAACCAGCCCTTCATCTGGTCTGTATGTAGTCTTTTATGGTTTGCAAGGCACTTTTTTTACATCTATTATATTTAATTTGATCCTTACAACAACCTTGTGAGGTTGTGAAGTAAGCAAAATGTAAAATCTATATTTCATAGATACAGCAGCTGAAGCATAGCAGGAACTTAATTGATGGGCTCCATTTTCAGTTCCATTGAGCATCTTCTTATATACAGTCTTCACCCATGTCCTTGATAGAAATGTTGAAGGGGACCTTCAGAAGCCAGGCTGACCCTTAATTCTTAAATAGCACTAACTGGTACAGCAGTTTAAACAGATCAATTTTACCTAAAAGTGTGATTATCCAATTCACATGTTGCCATTCTGTCCAAAATGATGGTACAAGAGACAGTCACCTGACTTACTGACATAAATATTAATACTAGTCCCATTAGAAAAAAGCAATTTAGAGTTGGCTGCCAGAAAAAAATTTCTATTTGTCTACATCCACAAAGGGACTGTCATACCAGCTGCTTAAAGAAGCCAAGTCTCCCTGTCTTCCAAAACCCACATGGGGCCATGCTTTATTATTCTTATGGTTCTTAGCACATCATAACCCACATTGTAATTGTTTATATACGTGTCCCAAGTTCAAATCATTCATCTTTATCACACCCAGCACTTAGCCCATTGTGTCCATGTAGGAAGCACGCAAATTGGTAAAAGAGAAATCTACCCAAATGTTCTTCCAGTAGTATCTGCCCCCCACCCCGCCAAAAACAAATTTGTGACTAGAAGAGACACAGACTACTGCCACATTCTTGCTAACATGACTAAAATGCCCTTATAATTGGCTTGGTCACAGTCTCCAGATGCCAAGGCTTTTGCTAGTTAAGCCAGTTTTCATTGGACCATTTTGTTTTCTATGTGTGTTTTGACCAAAAAATAAAGATAGGTTCTCCAACAATAGGCATAGAATACATGAAATAGGAATACTTCTTTAAAATGTCAGTGAGGAAAGTGAGAAATCAGTAAACCAAAACGTCTGACTATAGGTCTTCCAAGAGAAAGGAAAAAGGACTAACAAACAAGAATATAGTGCTTTACCATTTACAAATCTTTCACATACATTCTCCTTTGACCCTCACAACAACCCTGTGAGGTAGGCAGCACAGATATTCTTCTCATTTAACAGATGAGGAAGGTGAATCTCAGAGCAGTTAACTGATATGCCCAAGGCTCTACAGTTACTGAATAAACTGTATTATCATCAGTCTTTGGCCTAAAAATTCAGCACCCAACATCCCTTCATACTTGCCCTACCTACTTCACAGGGATAATGAAGATAAGATGAATTCAAGGCTAGAAAAAATACTTTGAGGGGAAAAAAGCACTATATATTATAATTATACCCACAGACTATAATTTTCCACAATATATGGCTCATTCCCCTTCTCATCCCAGCTTGTGCATGAACCCAGAATTTTATATTGCCTCAATTCTGTGCTCAACTAAGTAAGGCAGGGAAATAGTATTATCCTGTTTAAAATTATATAAATTACAATCAGGGTAACTGCTGTTATTAAGCAAATAGAAAATCAGCACAGAAAGGCCAATGTGCAACTAGGACTCACTAAGCACAGAGCAAAGCAAGGCAAGATTATCAAGGCATGATTGCATAGAAGGAAAATGTGGTGTCACAGTCTAAACTGGCACACACACAGTTATCTAAGGCAAAGTGGTGGCAAAGAAGTTACTTGTTCTGCATTATATAAACAAAAGCAGAAGATTCATGGGAACCCGTGCAAAAGCATCTTATGTCACACAGATCTCTCCAGCTGTCTACAGGGAATACAAACAACAGTGTCATCTTCATTTTAAAGAATGACTGTACCTGTGTTCATATCCTGAACTACACCAAGGAATAGCTCCATGGTGAACTTCCTTGGCTAAAATACGACCAGTACCATCATTCCTAATCAGACTATATTAACCAGAATGTCTTTAAGGTAGTGAATTAGATGGCTGTATTTTCTTCAGGAATTTACTTCGGATTCTCCTACTTTAAGACCCAAAGAAAGTTATATTGAGTTTTTATTGGTGATTCTAAGTATATGTGTTTATAACAATTAGAGTGTGATAGGTGAAATTTAACATATTAAAAGAGTTCTATAGCATCTTTTCAGAAAAGATTGTATACTATACAAACTATTCAAGTCATACAAAACCATTTTTCAGTGTCTTTTCAACTGAGAAGAATCCTATTCAGCACGCTTCTCCTCCTGAGGTGGTTCATACTGAGCAAGCTATGGGGCAAAGACAGAGGAGTTTAGGTGAATTTTATTCTAAATTGGGTAAAAAACAGTAACAAAATGAATTAACTATTACGTTCAATTTAGTTACTGAATCAGTAAGTTTATATTAATATCAGTCTCTGTAACCATTTTACACCAGTAATTTAAGATTTAATACAATCAAACCTATTAAAAGACTTTTTCATATAAACCTTTAAAAATACTGGGAAACTAAAATTTCATTCCAATTCATGACTGTACTGTCAAAATACTTGACATGCAATAATCTATATCTTCCCAAAGATGCTGTGGCTTATAAGAAACTTTCTTCCTCTCCACCAAAAGTTTACTGAAATTCCCCCTAAAAAGTAGACAGTTATGTGACATGTATTAATCTAGCCAGTCAACAAAGAATAACTAAAGTCTTTGACCTAAAAGGTGCCAAAGAGTTAACTAGCATTGTCACATTGTAGATTCTTGAATAATTTAAGATACTGCATTTTCTTTTATGCTAAGTTGTGGTTCCTTGCGAGAACACTAGGCTAAGATGGGTTCTTCCAATTAGCTGTTGGATTTGAGAAACTTATTAGATCTCACTGTGCTTTAGTTTCCTCGCCTATGAAATGGCATATGTACTTGTTTCATTTATCTCACAAAGTTGTTGTGACAATATGAGAAATACTTAGAGTAATGTAAAATGCATTATGTGATCTCAAAGACTTAGAGTTCACTAATTTGAAGCTCACGAAAATCCTCATGGGGGTTTGAAGAGGGAAAAAAAATTTCAGCAGTAGACAAAATTAAGTGCAATTTACAGAGGTAAATTTGTTAATCCAGGGCCACCACATAAGACCATGTAGATTTTGAACTCACAACTCTTAAGAGGTGCCATTCATGAAGCAGTGGCCATACATTGACCTACTTAAATCAACTGCGTAAGAATCTCAGAACTATCCATTTACTTGTAAGCAGCAACCAATATTCCCATTTTTTTGTTGATGTAGGTTCCCAAGAACCTCTTCTTGACCACACTTTGCTTGTCCTATTTACAGTATGTCTTGTGGTTTTCTAGACAGGGCGTAAGTTTGGTCTTGCAATTAATTCAGATTGGTATTCACCATCCTCCCTCCCTTCCTGTCCATCTTAGTGGGGTTTTGATCACATAATTATTAAAAGTAAAATTATTTTTAATATGAATTCTTTTTTAAAAATTTACCTTTGTTTTCAGTTTTTTATTTTCTTCTACAATAGCTTCATATTTTTCTTTCATTTCTGCCAATTCTAGACGAAGCAGCTCTATTTCTGGATTTTCTGGGGTAGCAGCTCCTAAGTGATGCTTTAAAAAACTATTATCATTGTTAAGAATTTACTTCTTAGAGCTGAATGAAACTAATGAAATAGCCCAGAGTAGCATCAATATCCCTGTCCAGAGTCACCCACCCTACCACCAATGTTTACCCAGAAATCACCATCCAAAAACTCAAAGTAACTTTCTCAATAAGAAAAAGTAATTTAAAGGTTATTATCTATCTGAAAAAAAATAAGAGTTTCAAAAATAAGGCCTTTTTCTGACTTCAGAAATGAAAAGGATACTCCAAAGCACTATTAGGTTTCTCTGGTTCTTCATATAAGGCTACCAACACTGCAAATCAAAAAGCAGAGAAAGCAACAGTTAAAGTCTAAAACGTGAATGGCTGAAATCATATTCCATAACCTAGTAAATATTAGGTGCCAACTATATGCCAAGCACATTGTTAAGGCTGTCTGTACAATGGTGAACAAGACCGACAAGGTCCGTCCTCTCAGTGAATTTACGGTCAAGTGCAAAAGATAAGCAAAGAACTAGACAAAGAAAGGGTATCAAGCAGTAATACTGGATAATGGGCTATGGGAGCACATTGGAAGAACACCTAATTCAGCCTAGAACATCAGGGATGGCTTCCTAAAGGAAGGGAAAGACTTGGGACATAGGCAATGAATGTTTCAGATAAAATGGGAAGGACCAGGAGCAAGAAAACAACATACTGAGGAACTGAAAATTCAAGTATGGCTGGATGGAGTTGTGAGTAATGTGGCAGCAAAGGAAGCAGGAATGGTAATCGGGGCCAGATTATGGAGGGTCATGCAAGTTTGGCTGGACTTTGATCCTAGAAACAAGTATGTAATTAAACAGTTTTAAGGAGGGGAGTGACTTCACTGGCTCACTCTTCACTGCTGTGTGGAAGACCAACTGGAGTGAGACAAGGATAAAGGAAGTAAGAGCTGATGTGGTACTCCAGTTAAAAAAGACAGCAACCTACACTAGAGTGATAGAGGAGTAGGAAGAAAGAAATCTGAGAAAAATTTAGGAGAGAATCAATAGGGCTGTAATTACTGGAAGTGGCTTTGAATTCAAAATGTTCTTCAAGAATGAAGTTTCATACACAACATGCTAAATAACCACTAACCAAAAACTACCAGTAATCATGTTCAAATCAACATTAAAATATATACTTTAGTGGTTTCATACACAGTAGCTCCTATGAGAACCACCTTGTTCATCTTCTCTTTAAAAAATCCCTCCTAGGATCGCTTGAGCCCAGGAGTTTGAGGTTGCTGTGAGCTAGGCTGACACCACGGCACTCTAGCCAGGGCAACACAGTGAGACTCTGTCTCAAAAAAAAAAAAAAAAAAATCCCTCCTAGAACTTACTCCTCAGATAAAAATATCTCTAAACCAGTGGTTAACCTTTTTGTGCATGGAACCCTTTGAAAAATCTGATACAAGCAAAAAAATAAATGTAACCACACACAAAAAACTTTTAACAATTTACATTGAGTTCTGATAGTTACTCTTCATCTCTCTAAATACACTTACAGCACTATTTTTTGAGAAATTGGTATGTATATACCACTACCCTCTCCTCCTCTCTCCTTTCAATATGATACAGAACTTTAATCCTTCTCTTTATTACCTTTTTCTTTAAATTTTATGCTCAAATCTCCATTTCTTCTTCCATTAATTTCCACTGATCTCTATTGAATCCTAATTTTATAAGACATAGGTACTAATACTCTTACCCTTTCCTTCCCTTCCCCCTCCCCAGTTCTTTCACTTTCTAAATTTCTGTCAGTGGTACTTACAAGGTTGATGATTGCAGAACATAATGTAAATGCTAAATTTCCTTTGCTTTTCTATAGATGAAATACACTTCCTTTTAGTCAGACAAGAACTCTATACCCAGTCATGTTCCCTTTTTTGCCTTAGCAGCCAGGATCTTTAGAGATTGTTATAGTGCTCAAAATAGCTAAAACACTGTTTCTTCCAAATGATATATCATCTTTATCTTTAAGCATCCTCTTAGAGTGTTTTAATGTTACAGTCCTCTTGGAAATAAGCTGGATAAAAAACATAAATTTGTGTAAAGTACGTTTGAAGTTGAAAATCAAATTTTAAATAAATCATATCAATAGATACTGTGTTAAATTGTCTGATGTTATTTAGGAGCCTAGAAATCTAAGGAGATTGAGGGATTAGATTCCAGTTTATGTGAGCAAAGGAAAGAAAGCCTCCAGAAGTTTCCAGTCTTTTATGAAGGAAAATCCTTATATGGCCACAAGGCTGTACATCTTTCTGTAGTCAGTTACCTCCTACAACTGTCACTTTTCTGCCTTTTACCATTCTATCTTCCACTCAATCCATCCAGCCATGTTGGCCTCATTATACTTCCTGGGAACACTTGACATGGTCTCTGCTCAAAAGTTACTTAAGAAAGGCCTTCCCCCAACACGCCATATTTTTGGCACGCAAATCCTTCACGTCCCTCTTTATCCCCTAACCGTGCTATGTTTTTATTCACAATGCTTATCACTAGCTGACACTATGTATTTGTTTGTTATGTCTCCCCCAACTAGACTATAAGCTCATAAGAGCAGAGCGTTTTTCCCCCCACTGCTGTATCCTCAGCGTCTAGAACAGAGACCTGAATAAAATGGCTAAGTGAAAGAAATGAACTTGTGGAGTTTTTAGAGGGGATGACATTCCAAGCATCTGTGATACTTCCAGTGACAACACAGCCCATTTCTTTCAGAGTAGTCCCTTACTACTTGCTTAAATTTGTTTGCAAACTGATAGAAAACTAGTATCTGAACCCAAAGTACACAGCAATTCACAATTACTGGTCGATGCATCGGAATTAAAAGCCTGCTTTCTGCTTAGACCCCAGAGTTGTTATTCTCCCCAACTTTCCCCTAATCTTTACTTTTGTCCAAAGAGAGTCATCAAATTATTCCCCACACACTTCCTATTGTCATATGATCCAGGTCCTCGTCCCGGCCATCAATTCCATTCTACACCTTTGAATATCCCAGCAAGTGAGTTGAGTGACACAGAGCATGCATTCAGATTACTGCTAAAGTAATGAAGTAAACTGTACCCTACCTCTTGGAATCGTCATGTTTCACGCACTTTACTCATCTACTTAGATCTTAAAGCCACGAAGGAAGGTACAGTGTAACAGTAAACTATCATTTTAAAAAGTGAAAACAATGTAACCATTGTGATGTGCCCTCAAGCTCTTTAAACTAATTCTATTTGAATTATGAAATCTACACAAAGTAGGAATTGATATAGCAAAAACCGTAAGGCAGGAGGAATTGGGATCTCAAGGTCTTTAGCAAACATGTCCACTGCGGCTGCTCAAGGCAAAGCAACGGAAGTTGGAGAGACTTTGCAACAGCTGCAAGAGTTTCACTCCCAGCGCGGTGAGTGGTAGCCTGAGCTAGGCTACCCCACCCGGGCAGCGTCCAGCAGCCAGCGTGCGCCGGTCCCCACCGAACCCCAAGGCCCACCTGGCTGGACCCCGGATAGGTCCCACCTGTTTCCCCCTCTTTTCGTACGCCGTCGGGGGCGCAGCACCGAGGAGCAAGACGAGGTTACCAGGAACCTTTCCTAGCCCATGCTCACCCTTGGTCAGCGTGTCCAGTACCCCCGACTTCTCCAAGTACCTCCGGAACTGCTCACGCTTCGAGTCGGCGGCCTGAGGAGATACCGTGGGTCAGTGCCCAAAGCCGGGGGCCGGAGCAGGAAGAAGACTGGGAGTCCGGCAACCCCACCTCCGCCTCGCTACCTCGGGCCCCCCCAAACCTACGCGCGCGCCCCAACTCCCACCCGGAGCCTCCCAGCGGCTGGCTATCGCCCGCACGCCCCCAGCCACGCCGCGCCCCCCTCACTTTGTAATGGGCCATAGTGACAGCGGCAGCGGCGTAGCTGGCGCCGGAGTCGGTGACTGGCGGGCTCGGAGCAGCAGTGCTCATGCGCGGAAGGGACCGCACGCCTGCGCACTTGCGAACCACGGGCCCGCATCGCCGGGGTGTGGCCTGTTTTCATAGCGACCAGGACGCTCTGAATCCCCCGTAGTGGGCTGAGCCGATGGAGACTGCGTGCGCCCGCCCCTCCGGCTGTCGGAGCTGCACCTCTTCTTCCTCTTCCGGTGCGCGCGGCAGTTCTGTTGCTTAGCGAAAGGCGAGGTTTGCGAAACTCGGTACAAGTGTCCAGGTGGGGACAGAGGTGGGCACGGCGTCCGGAGGCGGGGCCCCGGAGCACTAGAACCTCTGCAGGGGGGAGGATCGCCAGACGGTGGTAGTGGGCGCATCTTTCTCAACTGGGACCTCGGAAGCTGTGGTGACCCATAAGTGCTGGGCTTCTTGGCTCTCATTCTGAAAAAAAGTGCGCATGCCTTTCCAGTGGCTTGGGAGAGTGTCGAGAATCGCATGTTTTGGCTCCAGCTTTTTTACTTTTGGAGTTTCCTTGACTTGTGACTGATTAGATGTAGGCCTCTGAAGGGTGAGGAGTAATGTGCTCGCCAGTAACTAGCACTTTTGAGCACTTAATGTGCGCCAGGCACTGTAGTAAACGTGGGTATTTTTCATTTTAATCCTCACAGCATCCCTGTGTGGGATAGGTACTGTTAGTAAAGTGGCGAGATTAGATGACCAGTGAGTAGTAGAGCCCAAGACTCCAGTCCGGCAGTGAATCACAATGCTATAAACTGGTGAAAGGAAGCCACAGATCTTTTTAAGATTTTATTTACTAGGCAAAAACATGATTATACTCGACACATCAGGTTGCAGGCTAGAAGGAAACTAAGTTATTAAGTTCCAGGGGCAAACAAAATTAACCCAGTGTCCAAAGATAAAGGATTAGTAACTAAAAGGAGGAATTATATAGATCAAGAACAATATCCTAAGGCTGTGGTCCCTTTAGAGAGAAAACCTGGTCAAACCATTTAGCCTAGATTCTGAACATAGGCTTTTCTCAAAATCAGTTTCACACATTCTGAAGGGAGCCATAAACTCTATGCCTTTGAACTTAGAGCTATTCCTTCACAATCCAGAATTAGAGCTGTTTTTCCCTTTCTGAAATGATGTTGCAGTTGTCTGTCTTAACAGCTGGTCTTTAGAGCTGCCCTTATCCATTTTGTCTGTGTTCCAACACTACTGGGCTATTTCTTTGATACCATAATATACAGAATATCTAAAAGCCAACAGCTGTTCAGATCTGAAGATCTGTGGGAACCCGCCTACCAATGAGGTTGTTCATCAGGGACACTATATGATTTGAAGAACAAACAGTAGGATTATTGCAGGTTCTGACAAACTCAGGCTCAAAGGATAACTCTCCCAAAGAATCAGGAGTGTTCGGAATGTCAAGTGATTGGGAGTCTCCTTGTGAAGGAGGAAGGGTTCTGATTGTGCCCTCTCTGAACTGGCCCTCAAGATTACCTTTAGAAGGTGACCCCCGGATTTCATCTTCTGTAGAGGGATCCCATGTAGCCCTAATCCACCTTGGTTTCCAAGTGCAGTTAGCTGACAGTGAGAAAGCTGTTTGGGGCGACTGCCCCATGTGGTTGTCCAGATCTGTAGCAACACCTGGTATAGAACAGTGACCTCTAGAGTTCTTTTTGCTGTCTTTGCCATCAATTTCTCTTTTTTCCCTTAACTGGTTACCATTAACTTCTTTTCCAAATATTTTATGAGTATCTTTGTTATTATTTGAGCCAATGTGTTGAAGATGACTACAGGAAGTACTAAGTGTGCAAATCTCATTGGAAAGTACAGTTTCCTGTTCATCCAAAATGCATTTCTCATCATTTACACTGTGATTGTCAGGATTTGCCTGAAATGCAGAAGATGAATTTAAACTAGGATACACAGCTGTGCGTGTTTGCTTTTCCGCGAAAAGATTATAATGGGGTGCAGAAGGGAGTTGCTTCAGTGAATTTGCAGATGTGTTCTGATATTTGGCTAGATTTTGTTTTGACTTGTTTGCATAGAATTCATTATGTTCATCCTTCAATTTATACTGTCCCCAAAGCCCTCTTTTAATCTTTTTAAAACCTAGGTGGAAAATTTCTAGAATGTTTAAAAAAAGTGAAATAGTGGCTATAGATTGCATAAATAATAGAAATATTGTCTTTTCTGTTGGTCTTGAGACAAAACAATCGATTATATTTGGACATGGGTGGCCATGGCATTTAAATAGAGGCTCTAAGTGAAATCCATATAAAAGGTACTGTCCGATCATGAACCCAACTTCAACCACAGAGCGAGTGAAAATGTGTATCACATAAGTGCAAAGCAATGTTCCTCTGAGTGGTGCTTTATTTAGTTTCCTTTTCTCTAGCTGACAAAGCTCTTGCTCCAATCTCCTCCGATCCCCAGCCATTTCAAACTCTACCCCTTCCAGTTCTCCTCTTAATTGAGCTTTCATCCTCTGCCTCTCTTCCTCTAGAACTCTCAGTCGGTACAAAGCATGGCCCATGTAGACCAGGGATGGTGAAGACACAAATATCACCTGCAGAACCCAGTATCTAATGAGGGAGATGGGAAAGGCCTGGTCATAGCATACATTTCTGCAGCCTGGTTGTTCAGTATTGCAGATGAAGCCAGACTGCTCATCGTTCCAGACATCTTCAGTTGCTACACCCAGAACAAGCATCCGAAATATGAACAGGATGGTGAGCCAGATCTTTCCAATCATGGTAGAGTGGATGTGAACTTCCTCCAGAGTATCTCCAAGGAGATTCCAGTTCCCCATGTTTATTTAGTCAGTATCTTAGCTCTGAACCCCATCACATAGGAGGCAGATAAATTCTTCCATTCTGAAGGGAGTGCTGTTTCTTTAAAGCAAACCTATGGCCAAAATATGAACAAAGCATCACTCTTTCCATGTGCTAGTTGCTTTACTTTTTCCCTAGATAGTGATAATCTGTTACCAAGAATGTATTTTAGATGTCAGGAACTTAAAATCACTGATGTTTAGACATCATAATACAGTGGGGAAAAAGTGATACCTGGAGGAGGAGGAGGAATGTATGTATTCTCTCTTAAGAATATAATTGGGCTGGGTGGGGTGGCTCACGCCTGTAGTCCTAGCACTCTGGGAGGCCAAGGTGGGAGGATCGCTTGAGGTCAGCAGTTCGAGACCAGCCTGAACAAGAGCAAGACCCCCATCTACTAAAAATAGAAAAATTAGCCGGGCATGGTGGTGTGCATCTGTAGTCCCAACTACTCGGGACAATGAGGCTTGAGCCCAGGAGTTTGAGGTTGCTGTAAGCTAGGCTGATGCCACAGCACTTTAGCCCAGGTGACAGAGCGAGACTCTGTCTCAGAAAAAAAAAAAAGAATAATTGGAGAGTTCCCTATCAGAGAGGAGTCTTTACTAAGCTGAAGTTTGCTGTTATTTTTTTTAACTGGGAACTTTTGGAGAAGTTTCTGAAACTACTGACTTCATCTTACAAATCGTATTTACTAAGATTATTTTATATAAAAGCTTTAACCAAAGTCAATGATTTTTAAATCTCATGTATACACAAAGGAAAATGTGCTTCATTTGATAATTCAGTAAGATATAGCATTTAATGAAACCAGAGGAAATAGATCTGGCTCTGTTATAGGAATTTAGATTAGTTTTTTAATCCAAATTTAAATGAATTCTGGTTTCTTTCTGGCAGTTGGTGAGCATTTTCAGAAATTCATTTCAGTAATATTTATGAATATTTATAAAATTCTTATTATACTTTGCTATGAAAAATTTTGTAAATATGTTAAAATGAACTCCAAAAATTCTCAACTGTTTTATGATATTAGATATTACTGGATAAATTGATCACTAGTATGGTGTTACAATAGTATTATAGAAATTTTCATTGTGACGATATTTAACCTATTTAAGACATGTAGCTTGCTTTTTTGAAGGAAACAATGGGGCAGGTTATAATTTAGCTACTTGGATTATGTGCCAGTAGGTTCTATAAGATTGACATCCTAGGATATCTCAGACAAAATATATCCCAAAGGAAAGATTTAAAAAGTGATTTTTTTTTTTTTTTTTGAGACAGAGTCTCACTGTGTTGCCTGGGCTAGAGTGCCATGGCGTCATCCTAGCTCACAGCAACCTCAAACTCCTGGGCTCAAATAATCCTTCTGCCTCAGCCTCCCAAGTAGCTGGGACTACAGGCATGCGCCACCATGCCCGGCTAATTTTTTCTATATATTTTTAGTTGTCTGATTAATTTCTTTCTATTTTTAGTAGAGACGGGATCTCGCTCTTGCTCAGGCTGGTTTCGAACTCCTGAGCTCAAACAATCCGCCCGCCTCGGCCTCCCAGAGTGCTAGGATTACAGGCGTGAGCCACTGCGCCCGGCCAAAAGTGATTTTTTTTATTCTATTTCATTTAAAATATAAATGTATTTTCTATCCCCTTATATGAAGGGAAATGTTGCACAATCAAACAAAATACTAAGATATTAATACAAGACGCATTCATCACAAAAATCCTATGAGGTATGTTGTTTCCCCCATTTTACAAAGGAAACTGAGGCACGAGTTAATTTACCCAAGGTCACACAGCTGGAGCTGGTATTCAGTTCCAGTCAATGTGGTTCTAGAGTCAGCTCCTAACTGTCATTTTGCCTCTTTGAGCAAACTTGAAATTTACATGAAAGAAACATTGAGATGATCTGTTTCTCTTAAAATTTTAATTATTTCAATTTAGGGATGTCGAACAGTGATAGTTTTGGCTTTTTAAATAGCCGGTTTTAGAGTCTTTAATTACTTACTTAAAGTTTGATATGATTAATAAGACTTGCAAAAAAAAAGCATCAGCCTTCTAAAATTTAGTTGTATTCCTGAGATAGAGAAAATTTCTACTGACTTTATTATGTTAATAACAGTATACTCTGACCCAACAATTCAAAGCACTTTGAAATGAAAGGATGTTATTCACGTTATTGTTCATAATAGTCATAAGTTAAAAACATCCAAAATAATTATGAGTACAAGAAAAGACTGGTTAAATAAATAATGATACATCCACAGTGTGATACTATGCTACCAGCAGAAATGACAAATATATACTAATATAAAAAGATATTTGATATATTGTTTCGTGAAATTCAGGTTATAGAATAGAAAAGTATGGCCCATTGTAAATTTAGTTATATGTAGAGATGCATACTGAAAAGTCTAGAGGGATATTCATCAAAATATTAACTGTGATTATCTCAGGATAATAGGATTACAAATGACTTAATTTTTTGTAATTATATGTATTTCAGTTTTTTACCATGAACATTTTACTTTTATAATCACAAAAAGAAAATGAATTTTTTCCTTAAAGAACAAGAACATATTTCCTAGGAGCAGTATTATTTAGCTTTCATAGCAAATGACATGAAAACTTGCATACACAGATCCAGTACCATAGAATTCAAAAGCAAAAGATAAAAACATTTCAAACAACTCTTTCTTAATTAGCTAAAATAGATTAACACAAACCTTTCTTAGTTTGGGTAAATCTAAGGAGCAAATCATGCTTAGAAGTTATACCATGGCCATCTTCATCTTATTCTCTGTATTTGCCCCTTTGCAGAGGGTGTAGAGCAAATTCAGTGCAGCTGGATGCAGTGAGTGAGTCAGCCATTAACTAAAATCCATTCCCCTTTCTGCTCATCCTTGCTTCTAAAACAGCGCTGTCCAATAGAACTTTCTGCAACAATGGAAGTATTCTCTATCTGTCCAATAAGGTAGCCACTAGCTACATGTAGCTATCAAACACTTGCAATAGGGTTTGTGTTTCAGAGCAATTGAATTTTTAATTTTAATAAAAATTTAAAGAGCTACATGTACCTAGCAGCTGCTTTATTGGTAAAGATAAGGAATGTTTCTAATATTCCTAATAACACAGTGCAGTCTAGAAGACTAAAGTTATGAGCCCCAAATTAAGCTGAGTAAATGATTCCTCTAATTCAGAGATGTCAAATTTAAAATACTAGGAGATATTTGTGTGCTTTTATTATTGTAATTTTTGCCATTGGGGGAACCCAATAAAGTGTCATTGTTTTTGGTAAAGTGAGCCACATTTCTAGTACCAAAAAGTCTTTCTTACTAGGTAATAACTTCTTAGTCATCAGCCTTAAACAATCAGTGATCATGTCCAATTTCATAGTTAGATAAATCCTATTTCTCTGTCTAGTTTTCAGTTATTAACAATTACACTGTACTTTAGGTCATTAAAGGAATCTTCAGAATAAGTGGCCTGGTGAGATGGCCATGATAGATGAGTATTTCTTCCCTGGGCCTCTTTGCCAACTAATAGCTACTTTTCAGATTAAATGCAGACATTTCAACAGGGAAAAATTTTATATATATGTATACATACACACACACACACACACACACACATACACATTCATGTTTCTATACTATGTATTATATAAATTAGATGTGTGTAATATATAAATTATTAATAAAGTTGAATAATGCTCAACCTCAGTAGTCAGAAATACAAATTTAAATATAGTATTATTTTTTAACTATCAAAATGCAAACTTTTCAAGATTTATAATACCTTCTTTTGGCAAAGTAGAGAGAAACTGTTACTCCCATATACTGTAGGTAAATGGATACAGCTATTTAAAAGGCAGTTTAAATCTAACAAAAGTAACATAACATTTCTGCTTCTGGATGCTTGAAATATTCATTCACCAAACACACTCAAAGACACACTGTATATGCTAGCATGTTCACATAGCACTGTTGGTAATTGTATAAAATCAGCAACAGTTTAAATGTCCAGTGGAGGACTGATTTCAGTACATCTTCAGCAATTCAGAGAATAAAGATCTCTATGAACTAATGCAGAAAGATCTCTGAGTCCTATTGTAAAGCGAGTTATAAAACAATACATGTATCTCTTACTAAAACCTATGTTTTATAAGTATGTCTAATTAGCTAAAATAGAGTAACACAAACTTTGCTTAGTTTAGGTAAATCTGAGAAGCAGATCATGCTTACGAGGAGTTTTACCATGGACATCTTCAGCTTATTCTCTGAGGTTGTCCCTTTGTGGGCATAGGGCAGATTCGGTGCAGTTCAATGCAATGAATGAGTCACCCGTCAACTAAAATCCATTTCCCTTTCTGCTCATCCTATATAGAAAAAAAGCCTGCAAGGATACACACCATACTGTTGTGACTGCTGACAGTGGTCATCGCTAGGGAAGAAGAGCAGGTTTGGAGTGGGAAGGTAAAAAAAGCTTTTATCTTTTAAGTTCTTGTTTGAATCTTTGTTTACTCAAATCTTTGTTTACTCATATTCTCATCCTTGCACTTAAATTTAAATTTTTTTAACAAACCCAGATCAGTTTTTCTCAAAATGCTAAAACACTAACTTTTCTCACTGTATATAATTAAGTATATGTACCCCTTTCAGACTACATTAACATGTTTAGATGTATGTTTAATAAATAACATATGTTGATGAAAAGGAGAAAAATTTTATTTCCTTTGTTCAGGTGACCTAAGACTACCATTTCAGAAAACAAAATGAACAGCAACCTGGATTCTATACAGGAAGAGGACACAGGCTTCTCCGCTTTCAGATATGACATTTTACCTTTCATAAATAAATCCAACCCACTCCTAGGAGAGCCACTAGCCACATGAAAGATGAGAATCTGATCACAGATGAGAATCCAAAGAGTCCAGGTACATAGTGTGCACCAGAAAGCTAGTCCCAGGTTCCTCGGAATCTTAGACATACTGTTAGAATCTTAAACTAGCATTCCAGAAAATTCTCAGTCTTATTCTGTAAGATATTTCTACCATTCATGGTGTACCCACATAGATGTCTGTTCCTATACTCCTATGATACTAACTTTCAGAATTTGGGGAACACGATATTGTTAGATCGGTAGCGGAGGGTATGGGTTTTCTAGTCATTACCTACATTTAAATTCTACCCCCTCAGACAAGTACTTGATTGTTAAAAAGAGTTTCCATATCCTCATCTCTAAGATACAGAGTAATATCTACCCTTCTAGGTTACTGAAAAGATTAGCAATAAAGCATATAAAACACCTCAAGCAGTAGTGATCTCTCTACTCAAACATTGATCTGTTTTAAAGTGATTATCAAGAGTCTGACACAGGCATGAAAAGTTTTTATTATCAGCATAGTATAGTATTGAAGGATTTTATCAAGGAATCTTCAAAATATATCCTCCAAGGAGAGCAAGTCTTTTTTATGGGATACATAGATGCAGACCATGCCTAGGAAGGACCTGATCTCCGGTTTTTAGTACCCTTCTCTTTTCTCTCTTCCTCTTCCCTCTCTTTAGATTCAGAAGCTCTTTCCTTAAATCCTAAGGTCCTTTTGTAAGCAGTCCTTACAACTGATCAGTCGAGTGCTGTTTTTTCCTCATTATAAAATGGTTAGACTTTGCCAAGACTTCTGTTTCTTCATAGAGGTTTTCCATTTTTTTCCTCCACATGGCTCTTTTTATCAATTGACTCACATTAGGGGCAGGTCAGTTTGCTGGGGATAAGAAAATGTTGAAAAACACAGCAAATAAGACACAAGCCAAATAAGCAGCAATAGCTATCCAAAACCTTGGGTCTTTCAGCAGTGCTTTATCAAAGCAACTAAACACGGTGTAACCTATGGACATTCCAGCAAATCCACCGGCAATGTGAGCTGCAAAGGACACCTTTGGAGAAAAGGGGAGAAAATGGAAATAAGTGAAGAAAATGCTAATTGCATGTTTCAGTTGCATTTCTCTTACTCAAACACAAATACCATCACAGTCAAACAGGAGTCCTAAAAATCTGGAGAACCAGGGGGTTAGGCTAAAGAGACACAAAACTCCATGTGCACAGAGAAGAAATGCTCTATAACATGCAAAGCTAAATCATTTTCACCCATTCTCTGAGTACACAAGACGGAGCCATTGTTTCTCATTCTTCTTGATCATCAGTGCATTTAGGATGGTTCTATATAATGCCAACCAAGAGAATAGGAGTTGAGTCACCCTAAGGGATTTCTATAGAAACATAATCTGATCCCACATGAGATGTCAGAATTAAAACACAAGTAATAACGTACACACAAATACTCAAACAGAAACTACCAAATTCAAATTCAAAGACTAATCCCAGAAAAACTGGAAATCTTTTTTTTTTTTTAAAGCCAGTCAAATTTAGCAGTGGGGGGTTGAATACCAACTTTAGTGACATTAATGTTAATAAGTTCTGATAACCCACTACCATCGGACCAGCCAAAACTGGAAATCTTTGTCCTTTTTATCACAAATTTATATGGACCCAAATTTTCATTGCTGTTTTTCCAATCCACTTTTTATTGTCTGTGAACAGGGCTTCTCTCCTATTGTGGAATAGCTAGCAACATGGCAGGTGCAGTGGAGTTGAGCACATTGGTCAGGGATATGAAAGAGTTAAGTGAAAAGGACGATCCAAAAGTCTGATTTCCTTAAGAATTTTCTTAACTTCCAAATGGAAATCTGACTGCCCTAAATCACAGAGTGGTAGTCCCTATTTGATGCCCCTTTTTGATGGGTAAATTCAAAAAGGAAGAAACCGAACTCACCGCAGACCCATTTGCAGGGACAAAGAACCTTCTGTAGAGAGCAAATCCCATGTCTGATGCAACTAGAAGGAGAAACACCCTGATGAAGCCCCAGGATCTCCGCAACAGTAAGCCAAATGTTTCTGGTTCCCATAATAATAATAATAGCTAACATTTATTGAGACTTACTCAGTGTCACGTGCTGTCCTAAGCTCTACATGTATTAACTCATTAATCCTCATGACAACCCTATGAAGTAGATACTATCCCATCTTATAGATTTATTCATCCAGGTATTTACTGACCATCTTCTATGTGCCAGGCATTATTCTAGGTGTTAGATACAGAGCAGTGGACAGATGAGACAGCACTACCTCATGGAGCTAAGAGTCTCCTGGATGGGAGGCAAACAAGCAAGTAAAACATACAGTTTTACCGTCAAATGGTGCTAAATGCTATGGAGAAAATACAAAGAGAGGAAAAAGAACTGGGAATGCCACGTATAGGATGTGATTTTTTAATAGGAGGGTCAGGAAGGATCTGTCTGAGAATATGACATTGGACAGAAATAAGGGAGCAAGCCATGCTGATATTTGAAATAAGAGTCTTCCAGGGCCGGGTGCGGTGGCTCACACCTGTAATCCTAGCACTCTGAGAAGCCAAGGCGGGAGGATCGCTCCAGGTCAGGAGTTCAAGACCAGCCTCAGCAAGAGCAAGACCCCCATCTCTACTAAAAATAGAAAGAAATTAGCCAGACAACTAAAAATATATAGAAAAAATTAACCAGGCATGGTGGCGCATGCCTGTAGTCCCAGCTACTCAGGAGGCTGAGGCAGAAGGATTGCTTGAGCCCAGGAGTTTGAGGTTGCTGTGAGCTATGCTGGTGCCACAGCTCTCTATCCAGGACAACAGAATGAGACTCACTCAAAAAAAAAAAAGAAACCAAGACACTGAGGCTCCACTCTCATCCATGATGCTAATTGCCTCTCATTACCATCAGGAGTACTGAAGGTGGGCCATACAAGGACATTCTCCAATAGAACCATGAGAGCCAGAACTTAGACATTCTTTAAATAAATCAGATCTGTGCTGCAAAAGGAGCTTCCGGTTTCTTGGCCTAAAAGAACTCTGCCCTACATGTAGGGTGCTTAGAAACATCTCTTGCAGACAGCACATTCCACACCCATCCCCCAGTTCCCTGTGTTCTACTTAGTGAGCCACTGTGTCCTAGGAGATGGAAAGGCCTAGTCCTTGCCTTTGGGAAAATAGCATCAGGATCACGTGTTCTGGCTAGTTCCCCTTTCAATACTGTATTGATGTTGAGGTCACTGGACAGAAATTGAGGTCGAGGAAGTACTCAATATGAATTTCATTGTAAATGACTATCACACAAAGTGCTGGATAAATGAGGCTGTATCATATTTTCAATTCGTTGTGTTTCCTGATCCAGTGTAAATAATATACAAATAGGACTATGAAAGTACAAGAAAACCACTGCCAGAGAACAGGGCAGACTTACCTGTAAACTGTTGTTTTGGTCTGGTCTTCCACAACAGGCGGCCTCCTCTCAAAAAAGTCTTTGTAACCATTAGCGTGTCAATATCTGGTTTATCTTGACCCCTTCCTACATCTCTGCCTGGCTCTTTCCTCTTTCTGCTTCCCAGGGGAGTTTGCTTCTGGGCTGCTGCAGCCTCTAAACTCAAACATAGCTTCCTCACCTGAAAAGCCCTTATTCCAATAAACCAAACCATTGTGCTCATTAAAAATTTGACATTCATCTTAAGAGAATTGCCTTTATATAGATTTCGTAAAGGAAGAAAATGTGAGATTTCTTTAACTTTTCCCAAAGGAAAGCTCAGTTGCTTAGTTAGAAAACACTTGCCTAAAATAATGCTTGATGAAGGAAGATCCTTAAGACCAATTGTCCTTCAAAATTAAGAAGACTATTTGCCATTTAAAACAAAACTAGGCTGGGAGCGGTAGCTCACACCTGTAATCCTAGCACCACTCTGGGAGGCTGAGGCGGGAGGATGGTTTGAGCTCAGGAGTTCGAGACCAGCCTGAGTGAGATCCCGTCTCTACTAAAAATAGAAAGAAATTAGTTGGACAACTAAAAATATATAGAAAAAATTAGCTGGGCATGGTGGCGCATGCCTGTAGTCCCAGCTACTCGGGAGGCTGAGGCAGAAGGATTGCTTGAGCCCAGGAGTTTTGAGGTTGCTGTGAGCTAGGCTGATGCCATGGCACTCTAGTCCAGACAACGGAGTGAGACTCTGTCTCAAAAGAATAAAAATAAAAATAAAAAAATCTAAACTGGTATACATGTTTCCAAGGAAATGTGTTTCAAATAAAAATGTATTTGTATTTTATTAATCTGATGTGAGTCATAACTCTCCTCATTTTCAATAGGAGGTGAACGAGGCCAAAGAAGTTTTGGAAATGACATGTGCCAAGAATTGAGGCAAGTTAATGCTAGCATGTCCTGCCTCCTCAGTGAGATGTTTGTAGGATATAATAAAAGCACATCATTCAGTGATTTTATTACTTATTTTAAGAATGACATAATATTACACAAACTATCTTTTGAGATACCCTGGGCATGAGGAAAGAGTTTTCACTCCAACATTGAAGAGTATTAAAGAAGTATATTAAAATCATTTTCCCATTATGGGTATAGGGCTTATTTTATGAAAGTCACCCATAATTACCTAAAAGAAGCAGATTGACTGAAGACTCAGGTAACTTGTGTCACATTTTTTTTGTCAAATGATTCGTCCCTTGGTCCTGGTTGTGACTCTTAACAAATCAGGAGGTAACCCTGCTCCTGCAGTGACTCTCTTGTCACCCAGATACTTGCTCTCCCTTCTCTGCTGACAATTTTCCCTTATCTTTTGGATGTCTTGTGGAGAAAAAAGATTATCTACAGTATGGTATAAGCTATGAACAAGTGAATTATTTATATCAGGATGAAATATTGGTGTTTGTACAAATAAATGGTTCATAAACTAAATTTAGTCTATTTTCACAGAGGTAGCTACCTCTGTTCTCATAATGTGGATAATTGAGCTCTTGATACCAATTGGCAAAATCATTTTTTCTTCCTATGTGGACAGCCAGAATCTTAGGCTTTATCACATAACCTCTGCCTTAGCTTTCAAGTCTGACCCCAGGGTGTGGCTGTCTCCCCACAGCTCTCGTGTGGGCACAGCTTCACCTGGAGCAGGTCCATAAACACAAGTGACTGTCCCACCTCTGTTCTCGTTCTCTTCTACCTTGTTAGGGCCTGCTGCCATCCAGAGTCCCCCCTTACATTCAGACTCAGCTAAACTTCCACCGCCCTCTCCTCATCCTTCCTAAACTCCTTCAGCTTGAAGTGCTGGAATTCTCGGAGATTAGTCACCCCCCTAGTTTCTGGGCCTCTCAGTTCCTAGACCCTCCACTCTCTCATCATCAGTCCTCAACCACCACTCCATGTTTGTGTACTAGATCAGTTTTGTCTTCTTCATCTGAAAATTCAGAAATTGAGGAAGAAGACAGATCATATCAGTGGTTTCCAAGCTTTCCCTTTGCAGGAAAAAAAAAATATATATATATGTATATATAGATTCCAATATATGAAAGAGAAAGTCCAGTATACAAAACATAAGCGAAGATATTGTGGCTGAAGCAGAGGGAGTGCCTAAGCCCTATTCCCTTGGCTTCCCACACTTCAGAAAGACACAAAAAGCAAAAACATCATGTAGCCACGTCTAAGAACTACCCCTAAAGGTCTGTGAAAACTCCTCCATCTATCCCTTTCTGCGTAAGGCCAGAAGGCTGACAATTCTTTCCGACTCTAGGCTAGCAATAATCTTATCATCTTCCGCGTTAGTGTTTGGGAAATGTTAAAAGGCCTTCTGAAGGCTGAACCAATAAAATTGAAGGTATTATCAAAGTTGATTATGTGAAATGGATCATTCTTATCAAACCCAAATAAATCAGACTTGAGGGGCCGAGGGCAAAAGAATTCAGGGTACATAGCAAAGCTCCAATAATTGAATTCTCTGCAAGCCCAGCTGCTGAAACTACCTGCTATAACCTTAAGACCAGTTTTACCTAATGGCTGCTGAAATGACCCACCACAACTTTAAGACTGTTTCTTCCTGCCACCATCACTCACCAGTCACAGCTTGCTGGCTCTCAAAAGCTGCTCTAGTGCCAATAGTCTTTCTTTCAAAACAATATATAACATACGTCTTTCTAATAAAACTCCCAGCCTTTTCTTCCTTCTTTGGAAATACCAAAGACCACCCAGGTCTGTGTGTATGCCCCAAATTTCAATTCAGTGATTCCAAATTTAAAACGTTTCATTTACAGATTTGTCTCCATATTTTATTTTGACTTCAACAGTATAAAGTGTTCCCACAACACACTTACTTATAAGGATGATGATCAGTAGTCTGACAATTCCAAAGGCAGGAATCATTTCTCGAAAATTCTTGCAAAGAGATAAATAATAATCATAAAAGCTATCTATTGGTAAGTGAAACCCCACTACTACTCCCTCTTCAGCTGCCTTTCATTTAAAATAACGTTTGAGTTTACAGTATTTGCAAACCAAAGCATGAGTGTAACAGCCAGGCTTCCAAATGTATTTGGAAAGTACAATGCTAGTATACTTTGGAGAACAGAATGAAACATGATGTTTAGTTTCATGGTATAAACTAGACAACAATTTATTAGATGATGATAATCTAAATACAAGTAATATAAAATCAACACTTAACATATCAATAAATAAATAGATAAAATCCCGGCAGGGTGGCTCATGCCTGTAATTCCAGCACTCCCCAGAGGCCAAGGTGGGAGGATCGCTTGAGGCCAAGAGTTTGAGAACAGCCTGGGCAACATAGCCAGAGACCCTGTCTCTACAAAAAATTTAAAATTAGCCAGAGTGGCGGCTCACATCTATAGTCCTAGCTATTTGGGAGGCTGAGGCAGGAGGACCACTTGAGTATAAGAGTTGGAGGTTGCAGTGAGCTATGGTCATGCCACAACACTCCAGCCTGGGCAACAGAGCAAGACTCTGTCTCAAAAAAAAAAAAAACGAAATATTTCCAAGCTTTTTTTGTTAATATTCATTTGATACCTTTTCATCCTCTTTCACAGTAGTAGTTAGCAAAGACTTAACTAAAATTTAAGTATTACCTGTATTTTTTGAGATAATTTCAAAAGTATTGAAAATATTGGTCAAAAACCATTGTTTGATTTTAGCTTTGAAAATTTTCAGTCTATCTTGCAGTATACACTTATGTGTCACTAGAGAACTGCTGAGTCAGACATTTCTACTTTAATTTATTGAGTTACTTCTCCCTTCCCTTTCAAATTATTACTCTCTTCCCAAGGAGTAAAGATGCTGAAATAGGCATATTTATTCTAAATCAATTATTTTCAAATTCTTGTGACCATGCCCTATAGTAAGAACTTATTTGCATAACAACCCAGTACACACATAAATCAACAGTACTTATCCTTATTACATGTGGTACAGATACACACTGATTTTTTTTTTTAATTTTGTTTAATTTTTGGCAGCAATCCCTTAAACTGAGTTCATATCCATTCATGGGTTACAATGCAAAGTTTAAAAACCATTTTTATAAGTGATTTCTATGTTTGGAATAGTTTTATAATTGCTTGACATTTTTCTTACTACAGTATTTTTAAAAGTATGCCCAAAAGGTTAAAGGGTTAAGAACTAATCAGGATTTTAGCCTGTTTTAAAAAGTGGTTGGCATTCTCGCATACTATCATGAGAGTGTAAAATGAAATGCCACCTTTAGAGAGCAATTTGGCGTATCCATATAAAAATTTAAAGCCTTTTTTTTTAGACAGGGTTTCACTCTGTCACCCAGAGTGGAGTACAGTGGCATGATCAGAGCTCACTGCAGCCTCAAACTCCTGGGTTCAAGCAATTTTCCTGGCTCAGCCTCCCTTGTAGCTAGGACTGCACCATGCCCAGCTAATTTTTTTATATTTTGTAGAGACAGGGTCTCGCTATGTTGCCCAGGCTGGAGTGCAGTGGCCATTCACAGGCAGGATCATACTGCACTGCAGCCTCAAACTCCTGGCCTCAAGCGAGACTACAGGCACACACCACCGTGTCTGGCTTTCAGTAAATATTAATAAATGACAATTCCCTGAACCAAATAACAGTTTTTGTTTGTTGTATTTTTTTTTAATAAAAAGCCCATAGACTTCATCTCCGAAGTTCTTACCACTAGAACATTCATAAAATAGCCTCCCATCAGAGCATAGACTCCTCCTGAAGCACCCACTAGGGATTTGAGTGGGTCAAATATGGAGCTGGCAAGGGATCCTAAAGAAATAAAACACAAAGAATCAGACATGACTGTAAGAATATGCAAGATAAATTTTTCTAATCTAAGATAAAAATTTGGGAAGTTTGGTCCATTATCATATTAACAAACACCAAATTCTTTTTATCCCTTTCATACTTGTAGAAGTACAGCTATGTAAGCTAAGTACTACAATTTTTCTGAAACATGAAATGTTCATTAGAAAGCAGTTTAACAATAACAAGAGCACAGACTCTGGAGCCATAATTACCAGCTGTGTGACTTCAGGAAATTATTTAACCTCTCTGTGCCTCAGTTTCCCTACCTACAAAATAGAGCTATTAATAGAACTTACCGCAATGGATTACCAGGGGAAGTAAATAAATTGATGGATGTATTGTGCTTAGAATGCTGCCTAACATGTAGTATATACTTGTTAGCTGTTGTTTCAAAATATCCTACGTGTTTAGTCAAACCGATCAAAATACCTGAGACATTCCAACATTTCATTATCTAAGGTCTATCTTTCTCAATGAGCCATGATGTTGCCTCATAATCCTTCTCAACATACCATTCAATCAGATTCCCCAAGCAAGATGAATCCCGTTTTCTAACCCAATCCTAGATTTCCTGGGCCAAAACAAGACTTTATAGACCACCTTATACAAATGGAAAGATGTTCTCTCTGTACCACTTAGTTCTATCACGTGGTCTCTTCCTTTCAAGGCCCTCCTTCATTCCTTAGGATACAATACAATAAAATACCTACTTTGTGCAAGAAGGACAAAGTGTCTATTCTTAGGAATCTTATAAATAGTGGAGCAAACAACTATTATAAAATGGGGAATATAACCACTATTATGACTAAAATACAATAAATTGGTTGTACAAGCACTTAGGAAGGAATGACTTTCTCAGAAGAAGAGTGGAACCCCTGCTACTGTGAGGAGAAGGAGATAGCATTTTGATTAAACTTGGAAGAATGGGGGGGCGAGCAAAAAACAAAAAAAAAATTAAAAATAAACTTGGAAGAATCTTCAAGATTTGGATAAGGAAAACAAAGGAGAAGAAGGTATTCAGGACTTAGGGAGCTGAAAAAGCAAAGACATGGAAACAGAGGTATATGGATGACTGTAGATCTATGAGAAATAGTATGAGAACAGTGATTCTCAAATGCTAACCTAGAGTCTAGGGTTGGAGTGGTTGTATCATAATCACATGAGAAATTTATTTTTAAAATACAGATGCAAATGTCCGTTTCTGGCAATGATGGAATAACAAGAATGGGATTTACCTTCCTATTTGAAAAAGCCAAAAGCACTGGACAAAATATATGAAACAATGGCCTTCAAGATACTGGACATCAGACAACAAAGAACAGTGAACCCTGAGAGACAGGAAATAAATTAGATGAGTTGTCTCCAATGAAGAGAGAATTCAGGTACAGAAAAAATATTTGAAGAAATTATGATTGAATTTTTTCCAAAGTTTGATGAAAACTATAAACCCACAGATCCAAGAAGCTCAACAAACCCCAAGCACAAGAAACACGAAGAAATGTATACCAAGGTACAACAAAATCAAATTATTCAAGACCAGTGAAAATCTGAAAAGCAGCCAGAGTAAAAAGACATGTTTCCCACTAAGGAACAATGATAAGGATGATATCAGCTTTCTCATTGAAAACAATACAAGTGAGAAAACAGTGGAGCAATATCTTTAAAGTATTGAAAGAAAAATACTATCAAGCTTATTTCTACACCTAGTAAAAATATCTTTTAAATATGAAGATAAAATAAAGATTTTTGTTTTCAGATACAGAAAGGCTTGAAAGAATTGATGACCTGCAGACCCATACAACAAAAAATGTTTTATGAATGTTCTAGTGGTAAGAACTTTGGAGATGAAATCTATGGGCTTTTTATGAAAAAATCCTAGCACTTTGGGAGACTGAGGCAGGAGGATCTCTTGAGACCAGGAGTTTGAGATCAGCCTGGGCAACATTGTGAGACTCGGACTTTACAAAAAAAAATGTTTTTTAATTAGCCAGACATGGGATTTTGCTCCTATAGTCCCAGCTACTCGGCAGGCTGAGGCAGGAGAATCATTTGGGCCCAGGAATTTGAGGTTGCTGTGAGCTATAATCCCACCACTGCACTCCACCCTGGGCAACTGAACAAAACCTCGTCTCAAAAAAAAAAAAATTATTTTTACTTCATTAATGGCATAAAAAAACTTTTCAATAAA